>NC_056743.1:262697411-263053394 GCF_019279795.1 Protopterus annectens
GAGCCATGCTTTGGTTTTGGAGCCATTGGATATGAAAGTTTTGGAGTTGTTATCCTCAGATCTGAAGATATTGGCTTCTTTGATTCTCATTTCTCTGAGTTGTCTGGCCCCAAGTACCTTGAAGCCAGATGACTCTTGGGCCCAAAGCACCAGCTTCTGGCTGTTGGATTCAGCTCTGAAATTATCAGAACTGTCTCTTCCCCTTAGAGCTCCGGCATTAGATAGCATGACATAGACTCCCTCCGTGGATAATTTGCCTGCAGGTCACTGGGAGCCAATGATCCACAAGCCAGTCTTGTCACATCCCTCAGCTTCTGCTTCTCTAATGCACTCCACGTTTGAGGTAATAGAGAGAGAATTCTTTATACTTAGAATTTAGGCAACTCTGTCCATATCAGATCCGACTTCCCAGTCTCATTCAATTTTGAGTTCAGAGCCTCATTTATCCATTCCATAGGGACAGCCAGCCAGAACCAGTCTCCAGGCTACCCAGCAGGGTATCATTATCTCTTCTGATACCTCCCCCTGAGCATCCCACCCAGGATGTCCCAAAGAAGAGAATGTGCAAAAGAAGGGGCTTAGTGTCCACAAGAGTTGGTCACTGAAGACATTGAATTTGATGAGGAGGAAGGGTCCCCCAGATCACCACCTGATGATGTCTCCTTTAGAGGCATCTTAGAGCTCTTCAAACTAAGGGTAGTTGGTCCCTTGATAACCCTTCCCAAGAGGAATCAGTGTTTCTAGAAGCCTTCAAGTGTGGCCTGTCTACCTTCTGGGTGACTCCACCCACCAATGAGCTCATAGATTTATTCTCTCGATGGGCATGGAAGGAACCAGACACAGCTGAGCCTCTACCCAAGAGAGGGAGACAGGATCCTTGTACAACCTAAAGATCAACCACACAGGAGTAAAGGAGTTCTTGATGCTGTGGTCATAGCCATGGCTACTAGAAAGGAAGTGGCAGTGCAAAGTTTCTCTGTCCACCCTCCTAACAGGGAGTCTGGGTCACTGGACAGATTTGTGAAACATGTCTATTCTTCAGTGACCTTTGGTGTTAAGTCACTAAATTGTTTGGCACATTTCACAAGGCTTCAGTGAGGTTTGAGCAAGTAGCTTTCCATATATCTCTCTGGAACCATATTCCCCGAAGAAGGGAGTACCATTTCCTTGCATTTGGCTACCTTTCATTCTATTGCTAATTCATCCATGAGGCTTATCTCTCATGCTGCTGAAGGTACCTCACAGATGGTGGGTTCAGTCATTTCCATTAGGATACATGCCTAGATGCACTTATGTGATTTTGAGAAACCCTTCATATCTTCTTTTGTCAGTGCACCCTTTGACAGAATCTCATTGTATGGCACCAAAGTGAAAGACAGACTCACTAGGTGCAAACAGGAAGGGAAAACCCATCTGGTGTGGCTGTTTGGTTTTTGACTCCTCAGTGGTCCTTTTCTAGAAACCAACAAGGTCATATAAAAATGTGGTTTAAGAAATCCCAGGGTCCCTTTCAAGATACACATGGAGAATGTTCCCCCAGGGGCAGAGGGGGAATTAAAATGGAAGATGCTGTCCCCATGACAGAGGTGGTCTGCATAATTAAGGTTCTAGAAATTCTTTCTCACACAGATCCTATCAGTACTCCTGAAAGGAGGCCTGACTGTCCATTTCTGGAGGCAGCCTGGGGTCATCTATCCCTGCACCAGAATGCCTGGCTAGAAATCACAAAAGTTTTATGGATATGGAGGGTAATATCCAAAGGTTATATCATGACATTTTCCCATCCTCTCCATAGGATCATAGATTACTAGTCTATCGGCCTGGAGGTCATTTAAAGCCTAGTTGTTTCAAACCAATCTAATACAGTAGAGGTACTAGTCAATACCCAAGATTGCATTTAGTGATCCCTGATGTTCCACCTAGTCAGAGGGAAGTAGCAGCACTAGAAATAAACAAGTTGCTAGAAAAGAGAGTCATCCAAAAGACCCCCCCCCCCTCCCCGATCAGAGAGACTCTGGTACTTATTCAAGATTCCTTTTAGTGCAAAAAAAGGCAGTGGACTTGAGACCAGTTTTGGATCTCAGCAAATTAAATCAATCAGTTCAGTATGCAAAGTTCCAGATGGTCACATTTCAGTTCATTCTGCCGTTTCTGCCCAAGGACGACTGGATATGCTTGATAGACCTTTAGGATGTGTACTATCATATCAAAATTAACAGGTGATCCAAGAGATAGCTGCACTTCTGGCTGGGAGCAACCAGTCATTACCGATTCACAGCATTGCCCTTTGGTCTCACCACAGCACCAAGGGTGTTCACCAAGTGCATGGCAGTAATAGCAGCTCACCTGAGACTTCTGGGATTCAGATTCTTTCCAAGATGACTGGCTCCTGACCACTGCAAAGTGGCATCAACTTATTCAGACAAGGGACTACTTAATCCAGCTGTGCTCTCATCTGGGGATATCTTCTCTCCCTCTGTCTTAGATTCAAACCATTCAATTCCAGGCCCAACAGATTATTCAAAATTCTTCTCTACCAGTGCTTCTGATACTCCAAGCCTTGGGATCCATGTCAGAGGTGGTCACTCACATACTGCTGTTCAGGTTCCATATGAGAATCCTACAGTGGTCTCAATGAGACTTAATGGCCTATTCTCCAACACCCATTATCCAGCCCAGTCAAGAAAACTCAAGCTTGCAAGAATTACATTTTTCTGGTGGATTCACTCCAGTCAAATACAAGAAGGCCATCCTTTTGTTCTTCCTCAACCCAAGGCCACAGTGACCATGTACACCTCTCTTATCAGGTTGGGGGGAGCACTTCTTGAAGAATAGTCTAAGGCACATGGTCCCCTGAATAGGCCAACATGCATGTCAATGTTCTGAAAATGAGAGCTGTCCTCCTAGCATTGCAGGCATTTCAAGACAGTCTCCCATCTCGGACTATTGCAATTCAGATGGACAGTATGTCAGTGGTCTGCTACATCAACAAACAAGGGGGTACCAGATCTTACAATCTTTGTTGAGAAGCTATGAGAGTGTGACAGTGGGCAATCTCCAATCATTTCCTGATAGCAATGCACATCCTGGGTAAGTCCAGATCCATTCTAATGCAGCACAAGTGGTCTCTTTCAGTATCAAAGTGGTGGAGACAATTTTCCAATGATGGGGGCAACCATGCTAAGACCTTTTTGCTTGTCCCCTCAACAAGTGCAGCAGGTTCTTTACCCTGATCCCTCCAGTGGGGGAGTTCCCAAGGGATGCTCTGTTTCATGCTTGGTACCCCAATCTCTCTTATGGTTATCCCTTATTACCCCTCATTCCCAAATTTCTCCAGAAAGCATATCGCTTGAAGAGCACAGTTATCCTCATTGCCCCTCACTGACCTTGTGAGATCTGGTTTTCCTTCCTTTGGCCTCATCTTCTACATCCTCCCTGGACTCTGGATCCAACAACAGACAAATCTGTCTCACCGAACAGGAGTGACTCATTTGGACATTTCAGGCCTGAAGTTGGACCTCATGGTTTCTTCAGTTCCATTGACTGCTAGACAGCCAAAGCTCTCTTTGTTCATTCATCATATCTTATCTTCCCATAAAGCTTCCACTATGAAAGTTCATAAAAATAAATGGAGAAGGTTTGTTTTTTGGGCCCACAAAAAATTAGAGTCCTTTTCAGCAAAGATATCAATGTTTCTTGACATTTTAGCTACAATTTTCAATGAATGTGACAGCAGTCAACTAGCAGAGAGTACAATTATCAGCCATTTCCAACATTCATATAGGAATAAATAATCCTACTTTAACTTCCTCCAAGCTTTGAAAAGCCTTTCTCAGAGGAACCTACTTACTTAGACCTCCTTTAAAAGATACTATCCCTCCTTGGGATCTAAATGTTGTACTTCAGACCTTGACTCAATCCTGCTTTGAGCCATCAGCTAGATCTGATCTGAAATTTTTGACCTGGAAAACTCTCTTCCTAATTGCTATCACTTCTGCCAGAAGAGTGTCTGAGCTTCAAGCACTGTCCTGTAAACCTCCTAATTTAATTTTTCCCAAGGGCAGGGTTTCTTTTCAGACCAATCCTCTCTTCTTACCAAAGGTGGTATCAGAATGTAATATTAATCAAGTCATCAAAAAAACAAAAACAAAAGGAGAGTATGTGTTATATGTTATGTATTACATTTTTTGGATGTCCACAGGCAGTTATGTTTCTACTTTTACAGAACCAAAAATTTGAGATACTTTATTGTCTGTTTCCTTTTCTGATTCATAACTAAACAAACCCATATCTAAAGTGACTTTGGCCAAGTGGTTGACTAATTGTATTACCTTTGTTTATGATAAAGTGTGTTTGCGTTTACCAAAGCCTCCAAGACCCATTTCACGAGGTCTATGGTGACTTCTTCAGCCTTTTTGTCTAGAACTTCCTTGGATGATATTTGTGCAGCTGCAACTTGGGCTAATCATCATATCTTTATTGCTTATTACAAATTAGATCTGTTTTTTTATGGGAAAGCAGCCTTTGGCTCAGGATGTGCTCCAGAATATCCTTCCTTAGAGTCTCCCAGAGTTTAGGTAGCTGAGGAATCTGTTACAACTGTTGAGGATTGAATAAAAATGAATTAATCAGATAAAAAAAGTTATGTATTCATCGTAGCATTCCATCTGTGATGTCCATTTTCACTCTTCCTCAACTTCCTACTCACCTACCCCCTTCTTGTTTAACTCCTGGATAGTTCGAAGAGTTTTTGGAGGAACCTCTGTTCCATGTTTGAGTTCCAGTTTCTGATCCTTTCTTAATTTCCACTGCTCTATTTATTTAGAGACAGCAAACTAGATCTGAGGTATGTTAGGTAGCTGGGGCATTAAAGGTAAAGGGAGGAGCTCCAGAGTTCAGTTGTTCTGCAATCTGAAAGAAGCGGCCAAGTTAGATCTGAAGATTGGATCCAAACTCAGCTGTTGAGGAGGAATGAAAATGGACAACACAAATGGAAAGTTATGATGAGTACATAACTTTTTTTAAGAGCTATATAAACTTGAATAACATGATCCTAATTCTTTTTGACAATAAAGCAAATCCATCTACTTACCAGTGTAAATTTGAAAGTATTTATTTTAATTCTTTTATATGTGAAAAGTACAACAGCTTATTAAGCTTGAACATCTTTTAGAAAAAAATAGGGTCTTATTCTTTAAGGAGTACTCATTTTATGTAATTTTCGTAATGGTTTACTGTGGTAGATATATGATTCCTGTAAAGATCTAGTATATTATGTTTTAAGATATTATCTATGCTGTAGAATTTCTTACAATTTTCAGGCTGGCATCCTTCATATTTTTGGGATGTGTAATGTTGATAAACTGGTTTAACAATATAGATCTGCTAGACTGAGGGCATTTGATATAATCAAGAAAAGTCTTACCTGTCAGCAAGCCCTATTAGATTGTTTTCTGAATGACAGTATAAATAGAGGCCAAGACTTTTCAAGTTATTATTTTAGCTGTGGTTAAATGTAGATACAAATTTCTGTATTCTATGTGTTTAAGAAAGTGAAGAAATATATTCTAGCATTAAAATTTACAAATATGCTTGAGGCAATTTAAAAAGTAGCATATTATCTGGATTAATATTATTAACATTATGGATGTATCATCTTAACTCTAGCAGGCATTGTGTTAGGTCCTTTTATAGCACTGTTGCAGTGTTCTGAACAGAAAGGATCTCCTGTCCAGGGCAGCCTATGCTTGGCCAGTACACCAAAGCCTGATGATCTTGTATGGCACTGTACATCAATCCTATGCTCTCTGCATATAGCATAAGGCAATAAAAGGGACTTGTACACACAGTTACCCAGAACTTCTTTGCTGCCAAACTGCATTTTAGCATTAGGCATAAAAAGGGACCTTTTTTTTTTTTTTTTTTGGGGGGGGGCCCCCTCACCCCCTTTTTTCCCCCCCATCCTCCCTGGACTCTGGATCCAACTCCAGACAACCTGTCTCACCGAACAGGAGTGATTCATTTGGACATTTCAGGCCTGAAGTTGGACCTCATGGTTTCTTCAGTTCCATTGACTGCTAGACAGCCAAAGCTCTCTTTGTCCATTCATCATATCTTATCTTCCCATAAAGCTTCCACTATGAAAGTTCATAAAAATAAATGGAGAAGGTTTGTTTTTTGGGCCCACAAAAAATTAGAGTCCTTTTCAGCAAAGATATCAATATTTCTTGACATTTAAGCTACAATTTTCAATGAATGTGACAGCAGTCAACTAGCAGAGAGTACAATTATCAGCCATTTCCAACATTCATATAGGAATAAATAATCCTACTTTAACTTCCTCCAAGCTTTGTAAAGCCTTTCTCAGAGGAACCTAGTTACTTAGACCTCCTTTAAAAGATACTATCCCTCCTTGGGATCTAAATGTTCTACTTCAGACCTTGACTCAATCCTGCTTTGAGCCATCAGCCAGATCTGATCTGAAATTTTTGACCTGGAAAACTCTCTTCCTAATTGCTATCACTTCTGCCAGAAGAGTGTCTGAGCTTCAAGCACTGTCCTGTAAACCTCCTAATTTAATTTTTCCCAAGGGCAGGGTTTCTTTACAGACCAATCCTCTCTTTTTACTAAAGGTGGTATCAGAATGTAATGTTAATCAAGTCATCAAAAAAACAAAAACAAAAGGAGAGTGTGTGTTATATGTTATGTATTACATTTTTTGGATGTCCACAGACAGTTATGTTTCTACTTTTTCAGAACCAAAAATTTGAGATAATTTATTGTCTGTTTCCTTTTCTGATTCATAATTAAACAAACCCATATCTAAAGTGACTTTGGCCAAGTGGTTGACTAATTGTATTACCTTTGTTTATGATAAAGTGTGTTTGCGTTTACCAAAGCCTCCAAGACCCATTTCACGAGGTCTATGGTGACTTCTTCAGCCTTTTTGTGTAGAACTTCCTTGGATGATATTTGTGCTGTTGCAACTTGGGCTAAATCATCATATCTTTATTGCTTATTACAAATTAGATCTGTTTTTTTATGGGAAAGCAGCCTTTGGCTCAGGATGTGCTCCAGAATATCCTTCCTTAGAGTCTCCCAGAGTTTAGGTAGCTGAGAAATCTGTTACAACTGTTGAGGATTGAATAAAAATGAATTAATCAGATAAAAAAGTTATGTATTCATCATAGCATTCCATCTGTGATGTCCATTTTCACTCTTCCTCAACTTCCTACTCACCTACCCCCTTCTTGTTTAACTCCTGGATAGTTCGAAGAGTTTTTGGAGGAACCTCTGTTCCATGTTTGAATTCCAGTTTCTGATCCTTTCTTAATTTCCACTGCTCTATTTATTTAGAGACAGCAAACTAGATCTGAGGTATCAAACAACCAAGTACTAAACAGCACAAACCAGGAAAAAATATATCAGGATTCACAGCAATAGGGCAACACACAGAAGTACCACAGAAGTCACAGGAAAATAAAGTTGAATTGAATTGAATTTAATGAAGCGCTTTTCGTCTGTGGTATACACAGACTTCCTCAGACAAGAAGTATTACAAACACATTTAACTGAACAGCAGCTTAAATATACAGCAGTATTAAGTCAAAGGTTCAATTAACCAATCAGGCACACCTTGAACCATGAATAAAAATTTTTAAAGTTAAAACACAAGCTCACAAGACTTGAGATCAATCACTCACATTATATTAAAATTAAAATTAAACTAGACAATCATAAAATCAGTCAGTTGCTAGCCTAACATCTAAATAGACACTAGTCACTACCTGATGTAAACAAGTGCAAGTCACAAAACAGTTCGAGTGTGTTACAAACTCATAAAGGCAAAAAGACTATCTAAGCAGGTTCTTAAGTTTAAGAAGGCTGCTAATAGAGCAGCCTTCATTAAGACCTGGTAGAGCATAGGCATTTAATCTAATTTGCCATCGCAATTCAGACGCCTCTAATAATAGATGTACAGGGGCTCCTCTGATAGTGTCATGCATTTGTTCTATAACCATAAACTTAAAATGGTGGTCTTTATGCTGGATGATGTGTTTAGCAAGAGCATTTTCATCTTTCGCTTTATTAATTGCATATTGATGTTCGTAGATCCGATCTTTTAATCTACGCTCGGTTTTACCTACATAAAAACCTGTGCATTTTTGGCATAATGCCACATAGACCACCATTTTAGAGTTACAAGTGCATCTGCATCTAATGTCATATCTAACATTATCAATGTCGAGAAGCGGTTAGATTCAAGAATATGGCGACATTGATTACAGTTTTGACATTTGAACATCCCAGGAGTACGGTACTCTGCCGCTCAGGTTGTTCCAACAACATTTTCATATTTTTACCCCTTCTATATGTAACCTCAGGTTTAACTCCCAGTTTGTTCAAAATTGCAAGGTTGGAGCGGAACAAGTTCCAGTTCTTAATAATAATGTCCATAATAGACCTACTACTTGGACAGTATGTAAGAATTAATCTAGTGTTATTATTGTGTATAGGAGTAGTTCCACCTATACATTCTAACCTAGGCTCGGCCAACCCGGTAGAACTGATGTTCAGTATAGGTTTGTAAAAACCACTGGATCTTTTGTTAATCACCTCATTGACTAAATTGTCTAGTAAGTTAAGCGGATAGCCTCTATGAAGGAACATATTCTTAAGTAAGTCACATTCCCTAAAAAAGTCATCGTCCAGGCTCACCATCCGGGCTGCTCGTACGAGCTGACCCTTAGCCACAGACCTTTTTTGGTAGCTAGGATGGCAGCTACTAAAATGAAGAAAAGAATTAGAGTAGGTAGGCTTTCTATATATACTGGCCACATATTTATTCAAGATGTCATTTTTCGCCAACCATACATCTAAATAGGCTATTGCCTCAGTATTGAAGGAAGAGGTAAAAACTAAAAAGTCAGTGGAATTATTAAGTAAATTTAATAATAACAGGCTATCAGCTTCTTCACCCTCTAATAAAATAAAGATGTCATCCAGGTAACGGGTGTAGTACTTGATCTTGGACACTACTACTACTCATTATTTAATATGTTCTCCCTTTCCCAGTATGACATCACTATGTTGGCTAAGCTGGCTCCGAAAGGACCCCATAGCCACCCCAGTTTTGTAGATAGAAATTCTCTCCTAATAAAAATAGTTGTTATAAAGGATCAAGTCCAACAGTTCAATCACAAGGGATATTTCATGGGCGGAGGCACCCTTACCCTTAAGGAAGAAGGCCACCCAGTCCAAAGCTGTCTGCAGAGGTATACAAGTGTATAAATCCTTGACGTCTATTGTCAGGAAATAATACTCTCTACTGAATGGAATGTTGTTTAACTTATCAAGAAAAGACCAAGAATCTTTACAGATTTGCTCTTCATCCTCAAGGTACTTCTGCAGGATAGTATCAACCAGCTTGGCACAAGGGTATGTAGGAGAGCCGCGCCCATCAACGAGTGGGCGCATAGGTGGATTAACAAGATCCTTGTGGATCTTGGGTATACCAAAGATGCAGGGGTACCTAGGAAATAATGTGGTAAGGTATTTGTGTTGACTTTGGTTAAGTCTACCCTCAAAAAACATTTCGTCCAAGGAACTCTTAATTTTATGATATGCATGGTTTACCTCAGACCTTGAACTAATCGTATACGCATCATTAGACAATAGGCCCAAGTTAGATCCGAAGATTGGATCCAAACTCAGCTGTTGAGGAGGAATGAAAATGGACAACACAAATGGAAAGTTATGATGAGTACATAACATTTTTTAAGAGCTATATAAACTTGAATAACATGATCCTAATTCTTTTTGACAAGAAAGCAAATCCATCTACTTACCAGTGTAAATTTGAAAGTATTTATTTTAATTCTTTGATATGTTAAAAGTACAACAGCTTATTAAGCTTGAACATCTTTTAGAAAAAAATAGGGTCTTATTCTTTAAGGAGTACTCATTTTATGTAATTTTCGTAATGGTTTACTGTGATAGATATATGATTCCTGTAAAGATCTAGTATATTATGTTTTAAGATATTATCTATGCTGTAGAATTTCTTACAATTTTCAGGCTGGCATCCTTCATATTTTTGGGATGTGTAATGTTGATAAACTGATTTAACAATATAGATCTGCTAGACTGAGGGCATTTGATATAATCAAGAAAAGTCTTACCTGTCAGCAAGCCCTATTAGATTGTTTTCTGAATGACAGTATAAATAAAGAGGCCAAGACTTTTCAAGTTATTATTTTAGCTGTGGTTAAATGTAGATACAAATTTCTGTATTCTATGTGTTTAAGAAAGTGAAGAAATATATTCTAGCATTAAAATTTACAAATATGCTTGAGGCAATTTAAAAAGTAGCATATTATCTGGATTAATATTATTAACATTATGGATGTATCATCTTAACTCTAGCAGGCATTGTGTTAGGTCCTTTTATAGCACTGTCGCAGTGTTCTGAACAGAAAGGATCTCCTGTCCAGGGCAGCCTATGCTTGGCCAGTACACCAAAGCCTGATGATCTTGTATGGCACTGTACATCAATCCTATGCTCTCTGCATATAGCATAAGGCAATAAAAGGGACTTGTACACACAGTTACCCAGAACTTCTTTGCTGCCAAACTGAACATCATTATTGCTAGTTGGCCTGAATGCCTTGTTGCTGTGCCGAGTACTTCCTCCAAGGAAACCTATCCCTCCTCCTTGTGACTTTAATTTTGTTTTGAAAAAAATTACTCAGGCTCCTTTTGAGCCTGCAGAATCTGCTTTTTTTTTGCAACATTGTACCTGGAAGACTCTTTTGTTGCTGGTTTTTACTTCTGCTTGGAGGGTTTCTGAGCTACAGGCTCTTATAGCCATTACTCCTTTTTTTTTTTTTTTTACAGGGACAGAGTGTCCCTTCATATTAATCCTTCTTTTATGCCCAAGTTAGTAAATGAGTTGTTACAACTCCCTTCCTTTTTCCTTTCTCCTAATTCTGCTAGTGAGGGGGTCCTGCATACCTTGGATTTGCACAGACAACTCAGGTACTATTTGGATAAAACTAAGGCCATTCTTAAGTCTGATTAGCTTTTTGTGTCCTTTCTTTACAGGACATCAGGTTTGGCATTTTCTAAGCAAATCATATTCTCCTGGATATCTAAAGCCATTTCTTGTTGTTATACTTTCCATGGCAAATCTCTGTCTACTTCTGTTAGAGCTCATTCCACTGGAGCTTTTGCCTCCTCTGGTGCATTCATCAAGAGGATGGACACCAATTCATTCCTTGAAGATGCTACTTGGGCTTCACTGCATACCTTTACTATGGATTATAAGTTGGACATGTTTTTTAGGGCCAGAGAGGTTTTGCTAGAAACATTTTATATGGGTTTGTTGAAGGCTCTTCTCAGCCTTTCACAACCCATTCTGTTTCTTGAGCTTTTCTACTCTCCCTTCTGTTTAGAATACTGCAACAGTGACATAGAAGAACATGGTGCAGTTGTGTAAAATCGTACCGTAACAGCAAAATGTTAAGTTGTCAATCTCGCCTTCATTCTTGCTTGATGGGTTCGGAGCCGATCCTCGGCTCCGACTCGGCACTTGATAAGCTCGAGAGTCACTTTTACCAGTTCGAGGCAGCCCCATCTCCCATGATGCAAGGCGGTACGTACCCAGATCTCATTTGCCACTTCGCTGATGAGGTCCTCCTTTTACCAGCTCCTGGTAAGTGTTTATTATTACTAATTATTTAGCCCCAATCAGAGAAATTTTCTCTTTTCTATAGTTTTCTATCATTCCTAGATAGTTGTGAGTCTTTTTCTGACTAGCTTTATTTTTCCTTCTTTACCTTTTTAGTCAGGCCCTTATTTCCTCCCCCCCCCCCCCCTGTCAGGGTGTGTGTGTGTGTGAGAGTTTTTCTTCACATACTTTAACTTTAGTTTGTCTGATTCGGGACTGTGTGTATAGTGTTTGTTTGGACTATGTCTAAAGAACAGAGGGTCTCAGGCTTCAAGAAGTGTGACTCGTGCTGTCAGAAGATGTCTCTGACAGACGGTCACACTTCTTGTTTATACTGCCTGGGACCTCTCCACCTGCAGGACTCCTGTGCAATTTGTCACTCTTTTAGCCAGAGAGTCCTGCAGGAAAGGAGAAATAAACTTATTTTAAGGGGTCTCCTTAAACCAGAAGGCTCCCCGGCCAAATCGGCTCCGGGCAAGCCTTCTAAGACTACCAAGGTCCAGGCTTCAGTTACTAAGCCTTCGGCCTTGGCTCCGACTCTTTTGGAGTCGAGATCGGCTCGGCTGGGCGATCCTAACAGCTAAATCCTCGGCACCGATGGCTATCGGTGCCGATACTGTTACTGTCACCTTGGTGTCGGCTCCGACTGGCTCCGACCACCATGTGGCTCAGGCTTTGGTGTCGGCGCCGACCGGCTCTGACACCATTGTTTCCTTGCCTGTATCGGCTCCGGCTGGAGCCGATACATCTGGACCACTTTCGGGCCGAAAAGTTATCGGCTCCGTCTGGATCCGTGGGGTCTTGCTCCGATGGTTCCTTGAGGAAGAGGTCCAGGTCTCCCTCTTTGGAACCGATACTGTCGGCTCCGGCCTCACCTCTTCTTTCGGAGCGGAGCCATCGGAGCCGATCATCTAGGTCTTCCAGGTTGTCAGACCATGATTTAGAGAGGGTGGTAAGCAGATTATTAAAATCACAGGCACTAGCCCAAATGCTTCATAGTCCGTCTCAACAGATGACTATTAGTCCACACCCTCCTCAAGTTCCTCCTTCGACTCTACCCCAGAGTTTGGAGCTGGAGTCTACGGGAATAGTTACTGCTATGGCTGAGGGCCAGATACCCCCCCTTTCTGCGCCTTCAGCATCTACTCTTATCTCCTCCTCGAGACCTTCCTTGGAGGGATTCGATGGCCGGGCTTCCCTGGTCTGCTCCAAGGGGGTGAGTGGCATCGGACCCTTGTCCGACCCCGCTTTTCCCCTTGGAGCTTCGGCCTTGGTGAGCTCAGCTCCGACATCTGCCTCGGAGCCTTCCCTTTCGGTGGGCCCAGGAGTCCCAGTTTCTTCGGAACGGGTTCTCTCAGACCTCCCTGGGAGGGGAGCCTTCGAGGTGATGAGGAGTGTGCTGGCCCCTGGGCTCAGTCAGAAGTCTATTCCTTTAGCTCCTCCCTCTACGGTGCCTGTTGATATCTCTTCCTGCTCTCTTGCTCCCGGACCGAGAGATCCACCGCCTCAGGTTTCCCCACTGGGAGGAACCCCCTCTTCCGAGGATTCTCCTGATCCATCAGGAGATCCTCCGCGCAAGAGGACTTGTAAGAGGAAGCACCTGGACTCCCCTGAGTCTACTACTTCTGATACCGACTTAGATGAGTTGGAGGGGTCCCCAAGATCCCCCTCTGAGGATGTCTCTTTTTCAGACATCCTAGAACTCCTGAAACAGAGGGGAAACTGGCCCTCCATTAATCCCTCTGAGGATGAGTCGGTATACCTAGAGGCATTTGGTTCTTGACCCTCCACCTCCTGGGTGTCTCCGCCTTTTGACCCCCTTATGCAGGTAATCGCTCGAAAGGCTTGGGCTTCTCCTGATTCCATAGAGCCAGTTCCCAGGAGGCCTTCTAAATTTATTACAGCCCCTTCCAAACAGCAATTCCTTACAAAAGGTGTCCCTGTTGATGCCATGGTGGTGGCGGCCACCACTAAAAAGGAACTTGCAGATCCTTCCGTACCAGTCCATACTCCTAACAAGGATTCCAGGACCATGGACAGGTATGGTAAGCAGATGTTCTCCTCAGCGACCTTTGCTATGCGTTCGCTGAATTATTTGTGTCACTTCACCAGACTCCAAAGGGACATCCTTAAAGAACTAGGTGAAGTAGTACAGGATCCTGCAGCTCCGGGGGCACAAGACAAGATTGCTTCCCAGCTAGGAATCCTTAATTCCATAACCAACTCCTCCATGCGACTGATTTCGTATGCAGCAGATGGAGCGAGTAGAGCCGCAGGTACAGGAGTGGCTCTGAGACGTCAATCCTGGATGCGGCTCTGTAATTTTGCAGATCCGTTCAAGGCATCCTTCACAAACTCTCCCTTTGATGGGTCAACTTTGTTTGGTCCTCAAGTGAAGGATACATTGACCAGGTGTGAGCAAGATGGCAAGAATCTTTCTGCCGTAGGAGTCCGTTTTTCCACCCCTTCTAGACCTTACCCCAAAGGACAGAAGGGTGGAAAGATGTGGTTCCGCAAATCCCAAGGAGTCACACCAGATACACGTGGTCAGTTTACCCCTAGAGGCAGAGGGGGTAATAATAACAGATGCCGCCTTAGAGGCAGAGGGGGTCCACAAAACCAGGAAGCAGAGAGTCTCTCTCTGACAAGCCCTTCCAGCATCCCTGAGGTGTTGCCCGACTGTCCATCCTTGGAGGCAGTCGGGGGAAGATTATCGCTGTACCCACAAGCCTGGCATTCCCTCTCACAAGACAGATGGGTACAGTCGATCATATCCGAGGGTTACAAAATTCCTTTCGAGGAAAGTCCCTTCACTCACAAAAATTCCCTTCCAGATGTGCCACCCGGTCTAAGGGAAATTGCAAACTTAGAAGTATTCAAGCTTCTACACAAAAGGGCCATTCAGCCAGTTACAACAGACCATTCAGAGCCCGGAATCTACTCAAGGTTCTTTTTGGTCCCCAAAAAGACGGGAGATTGGAGACCAATATTGGACCTCAGCAGACTCAACAAGTCTGTGAAAAAGACGAGATTTCGAATGGTCACACTTCAATCAATTTTGCCCTTCCTGGGCAAAGACAACTGGATGTGCTCAACAGACCTTCAGGATGCGTACTATCACATAAAAATTCACAGACGCTCCAAAAGGTTTCTCCGCTTTCGGCTGGGGTCCAGTCATTTTCAATTCAGAGCCCTGCCCTTTGGTCTCACTACAGCCCCCAGAGTGTTCACCAAATGCATGGCAGTGGTCACGGCTCACCTGAGACGTCAAGGATTCCAGGTGTTTCCGTATCTCGACGACTGGCTCCTTTCAGCCACCACCAGGCATCAACTTCTCCAAGCCAGGGATTACACCCTAAATCTCTGCACTCAGTTAGGAATTTCGATCAACTACAAAAAATCCTCCTTGTTGCCCTGCCAGTCTATTACTTTCATAGGCGCAAATTTAGACACTGGATGTCAGCAACCCTCACAGACCAAATAATCTCAGATATCCAAAGTCACGTGCGGATCATCCTTGCCAGCAAAAAGGTGCAAGCCAGACTGGTCCTGAAAGTGTTGGGCCTCATGGCAGCGGCCATTACTCTTCTTCCCTTGGCCCGCTTTTACATGCGTCTCCTTCAATGGATGTTGTTCACCCAGTGGTCTTACCAACAACTTCCCATGCGTCACCAAATCCTGGTCACACAAGCTTGCAAAAACCACCTATCCTGGTGGATTTCTTCTCCCCAGATTCATCAGGGCAGACCCTTTGTATCCCCGGCCCCGGTAGTCACAGTCACTAAGGACGCCTCCCTGATCGGGTGGGGGGGTCATTATCAGGGCAGGATGGTTCATGGGATGTGGCAACCATTCGAATACCACCTGCACATAAATGTCCTAGAGATGAAAGCAGTGCTTTTAACGTTGCAAGCCCTCAACGACTTTCTTCCCTTGGGAACAATTGCAGTTCACACGGACAACATGTCTGTAGTATGGTATATCAACAAGCAGGGCGGAACCAAGTCCTACCCCTTGTGTCGAGAAGCTCTCAGACTTTGGCAATGGGCGATCTCCTCTCATCGGTTTCTGGTAGCAACGCATATCCCTGGGAAAACCAACATTTTAGCGGACAGATTGAGCAGAGCTATTCTCATGCCTCACGAGTGGTCTCTCAAACAATCTATAGTGGAGGAGATTTTTCTAGAATGGGGCCGCCCATGTTGCGATCTTTTGCTACTCCCCAAAACAGCAAATGCCCAGACTTCTTCTCTCTCTTCCCACTGCCAGGCCATCCCCCCAGAGACGCTCTTACCCAAGATTGGCCCCAGGGACTTCTTTATGCCTTTCCTCCCTTTCCATTGATTCCACAAGTACTCCAGAAAGCCACCGTTTTGAGAGCCAAAATGATTCTCATTGCCCCCTATTGGCCTCGACAAATTTGGTTTCCGTTCCTCCATCATCACCTCTTTTTGCAGCCGTGGCATCTGGACCCAGTGCCAGACCTTCTGATCCACCAATCGCGTCAGCTGCATCGGTCCATTCCTTCTCTCAACCTCACAGCTTGGTTGCTCCACTTCCTTCCTTAGCCAGGCTTCCTATGATCTCTAACCCGGTTAGGGATATCATAGTGGCTTCCCTTAAATCCTCTACTAGAAGGATTTATACCAGCAAGTGGAAACGCTTCTCTTTTTGGGCAAAATCAAAGAATATAGATCCCTTTACTGCCCCTGTGCATGCAGTTTTAGATTTTTTAGTGGAAATCTTTCACTCGGGCTCTTCATCTTCCATGGTCAAAGTTCAGTTGGCTGCTATCTCGAACTTTCATGTCGGGTTTGCAGATCACAACATTATGTCCCGCAGGCTTTGTAGAAATTTTCTAAAAGGGATTTTTCTCCTTAAACCTCCTGTTAGGAGTCCTCCTCAATGGGACCTAAATCTAGTGCTGACATTCTTAATTCTTCCTCCCTTCGAGCCAGCTGTTTCATGTTCACTGAAGTTTCTTTCATGGAAAACACTCTTCCTTGTCACTATTACCTCGGCCAGGAGAGTGTCAGAACTTCATGCCCTCTCTGTTCGTCCCCCTTATTTGGTCTTCCACAAGGACAGGGTATCCTTGAGAACTAATCCATCCTTTTTGCCCAAGGTGGCTTGAAACAAATTTGAACCAATCTATTGATCTCCCGTATTTTTCCTAATTACTCCAACAGATCGGGACAAAATTACATTATCTTGATGTTCACCGCCAACTCAGATATTATTTGGACAGAACAAAACAATTCAGGAAATCCGATCAGCTCTTTCTTTCTTATGCTGTAAATAAGAAAGGCCTTCCTGTTTCCAAAGTGACCTTATCTAGATGGCTTTCGTCCACCATCTCCGAAATCTATCAGCTCAGGGGCAAACAGCTGTGCTCAAAACCAAAAGCGCATTCCACCAGAAGTTTAGCCACTTCCACAGCCTTTCAGGCTAGACTCCCTATAGACACTATTTGTGCAGCAGCCACTTGGGCCACTCCTCATACCTTTGTTTCTCACTACAAATTGGATTTGGCCTCCAGGGATAGAGCCAGTTTTGGTTCTATGGTTCTCAAGAGTCTGTTCCATTGAGCCACCCAGGATAGAGGTGCTAGGGACGTGGTCCCATCAAGCAAGAATGAAGGTGAGATTGACAACTTAACATTGAGAAGTTATGTACCTACCATAACGTTCCATGTTAGTTGTCTTCTCTAACTTCTTTCTTCGACCCTCCCTCCTACCACCTTGCCTGGACAGACCTTGATCTCCCTTGTTTAGAGATTGCTTCTTTAGGCACCAGTTGGTTATCTGGTTCCCATTACAACCCTTTCTTTAGGCTAATTGCTTCTTTCCTCTGTGGAAAGTTTTTTGTGCTAGGTGTTTTTCCCTATAGGTACCACACGAGATCTGGGTACTTACCGCCTTGCATCATGGGAGATGGGGCTGCCTCGAGCTGGTAAAAGTGACTCTCGAGCTTAGCAAGTGCCGAGTCAGAGCCGAGGATCGGCTCCGAACCCATCAAGCAAGAAAGAAGGCGAGAGAAGACAACTAACATGGAACGTTATGGTAGGTACATAACTTCTCATTTTCTTTTCTTCACTGTTGTGGTATTTGCTCCCTCCCTTCAACCCCCCTCTTGTTTGTTCTGTTTTGTTTTTGTTTTAGATCCTCTTCTGGCTGAAGGTTTCCCTTTTTTCTTCTGCATGTTTTCTTTCTGGATGTACATGGACTTTTTTGTCCTATGGAGACTGTTCTTTTCTGTGGTAATTCAGTTCTGGGCAGCTGCATGTGTGTATCCCTTTTATGCCCTACCTTATGTGCTGGGAGCATAAGAGTGATGTATGGTACATACAGGATCATCAGGTTTTGGTATACTGGCTGAGCATTGGGCTGCTCAGGGTGGGAGATCCCTTCTGTTTAGAATACTGCAACAGGGAAGAGGAGGACATCTAGTGTTACGGTAAGATTTTACGCAACTGTACTTTCTCAGGTATTGCTATACCTGTGTATAGTTTCCTTTGTCAACTGTACTGTACTCTAAAATTTTTTATGTTTTGGCTGACATATTGAAATATTAATAAACTTTCAGCATGCAGGATAAAACCTGTCTTAATGAGAGGCTTAGTAGTACATTTCCCTACTTTTGAGGGGCCTTTATCAGTAGTTTGGCACAGGATAACAATGTAACAAAAAAAAAAAAACTTTACTCAAGTCCAGTCTGACAAAATAAAAATATCTTCTCACAGTCTAATTGTATATGAAATTAATACATTAATATTGAAATTCATAAAGTTGATATGCACACTGCATGTCAGGTATTTGGGGTGACTCAAAAAGTTTGGTACGAGCTGCATAGAGTATCCCCTCTCAGATTTACATTGCTCTGGTTAATGTTGTATCATTAGCAAAGAGGCTGACATTTTTCTCTTTTTCTTTCTTAGATATCTGAAATTAAGTTGTGGATGTATACTGGACCTAGAACTGAGCCCTGGTCCCTTTATTATCCTGCTAGTTACTGATCTTATTCACACAATAAGCTATCTCACCACACCCCCTGTGCCTACCATTGTGGCATGCAGCAAGCTCATTCCTTAGCCTTGATACTAACCCCAGTCCTTCCATTTTTTCTATCAGCTACCAATGTTTGATTGTATTAGACACCTTGCAGAACTCCAAGATAAACCACTTCGACCAACATCACCCCATCAGGTTCTCTGAACCTATGTTTGTTCTGTTGCCTTCTAAAAATACACTCTGCCTTTCCCTCAGGACTTTTCTCCACAATTTTCCCTGCAGCAGCTGTTAGGCTGTAAGTATTTTCCCTGTTCTTTCCTTCTATAAGCTCTCTTTTAGAGTGGCTGCATACTTTGTATAACACAGAGTGTATACATTCCATACAAATATTAAATCAAATTCCTATTGGTAGGTTTACATTCAGGAAAACATTGTTTACTTTCAGGTAAATGAACAGAGGTTTGCTGTATCACTCATAATTTGTTTGTCTTTCGGCTTTTCCTGGTTAGGGGAATACAGTGGAACTCATCCGCCTAATGATTGCAGTTGATTTTTTACATTGATCACAGGCCTGAGCCTTTACTTCAAACGGAATCGCCCATTCACGCATGTCTCCATGCAGAAGATGTTCTAGCTGAGAATCGAACCGGACAGCGTCTTACTGTGAGGCGATAACGCTACCACAGAACCACCCAATATGTCACCCAAAATGCTGTTTTGTTTTATTTTTATTTATTTTTTATTTTATTTAGTCAGTCAGTTACTTAATGAGTTAGTTAACAGTTTGCACACATTTGCTTCTTGTAACTAAAACATTGGAGAGGGTATAAGGCAATATCCTAAGTATGTAATACTCCGATTACAGTGCGCTAGCTATATCTAAGAGGTGGCTAGACTGGTCGGTCTATGTAGTTCCTGAAGTAGCAGAACAAAGCACTGCCGGTACAGCTTACTTCCCACAGACTTAATACCCCTAATGAAAATTAGGGCACATGTCCTACTTAAGTTGTTTCTCTTCTGCTGACCAGTTTCTTTTGCACACTTAAACACAGGTAGATGTAGGGAGTGACATAGTGGTTATATCCCCTGCCTTTTATAAATTAGAACCTGTTGCCTAGAGTACAATGATTTCTGACTGGAATATGTTTCATTTTTTAAGTAGAAAGTCTTCTATTTGTGCCTTGTCCCTATCGGGGTAAATTACTGTTTTGTGGAACCTTGGCATGCTTGAGCTTAACAATAGTTACAGATAACTTCCTGTTTGTCTTGTTTGATATGTTATTTTATACCTTTCTTAGATACAGAAAGCTTAAGGATTTGAAAACATTCTCTCTAAATGCTTATGCTGATGATCTTCTTGTGTTACAGTCTGTAGCAGCGGCTGAATGGAACCTGAGGCATTTGACAATGGACCCAGGTTATATCACATAATATGAAAGCAATATGCACCACAATTAATGTACTTAGCTTGTGTGTACAGTTCACACACTTTCAAGTACTTTTCTTGTTTAATTTCCTTCCTGCCAAGCAAACAAAGACTATGCCTTGTTAATTTAAAAAAAAAAACAATTAACAGTGGAAAGCTGAATAAGAAAGGTTAACTTTTCCACAGAGCTGTTTAAACTCAGTGTTATTAGGTTGCTGGGTGAGTATAGTTACAGAACTGCTGACTAATGCTTGCGTGATTCAGGTAAACTTAATCCCATGTCTCCGTCTAAATAAACAAGCATAGGAAACCACTTGGATTGCTGATTGCTTCTGGATCACTTAATCATTTTCTTTTATGAATGCTTAGTGGCAGGATCTTTGTCACAGAGAGGTCCAAGATCCAACTTTCAGGCCTAGTCATTACACATTCACCTTATTTCTGTGCTAATTTTCTCTGTGAGCTCTAGTTTTCTCTTGAAAACATGGCAGTTGATGGGCTACGCTGAATTGAACATATACACATTGTGTTAGCCTTTGTCATTGTGGCCTGCGTCATAGCTGAAAAAAGCCCAAAAAGGGCCTGCTTAGTTAGCCACTTAACAAATAAATACATACGTTTTTTAAAAATAAAAGAAACGTAAAAACAATCAGACAAATACAGATTATAGTCGTGGAGATGGCAGGTATATTTTTTGATTGCTAGTCAGGAAAGAAATTTAACAAAAAAAGTTAAAGATGCAGTTAAAGAAAGAATAGATGTGTTTGGCACTTGTATGAACTAAACTACTACTTGTGTTCACAAAACAATGTAAAACATTGTTTGGGGCACTGTAACAATGTAATTGATCATAGGTAACTAGGCATATACTGTACATATAACAGGCTATTCCTTTAAAGTGGGGCATTCCTTACTTTTTCCTGTTTTTTTTTCGTTCTGTATTTTTTTTTTTTTTTTTTTGAGGAGTAGCTGTTATTGTCAGGACCATTCAGTTGCATTTTCCACAGTGTTTGTTTTTTTTGAGCCAAATAAGTGTTTGATTACTAAAAGATGAAAATATAATTCATCTTTATGTCCATATATCTAAAACACTTTCAGTATTAGCTATTTTTCCCAAGAATATAATTTTTTTCTTCATTAGTTTTTCATTTTTTTTTTTTTTTTAACTTTCATCAAAAGAAGAAGACTGTTGGGGCCTGGCCATATGTCAAGCCACTTGTAGTCACATCAGAGAAAATGGATAGCTGAAAGCCACAGTCAGTGTCTGTGTCAAGCCTGCCCAGGTTCCATGGGTCTGTCTCCTAAGAAAGAGGTAGCTGTTAAGTAGACATGATGAATATAAGCCACAACATGGACTTCACTAATATACAGGTGTATGATGTGTTGCATTACCCACACATACAGCATGTCTAATGCAGTGATATTTGTAAGAGGAAATAAAACTATGTATTTTCAAAGGGCATCCTGAGAATTATCTCCTTCTTCAAATGTTCATAGGTTCATATGTAGGTACTAGGCTATCGGCCCTAGGGCCTATACAAGCCTAGCCAAAATGGTACCCTGGCTTTCGCCACCCAAGAAAATTATTTTCCTGTGCCCCTGTCGAGCAGAGCCACAGAGGTGATCCCCGGGGTGAATTTCCTATTTCCCATCCAATCATCAAGATTTTTTTTGAAGAGTGCTAATGAGGAGCTTTGTTTGATATAGATAGGTAGTTTGTTCCAGAATATGGGAAGTCTCTGGGACAGCAGTCTATCCCTCCAGCATGTTCTGTTTATTGTGGTGACCAGGTTTAGGTCCCTAGAGTGTATAGCTCGGAGGGATTGGGATTTCTTTAAGTGGAGCATGTCCAACAGCTCTGGGTTTGACATAACTTTGTATATTAGGCAGAGATCGCCTCTGAGTAGGCGATATGCCATGGAGTAAAGCTGGAGTTTTTTGAGACGGTTTGCTTAGGACATTTGTTTGAGGCCAGTAATCCTCTTTGTGAGGTATTTCTGTGGCCTTTTCAGTTGTTGTAGATGTCTTGTGAGGTACATACCAAAAGGGGCATTGTACTCAATAATGGGTCTAATGAGTGATACATAGGGGGAAACAATGACCTCTTTTTTCATGGATGAGAAACCTTTTGTGATGAGGTGTGCCACGTAGAAGGATTTCCTGACTACTGTGGTGATGTGATTATCAAAGGAGAGACTACTGTCCACCTGTGTCCCAAGGTCTCTTATCACACTTTCAGTGTTAAGTAGACTATCACCTATGTGGTAGCTCATGGGTACAGAGTTTTTACAAAAGGGGATGACAATGCACTTTTTGGCATTGAGCTTGAGGCCATGTCTTTGACACCAGGCATCTGTCTCAATGAGGCTCTTTTGTAGGATGTCCACATCATTAGGAGTTTCAATTATGGCTCCTAGTTTGCAGTCATCTGCGAACTTCATTAGTCAAAGATCTTCTGTGTTAGCCTGTACTTCAGAAAAGTAGATACCAAACAGGAGAGGACCCAGGACTGAACCCTGTGGTACTCCACTTGTCACTGGTCTGAAATCAGATTTGGAGTCTGCTACTTTCACAGTATTGGTTCTGTCACTGAGCCAGTTGGCAACCCATCTTGTTACATAGGGATTTAAATCTAGTTTAGTGAGTATATCTATAATTCCAGAGTGGGGGATGGTGTCAAAAGCCTTAGCGAGATCTAGATAGGCTGTGTGAACCACCTTACCCTCCTCTACGGCTTTGGTGACTGCTTCAAAGAAGTCAATCAGGTTTAGGAGACATGATCTGCCTTTTACAAACCTGAACTGGGTGGGGTCCAGAGTTTGGGGATTACCAAAGTCTTTGTTTATAGGTTCCATGATGATACATTCCATGGCCTTGCAGACCAGGGTCATTAGGCTAATGGGGCGGTAGTTCCCGGGGTCCGTGGTGGCTCCCCCTTTGTGGAGTGGGATAACCATCGCTGTGCGCCATTCAGTGGGCACAAAGCCTGAGCTGAGGCTATGATTGAACATGGTGCTTAGGTGGGGTGCCAGTTCATTCTGTAGTTCATGTAGAACGCAGCCTGGGATGTTGTCAGGTCCCATGGATGCTGTGTTCTTGGCTTTGGAGAGTGTGTTTTTACCTGTGAAGCCATGATTGCAGGAACTTTGCATTCTTGTGGTACAGAGATGGGCCCTTTAGGGGGTGAGGTGGGTTAAAGTTAGCACTAAACCTATCTGCCAGGATGTTGGCAATATCAGTTGGTTCTGTATATTTAGTGTCATTGTGCTGTAACTCAGAGCAGATCTGAGTATTGCCATTGAGATTCTTGACATAGCTATAGAATGCTTTGTGGTTGTCTTTAGAATCAGTGGCGATTTTGTTTTCATGACTAGCTTTGGAGGATTTTATGAGGGATCTCAGCTTCTTACTGAGGCTGACCAGGGAAGTGTTCATCGTGTTTCACTGTTGCAGTCCTAACAAAAGGGTTATCCAGCTCCCGGTAGCCCTCAGTAAGCCTGAATACCAAAGGTAAGTAAAAATGCCATTGGTTGTAAAGGACATCAGGGTGTCTGATACAAAAGGAGGCAGCCGATGTCACTTCCTCAGTTTTCCTTGCCACTGAGCCCGAAGCAGAAGCTTTTCATGCACGAGTGCCGGTCGGCAGTTTACCTTTGTTGGTTTTCGACTACAAGAGTTGAAGTCTACTACAGCTAAGTACCCCATTGGGGATCCTCTTTTCTTGCCTTAATGAATGTCAGAAAAAGTTAATAATTGCCTTACCTGTGGAAAGCAGATTCCCCATAGAGATTTTCATTCCTATTGCATTATTTGTGTAGGCCTTGACCATGACCTTCCCAAGTGTGATCTCTGTGCCTCCTTTAATCCACGTACTGTCCGTTGTCGGGCTAAGATTTTGGCTAGGCATTTTGGAGTTTGGCCTAAGTTCGTTGGTATGGCCTCCGCTGGTCTTCAGGCTTTGGATGTTCTGAAGAAACGTAAGTATAAGGACTGTGACAGGCCTCAGAAATCTAAGGCCTCAGATGAGGTTAAGTTGGTCGTCAGTCAGGCGGTAGCCAGTGAGACACCTTTGCAGTCCCTGCAGTCTGCAGATGAACAACCGCAGGCTTGATTGAGTCCAAGTCCCTTAGGTCTTCAGCCTCTGTTTTGCCTTCTGACGTGTCGCCGGTCGCCTCTTCTGCTGGAGCCAGAGCCTCTAAGCTGAGTCCGGTGTCTGGGGCCTCCGTTTTGCATTCTGACAGCAAACTTCTTCCTTCAAACTCTGCTGCAACTTCGGCGGTTGCCAAGCCTCCCAAGTCCTTCAGGCTTGCAGGTAAATCTTCCATTTATAAGCCTGTGAAAAGGCAGGCTTCAGCTGCTTCTCACTCCCCTCAATACCATATGGTTAAAATGGCTAATGATTTGTTGAAGCTTATTAGGGGTTCTCAGCCTCCTCCTTCTAAAAGGAGTAGGGATGTTTCTCCTGAGGTTTTGTCCTGTTCAGGTTCTGATTCTTCCAGCATTTTTGCTGATGAAGAGGAATTTTCTCAGGCTTTTTCTCCTTTTGAGGATTCAGATGTGGAGGAGTCCATCCCTTTGGCTTCTCCTCCAGAGGATTTCTCTTTTGGTGATACTTTAAATACCCTCAGAGAACATTTTAAATGGGAAAGTCAGTATTATTCCCAATCCAAGAAATGGATAGGGGAGTTTTGGGATTTACCTCAGCATAAGCCTCTTGCTATTCCCCCGTGTTGGAAGTTGTTGATGTTTTTCTGGAAAATTCCTTGTCTCCAAATTAAGTTCCTCCTGCTCCCAGGAAATCTGACAGGTACTACAGAGTCCCTGATTCTCATCTGTTTTTTTTCAGGAATCCATTGGCGGATCCGGAGGTTATTTCTCAAGGCCCTAAAGGAGTTAAGGCCACTGTTACCAGGAATCCTGTTCCCTCTGACAGGGAGTCAAGGAACCTAGATAGGTGGGGCAAGAAGGTTTATACCTCTGCCACCCTAGCTATTAGGACTACCAATTGTCTTTTTCATATGCTGAAGTACCAGCAGCACACCTTGGAGGCTATTAAGTCTAGGATAGCAAGTGTACCTCTTTTGGCAGAGAGTAAAAACATGCAGGATTTCCTGAATTCCGCCAGTCTGGTCAATAAGCACTCTTTGCATTGTGGTTTTGACATCCTTGAGGCCTCTAACAGGGCTATGGCAACTGGATCTGTTATTAGATGGCACATTTGGCGCAGAGAACAGCCTCTTCCAGAACCTGTCAAGGCTAAGCTTTTGGATGTACCTTTGCATAAAGACAGTCTTTTGCAGCAAATAAGAGGAGGTACTGAAGAAGATGGAGGATAAGGCCAAGTCCATGCAAACTGTTAAGGATTTTCTGCAAGTTCAACCCCCTCGCTTCAGCAGGAATTACCCTTCCAAGAGTTGGACCTTTCCTGATGCCAGCAGACAGAACCTTTCCAGGACTAGAGGTTACAAATCTTCTAGGAGGCATGGGGCTACCCCTCAAAGGTCTAGGTGTTGGCAGGCTTCCACTTCTAAAAGGGGAAGCACCAAGCCTGCATCTCAATCAAAACACTCTCAATGACTTTTTACAACTTCTGCCTGTTCTTGCTTGCCAGGAGAGTACTTTAGAGGGAAGGTTTGCCCTTTTTGCAGATGTCTGCACCACTATCTATGATGACAAATGGGTACTCATAACAGTGTCCCTAGGGAACAAGTTTTCTTTCCGCACCTTTCCAGCTCCCAAGGGATTCCCAGACATTCCTCCAAACCAAAGGGCAGAAGTAGAAAAACAAATTGTGTCTCTGTTTCATCTGGGAGCAATAGAATCAGTTCCTGCTCAGCAGGTAGGCCAGGGCTTTTATTCCAGGCTTTTCCTAGTTCCAAAAAAAGAAGGCACCTGGCGCCCTATCCTGGATCTTTCCATTCTGAACTCTTTTCTAGTAATTCCAAAGTTCAAAATGCTCACTCTACATCAGTTGCTACCACTGCTAGAAAAGGATTCCTGGCTGATAACCTTGGATTTCAAAGAGGCTTATCTGCACATTCCTGTCAGGGAAAGTTGCAGGCAGTACCTTAATTTCAGAGTGGGTGAGCAACATTACCAATTCTCTGTGCTGCCCTTTGGCTTATCTACTACTCCCAGAGTCTTTACAAAGTGCCTGGCCCCAGTCATTGCTTTTTGCAGGCAGAAGAAAATTCAGATTTACCCATACTTGGATGACTGTCTGATTCAAGCAAGTTCTCAGGAACAGCTATTAAATTATCTGGAATTCGTAAAGACTTTTCTCTCTTCCCTGGTCTATACTCTCAGTGTGGAAAAGTTGAAAATGGTACCATCCAAGGAGGTAACAATCCTGGGAGCGAGTCTGAACACAGCTGCCCAGATGATATATCTCACCCAGGAGAAGCAGACAACTCTTTCAGTTTACTTCAAGGACTTGGCAAGCCTGTCCCAGCTCCCTGCAAGGAAATACCTGCAAGCTCTGGGATTCATAGCATCTTGTATTCTCATGATTCCATATGCAAGACTGCATATGAGGAAATTGCTGTGGTACCTCAAGAACATTTGGTGTCAACACACAGAGGACCTGGATATGATGATTCCTCTGCTTCCATCTCTGCAGGTGGAGTTTCTATGGTGGGCAACACCCTATCTACAAAACAAAGGCCTTTTCGGACACCTCTTGCCACTGAAGTTCTGACTACAGACACATCGGACTATGTCTGGAGTGCACACCTGGTTGGCAGATGCATACAGGGATGTTGGAACACTCAGCAGATGCACCTGCACATAAATCTAAAAGAGTTGATTGCAGTTCAGCAGGCCTTATTAGCTTTCAAGCATCTTCTTTCTCCAGGGACCCTGCTTGTCAGGACAGACAACACCACGGTCATGTGGTACATTAACAAGCAGGGAGGGACTCACTCTTACCCCCTTTACAGGCAAAGCATGAATCTTTGGTCCATGGCAGCATCCCTGGACCTGCATCTCCTAGCTCAGTTTCTTCCAGGAAGGCTCATTGTTTTGGCAGATCAGTTGAGCAGACAAACCCTGGATCCTCATGAGTGGCAGCTGAACAGAACATTCTTTTCCAACATCATTCAATGTTGGGGCACTCCTCAGGTGGATCTTTTCTCCTCCCCAGACAACCATCTGCTACCTCTCTTTTGCTCCAAACAGCAGCACAGCAGAGCCTGGAAAGTGGATGCTCTGTCCTTCCCTTGGACGTTGCTATCAGTGTACGCCTTCCCTCCTCTTCCTCTTCTTCCCAGAGTACTAGTGAAGCTCAGTGACGAATGTCCAAGGACTATTCTCATAGCTCCGGACTGACCCAGACTGCATTGGTATCCGCTGCTTCACAGTCTCTCCCATCTTCCTCCTTGGCATCTTCCTCTGAAGCCAGATATTTTGGTTCAGGAAAGGGGAAACATTCTGCATCCTCATCTTCAGTCTCTCCATTTGGCAGCATGGCTCATTGTATGACCCCCTTCCCCTTCTTCCTCCCTTTCCCAACAGGTGGTTGACATGCTGAGGGAGGCCAGGAGGCCTAGCACTAGGAAATCCTATGCTGTAAAATGGAAAAGGTTCTCTCAATGGATGCAAGCTAGAGGGGAGTCTGCTTCTCAACCTTCCCTTCCTCTGATCCTGGAATACCTGGCTGATTTGCTTCAGAGTACTCTTTCTTTTTCCTCTATCAAGATCCATGTTTCAGCTATCTCTGCTCATTGTTCCCTTGAACAGCCCATTTTCTCTCATCCCCTGATGACAATGTTTCTCAGAGGTGCTTGCAATTTAAAACCTCCCAAAAGAGCACCTACTCCAGCCTGGGATCTTAATTTTCTTCTGGAGAAACTCACTCTTCCTCCTTTTGAGCCAGCTGCCTCTACAGATTTAAAGTTTCTCTCTTGGAAGATCACCTTCCTCTTGGCTATAACTTCAGCAAGGAGGGTTTCGGAGCTACAGGCTTTGATGGCCATGGAGCCTTTTCTTATTTTCCATGCAGACAGAGTCTCTCTGAGGACTAATCCCTCCTTTATGCCTAAGGTGGTTTCCAGCCTGACTCTTAATCAGTCCATACACCTTTCTACCTTCTTTCCTAATCCTTGCAATAAAGGTGAAAGGATCCTCCATTCTCTTGATGTGCACAAACAGCTCAGGTTTTACCTGGACAGGACTAAGGACCTTTGGAAATCAGCACAGTTATTGGTCAGTTTTGCCCCTGGAGTCCAGGGCAAGGCTATTTCTAAGCAAACCATTTCTAAATGGATTGCACATTGCATTACTTTTTGTTATTCCTTTCATGGCAAAGCTCCACCTCAAGGGGTTAGGACACACTCTGCTAGAGCGGCTTCCTCTTCTGCAGCCTTTCTAAGGGGTGTCCCTACTAAAGACATTTTGGAGGCTGCCACATGGTCTTCTGTTCACACTTTCACAAAGCATTATAATTTGCCACTGTTTTCCAGAGCCAGGGCAGGGTTTGCCGTGTTGCAGGGCATTATCTCCAACCCTTGATACTGTTGGTTCCTCCCCGCTTTTTTCTCTGGGCTTTGGTACTCAACCCATTTGTTAGGATTGCAACAGTGAAACACGATGAACATAGTACAGTTGTGTGCACTTACCATAAATGTAGATGTTCGAGTGTATTCACTGTTGCTGTCCTGGTTTCCCTCCCTCCTTCCCCCTTTTTGTGGTCCTCTCCTATTCTCTTTTCCTGAGTGTCAAAGGAAAAATCAAAGATCAATGCAGCCAAGGTTCAGTTAAGGTTCCTTTATTCTTGTACAAGGAGACAAAAATGCAGTTCAGAAGTTTGTCTGACATTATACAGGAAATACTTCATTATTATACTGTTTTGTAAGCCATTGCCCTCTAAGCTGACGTAATAAAATACAACTCTTAGCATGTTCTAAGACAGGTGTTTACCAAGTTTTTCTGCTGATATAGCAAGTATAAACTTCCCATGTGAAAATTTCCTAAGATATCAACGTGGCCTTGCTAACTGCCGGTCTGTAACAATTCACTTATATTTCAGTGTTGCAATTAGTGATTCTTTCCTGCTTTGAGCATAAAGCATATTCTGATTTCAGCCTATAATCTTATCTACAACTGCAGTATGAACAAGGTTATTTGCTTAAGTCTAGTAATCATTTCAGAATACTGTATTGTTCCTTTTCCTAACGTTAGCAAAATCATCTGTTTCTCAGTGTATGAACAAGGTCATTTACTGAGCTGACAAGAAGCAAAGTCAGAAAGTACATGCAATTATTTTCAAGCCTGTAGCAGAGTAAATGTGTTAACCCTTTTACAAAAGTTGCCATTCAAGGTTTTAAGCTAATTTGAACATAATAGTAGATACAGTTCTCAATACATTTCTCTCGTTACATGTTATCACGTTTTCCTTGCATCTGGTGCGTTATCTAATAACATATACAAGGTCGATCGCTCATGCAGGAAAGAGCAGAAGATTCTCATTATTTCATACATTTAATTTCCTGACCCAGCAGATAATCACTTGTGAAAAGCATAAACATTAATTCTTGCTGAGCTAGCAACTGCTGGGGTCAGAGGCCAACTTGCAAAAGGCACACTGCAGTTTCCAAAAGCTTCTTGCAGTTTCATATGAATTCATTTTTCTTGTCATCTCATTAATAGAATAAAATGCATTAATCCTTTCTTGCTTCTCAATAAGCACTAAACATATACATTAATACATATTTTTCTAACATTTTCCCCCCTGTTAATACTTTTTATTCTATTCTCAGAAGTATAAACAATTTTTATTTCTTCTCCTAACCTCTTCCACTTGGGACTTGCGGTTAGGTAAGTCATATAGTTTAAATTTCTGAAAGCATTTCATTTTCCAGCAATTTATCAACTTCAGTGTTTTGATACAAGGTTTCAGATACCGACATGTCTATCAATTCTTTAATCAGTTTTTTTCATGCAGGGTATGCCACAACACGCACACACTCCCAACAGGAGTATTCCTACACAGGCAGCTATTAATATGTTCATTATGAAGGTACCCCACCCCCCAAACAGATTCTGGAAAAAGTCCGTCAGTGGGTTGTGGCCTGGTTTGGTCATAGTCGACACTTGCTGTATCACCTCAAGGTGGTCGTTAATCTCGTGCTGGTACATTTTATTTTTATAAAAGCGCACCACCTCTCGCCGCTAGGGTGAAGTCGAGAGCCATACAGTTTTGGAGTATTACAGTTCTCCTAGCATTCATTTCATCAGTTATCAATTCAAGAGCAGAAAAAGTTGCATTACTCATTACTTCGAGAAGTTTGGACAGTTTTTTTTAGCTCCCAAATCGATTTTGCCGCTCCATATGCTGGTAATATGCCTGCCCACGATATGACAGCATCACTCAAGTCCATGTGCGTCAGCTTGGTACCCATGGTATGATGGTTCTTCCAGCCCGCCTCGATTCATCCCACTGGATTTTCAGGCTTTCTGACAGGTTACTTGGCTACATCTCGGGTGTTTCAAATATTTCCCTGAGGCAAAACTGCAGTGTGTCGCATGACCGGAACCAGGTACCCCAAAAAACAACTGCCGGACCAATTCTCAGGTAACCATTTATATGCTTTCTTATTACACACAAAATAACAATCCTCTACCTTAGTAGTTACTTTACTGAGATATGGCTGCCCTGCATGAAACATTTTCCTATCTATTATAGACAGTTGCTTAAAAAGAATAAGATTATGATGTATATCCCTAACAGTCTTTTGCATGGACTAAAGAAATGAGTCATAATTTGAATTACAAACTGTACCCATTTTGTTTGCTTTGGTATAACATTTATAATGTACAGTCTCATAAACCAAGTTTTTCCAGGTCTCATTGACCCCTAGGGGGACCACAGTCATTAATAACCCCCCATATGCTGTTGGTATGGCTGTATGAATCCAGTAATTTGAAACATTAAAAGTCTCAGCATACACACGTGTAATCGCTTGATAAAGTTCGGGTGCCAGTCTATGGGTGACTCATCACATTTATTCAGTTCAGCTGATGTGGCCAAAAAAAGGATAGGCCACAACAAAAAGATTATTGTCATCAGTACAATCAACAGGATAACCATGCAATACTTCTGGGGTTGTTCTACATTCCTGTTTGATCTAGATTTTGTCATGTTTAGTCTTTTTGTGGAACAGCAAGATTTTTATCTAGCTCAAAGTTTTTGCAAAGTTTACAGTGTATCAAATGGATCCAAGAGGATTTTTCATCAATTTTGACTGCCGTGGATGTCGACAAAAGGACCTGGTATGGTCCCTCCCACTTTGGCGAACTCCAATGTTTACGTTTTGTAGTCTTTACCCAGATTCAGTTTTCTGGGACTACTGTCGCTTCCAATGGTTGATTCGACTCTTTACCTGAAACAGAAAGCTGCAAAAAGATGTTTTAGTATAATTTTTAAATCCGTATGTAGTCAATACCTGGTTGACTAACTGTACCATCCCCCCTGTTGAGACATGGCATTGCCCATGGCTCAACAAAGCTGCATATTTAAATAAATTAGATGGCAGCATGGGTTTTCCCTCTTTGGAGATGTACAGTCCTTCCTTGAGGAGTGCTCCTCGCCTTTCCCACTTTTGTTTCTCAGCTCGTGTAGTAAGTGTCTGCATTGTTTTTAACATTTCTAAGTCTAAAATCTCTGAAGGTTGTAATTCCTCGTTCAAAAGAAATGCTTCTGAGGCTGCTTGCTTTGCAGCTGTGTCAGCTCTAACATTACCTTTTGAAATCCTATCTTGTTGCTTAGTATGAGCTATGCATTTACAAATAGCTACTTTTTGAGATAACTGAATTGATTTTAACAAATCTAAAATAAACTGTGCATGATTAATCGGTTTGCCAGTAGATAATACTACTGAGGCCGAAGCCTGCACTGCCATTGCGGCAGCAATTACCGCTTGTACACAGTGGGGCAAAGACCGCGCCACTGGGTCCAGTTGCGATGAATAGTAAGCAATGGGACGTTGCTTGTCCCCATGCTGTTGTGTCAACACTGATGTCATATAACATTGCTTACAATCTACAGTTTGGAAAAAACGTTTATGATAGTTTGGTAATTCTAAGACTAATGAGGATGCTATCAATTGTTTCAGTTTACAGAAAACTAATTCTGCTTCTGGTGTCCATTATATCAAATCTTGTGCTGCCATAGGCTTCTGAAAGATCAGGTTGTTTAACAGTGCAGATTCCAAAGCATAATTTGGGATCCAGCTCCGACAAAAATTAGTCGTACCAAGAAAGGACATCATTTCCTTCTTGGTTGTGGGTTTTGGTGCTTGTAAGATTGCTATTTTCCTGTCTTCATCTAATGTCCTACCCTTTTTTTTTTTTTTGGATATTACATATCCAAGGTATTTAACTTGTTTTTTCCAAAGCTGCAATTTGTTTTTGCTTACTTTGTGTCCTTTAACAACTAAGAATTTTAATAATGTTATAGTGTCTTCCTTACAATCTTGCTGGGTAGGGGCTGCCAGCAGGATATCATCAACATAAAGTAAAATCTGACCACCTTTCGGTGGGGTAAACCCCGCCAAGTTACTTGCCATCTCTTGTGAGAATATCATTGGACTTTCACAATATTCCTGTGGCAGTCGCGTATATGTATACCGCTTCCCCTGAAATGTAAATGCAAACCAGTACTGGCTGTCAGGGTGTATTGGTATTGCAAAGAACGCATTGTTAATATCTACCACAGAAAAATATTTGTGATGAGGCTTCAAATTATTTAATAGGGTATGTGGATCTGGCACTGTAGTTGCCCTTGATATTACTGCGTCATTTACAGCTTGCAAATCCTGGACCATACGCCATTCTCCGTTTGCTTTCTTAACTGGAAATAAGGGTGTGTTACATGGTGAAATGCGAGATTCCACCAGTAATCCCTCCTTAAGTAAAGCTGCTATGATAGGTTTAATACCTGTTTCTGCATCTTTTCTTAACGGGTACTGCCTTTTCTGTGGTCTAAAGGCTGATTTTGGTGTGATGGTAACAGGTCCTGCTGTACGAATAAGTCCTACATCTGATTTCCCTATTGACCAGAGGGTCTCTGGTATGTCTAATAAAGCTTTTTCTTCCTCTTCTAGAAAGAGTGTTTCTCAGCTGCCCTCACTTGACTGCAAGTGTACAGCTGGGTGTGTCTGTGTGCTCCAATTTAATTTCTGTCTATGTACTCCTTGTTCTGACAGTTCTAATTCTGTCTGCTTTTCCCATTTTGTGACTTTTTCTCCTAGGTCTGCCCATTTTAAATCTTTCTCTTTAGTTAAACTAACATGTGTTAATCGATTTGATTTATAAAGTGCAAAGAACTCCTGGGGCAATGAACAGCTAACTACACTGTTCCCTTTCATGTTCCAGTACAGATTACGCAATACTAATCTGTTTGCACGTTTTTTAAACAATTTTTGCTCATATTCTTTGTCAGGTCCTGGTGTATTACAATAATGCAAAGTACAGTCAAACAGGTGTTGTACATCAATGCAAAGGGAGGGAACTTACTGATGGCCACATTCACTAACTCTTCAGTTATTGCCCCAGGACCGGTCGTAACCAAGTCCTGGCTATACCAATAAAATGTTTTACCCTCCTATTGCACTGCAAAAGTGTTCATTTGTCGTTGTGCTTCCATACCCTGCATGGTTAGAACTACTGCTATACCAAATAGTTGCATAAGATCTCTGCCCAAAAGGTTCACTGGGCATTTTGCAGAAACAACAATTTTGCTTTTCTGGGTTAATCCTGAAACAGGATCTGTTATTTCAATATTATGGGAGAGAGGCTCCCGATACAGCTGTCCATTAGCTGCTTTCACCAAAATGTAATCATGTGACTCTGACTTCTCTGGTAGTTTGGAGGGGTGTACCAGGGTTCATGATGCCCCTGAATTGCACAGAAACATGACTTCCCTCCCCTCTACCAGGAGTGTAACTTCTGGTTTTGTGTCTGCCAAACAGAGCTCCAAGCTCAACAAGGCTAACTCTAATATTTCATTTTCTTTACTATCGGTAGCTTCCTGCACTTTCTCTATTTCTCCTATGACATTATCTGCTCTCTCTATCACATTCTCATTTGTCCTTTCTCTGTTATTCCCATCTAGTGATTCTTGACTACCATATAGTCAGTCCTCACCTTCTTCATTCTTATCCTTCATTGCTGCCTTCTTATTTTTCTTGCAATCCTTTGCCATATGTCCATTTTTACTGCATTTAAAACATCCACCTCTTTTCTTTCTCCCTTCAAAATCCTCTGATCGCTGATCAGATTGTTTATTTCCCTGGGCATTCCTCTTGCCCTTCTTTCTGGACTGTACTAAATAAACTTCTCCGTCATCTACAGTGAATACTTGGGCTTTCTTTTTCTTTTTGTTATTAAAATGCCTTTTGGCATGCTTAGCATATTCAAGCAGTGACTGTAATCTGCTTGTACGATGGTCTACCATATGCTTCGTAATAGAACTACTTATCGGTGCAATACTGCCTTTTAAAAATGCATTCTTTAACTGCTGCTCATATGGGGAATCTTGTGTCTGGTCTTCAGGAGCCTGCATTCCACAATGGCTATTAAAACATTCTATTCATCAGGCATAATACCTATCAACAGTTTCACCTTCTTGTTGGATGCATTGATTAATGCAAGTCCAGTCTGCCCTAAGTTTCCATTTTTCAGAAATTCGGTCTGTTAGACCCTTCACTCTGTTGTCTAACTCTGCGCTGTTATGTGGGAGGGGCTTAAGTGCAGCGTCACGGGGATTCCAGTTGCCACTGATCATGTGCCAATCTAGATCTACTATTTGTCTGACAACTTTTTCTGAGGATTTTTCTAGTTTACCATCAAATTCATATTTATTAACCCATTTTGTATAGTATTTAACGTTATCGGCACGTCGTGACCACATGTATTCTGCGTCTTCGGTTAACAGCAGATTTTGGGGTTGTTTTGTACATTTATTACCCATTTTGACCTAACCTTATGAATGTTATGTAACCCTTCCTGTTTTTTAACGTGGTACCATGAAGATTTTATAGTCCCTTCAGGCTGCCTGCCTACTTATTCTGCTTCCCTGATTTATGACAAGATAGCAATTTTTCTGTCCCTGGATTTACATAAAAAATCCTGACTGAACAAATACAATCAAGTCCCTGATCTAAAACAGAAAAAAGTAGAATTCCCTTACCTGAGCCTCAGCAATTGATCACCCTGGTCCGATTGAAACCTGCTCGTCAGCTGCAGATCAGAAAGTGGCCGGCCTCTTTTTATACAACAATTCATTCGGAGGTCTTTTCAAATAAGAAGAACTATTTCGGTAGCTTCTTCTGTACGGATTTCAGCCACCAGGCCTGTCTGATCCAGGTCAACCAAGAGGCTTCTGGTCAAAGAAGGACCAACGTGTCAAAGGAAAAATCAAAGATCAATGCAGCCAAGGTTCATTTAAGGTTCCTTTATTCTTGTACAAGGAGACAAAAATGCAGTTCAGAAGTTTGTCTGACATTATACAGGAAATACTTCATTATTATACTGTTTTGTAAGCCATTGCCCTCTAAGCTGACGTAATAAAATACAATTCTTAGCATTGTTCTAAGACAGGTGTTTACCAAGTTTTTCTGCTGATATAGCAAGTATAAACTTCCCATGTGAAAATTTCCTAAGATATCAACGTGGCCTCGCTAACTGCCGGTCTGTAACAATTCACTCATATTTCAGTGTTGCAATTAATGATTCTTTCCTGCTTTGAGCATAAAGCATATTCTGATTTCAGCCTATAATCTTATCTACAACTGCAGTATGAACAAGGTTATTTACTTAAGTCTAGTAATCATTTCAGAATACTGCATTGTTCCTTTTCCTAACGTTAGCAAAATCATCTGTTTCTCAGTGTATGAACAAGGTCATTTACTGAGCTGACAAAAAGCAAAGTCAGAAAGTACATGCAATTATTTTCAAGCCTGTAGCAGAGTAAATGTGTTGACCCTTTTACAAAAGTTGCCATTCAAGGTTTTAAGCTAATTTGAACATAATAGTAGATACAGTTCTCAATACATTTCTCTTGTTACATGTTATCACTTTTTCCTTGCATCTGGTGCGTTATCTAGTAACATATACAAGGTTGATCGCTCATGCAGGAAAGAGCAGAAGATTCTCATTATTTCATACATTTAATTTCCTGACCCAGCAGATAATCACTTGTGAAAAGCATAAACATTAATTCTTGCTGAGCTAGCAGCTGCTGGGGTCAGAGGCCAACTTGCAAAAGGCACACTGCAGTTTCCAAAAGCTTCTTGCAGTTTCATATGAATTCATTTTTCTTGTCATCTCATTAATAGAATAAAATGCATTAATCCTTTCTTGCTTCTCAGTAAGCACTAAACATATACAGTAATACATATTTTTCTAACACTGAGGTACAGGCTTATTTTGTCAAATTGTTTTTTGGTTTAAGCCTTATTTTCTGGGGACTCCTGACTGTTATGGCAAGAAAGACTGAGGAAGTGACATTGGCTGTCTCCTTTTGTATCGGATGCCCTTAAGTCCTTTACAACTGACATCATTTTTACTTACCTTTGGTATTCTGGCTGACTGAGGGCTACCGGGAGCAAAATAACCTATTTGTTAGGACTGCAACTGTGAATACACTTGAACATCTACATTTATGGTAACTGTACACAACTGTACTTTCTTCCAGTCATGGGATTTTACTCTTTTTTGCAACAGTTTCTTTCTTTTGTTGTAGAGTTTGTCTATGGCAGGGGACCACCAGATTGGCTTCCTTCTTTTGGAGGATAGCACCTTGGTTCTGTTAGGGATACCATGATCCATGCACTCTTGCAAGTGCTTGTAAAGTGCATTTGTGTAGGATTCAGCAATCATACCTCTATTGTCCATCTGCATGGGTGTTATGACGTTTGCCACGTCTGTCTTAAGAAGAGTGAAGTTGGCTTTGGAGAAATTTTTTACAGTGGTTTCCGTAATGGGGGGTGGGGGCAGGATGTGGATGTCTAGGGTGATTAGCTTGTGGTTGGATCTGACCAATGAGGAATTGACCTCTGGTGTGGAGTTGCCCATGTTGGTAATGACCAGGCCTAGGATATTGCTGCCCCTTGTGGGGGTGTGGATAAGTTTATCCAAGGCATTGGAATTTATGAATTCCAGAAAATGTTGAGCAAAAGAGTTGGTACATGAGTAGTTTTCCTAGTTAATGGTGGGGTAGTTGAAATTGCCCATTATTAGGGTGTTGGTTTGAACCCTAATATTTTCCAGTGTATCAAGAAATGAGGAGTGGGAATCCTGGGGCATGGTGGGAGATCTGTAGCAAGTTATAGTTTAGATTCTGGTCTTGCCCAGAGTTAGTTGCACTTGGATAATCTCAAATGCATTATGCTGAGCAACTAGCCTGGAGGTGTAGATATCCTTAATGAATATGGACATGCCTCCACCTTTAGTGTTTCGGTTCAGGTTAGGTGGCCGAAAGGTGTGGTATGAATTATAGCCTGGTAATGCAGGGGTGCTGTCTGGAGCCTTGAACCAGGTCTCTGTCACTGCACAGATGTCGATGTTCTCCATTTTAAGGAGTGCCTCGAGTGAATGCATTTTAAGGTTTAGACTTCTAGCATTGAGTAGCATTACCCCCAGATTTTGCTTGCTTGTACCTGTTATGGTGATGAATTTGTCATTTGAACCTTGCCTAAAAAAGGCACTATAGAGGTGGCAAGAGCCTTAGCCAGTATCCGGAATCCCAAGGGCGACAGGTGCAGGCCATCTCTGGCAAAGCATTGTGGTCTGTTGATCATGTCATCCCAGGCAGACAGATACTGGATCCCCTTAGAATGACACTAGAAGTTTAGCCAATTGTTGAAGTCAATCATTTTGTCCTTGTACTGTGGTATTATTCTAGGTGATGGCAGGATGCTACTCAGGGCTAGGGTCATACCTGCTTGGGCTACAAGATTGGAGAGCTCCTCCATGTCTCTTTTCATGTAGTCCAGGGAGGTACGTCTCAGGTCATTCACACCAACATGGACAATGATGGAGTCATATATCTACTTGTTGTGGAGTGACCTAAATGCATGCAGTATATGGCGGATCCTGGCACCCGACAGTAACTTTCTCCTTGTTTAGCCTGGTGAGTGGAACATCAGTGTGCCTGACTATAGAGTCACCTATGACTAGAGTGTTAGGTACGTTGTTATGCCTTATGGGCTGTGGTTGAGTGGCACACTGAGTTTGTGGGCTATATGTCATTTGAGTTATGTTGGGGGGAGGAAGTTGCATGTGATTCTGCTTTGGAGGTCTCTGTTGCTTGAGCAGATTTTTATTGAGAGCCTTTGTAAATGTAGGTGTGTGTTTTGTGTTGCTGTGTGTGTGTTTTGGTGGTGTAGGTTTTGAGGGACTATGTGATGAATGTAGTGTGGTGCAAGTGTTTACCTTCTCCTCTTGACTGTCTAGTCCAGTCTTGGGTGAAGAGAGCTTTGCTTCCAGTTTGGCTATACAAATGCATCTCTCACAGGTTGTAGTGTTGGGTGGTAGGAGGAGAGGGTTGTCTGTGTACATGATCGCAATTGCTGCATTGCCCCAAGATGCCCAGATTCATCAGGTAGACAGGAGAAAACACCGGGAGCTGACCCTTAGACATGTCTGGATAGGTGCTTATTTATTAAGTACTAAAAACTGTTTTCCTCTAGACAAGTGAGGAAAGTTGAGTGATGTAGTAATTTGTAGCTTATTTAGTGTTTACAACACATTCTGAACAAGTGCTGAGCACAAAGAAACAGATTTGAGTGATAAAACTAAACAACTGGCTAGTTCTAAGGGAAAATTTGAAGAGCACACTTTATGGTGCCAGGAATAGTTTAACTCTAGCAAAGCAGCAATGCATAAAGTATGTGTTTTTTTTTTTTTTTTTTTTAATAACAGTAGCAAATGAAAACTGATTTAAATAAATTAACCAATAAAAAGCTAAAAACTGAGCCCCGTTCCAGCAGTCTTTGATCAGACAAGTTCTAACTGCACATTCCCACCACTAGGGTGCAGGGGAACCTTCTCCAAAACAAGATGGTCTGGATTACTGCTCAAGCTATACAAACAAAGCTAGATTCAGCAGGTCTGAATTTAGTCTATACTACAGCAGACAAGGCGTACCAATTTCAGAAATAAACAGTTCAAATAAGCAGGCACAATAAGCCTTTAACCAAAAACTCCCAGCTCAGAAGGGCAGAATTTACCCTCTCCTCCCACATGAGTGCAGACCACACCTTCTTAATGTAAAATTACTGGCCCGAAGTCCAAGTGCTTAAACCAGAACGAATGCACTCTTAGAATAACAGACACTAAGCCTTCAATCAGCAACTCCCAACTTAGAAGGATGTAAGCTACCTGTCCTGCCACAACAGTGCAGACAACAAACTTTCTTAATGTAAAATAACTGATCTGAAGCCCAAGTGCTTCAACCAAAGGCTTAGAATAACAGTTACAATTTAATCAGGCTACTAACAAGCAGTAATAAATGCAGCAGAATAAATGCAATTAAGTAGGAAGAAACATAAATACAGTAAAAGCAGATGAATAAAGTGCAATTTTTTTATATAACAATAGAAAACGAGCAAACTGATTTAAACAAATTACCCAGTTAACCAGTTAATGCCCAAGATATGCCTTACACCTGTGTAATTCAATGTGATACCACTCTTCCTCGCTGTATAGGAAGTGCATGTTGTGGTCACTGGTTCATCGTGTTTATTTAATGGCTATTTCCGTCTTTGGCCCCAGCACCAGTATACCTCAGTTATCCTCATGGTGAATCGCTGACTGCACCTTTTCATGTAATTCTATAGTTATCATCAGCTTGTCATGTAGCTATATCCCTATGATTCCTGAAAAATAACACATGATATGTACTACAGATACTGATCTGAACAACACAGTATGAATTCAAATAAAAAATAGTGCTTCTGGGATGAAATAGAAGTGGAAGTATGATGTCTGTCTTGGAGAAACAGGATAAGAGAAATATGACTAAGCACAGTGACTACAATGATTTACATCAAGCAGCAAGAAAAATAAATGCTTGTGATTTGAAAACCAAACAGGTTAAAATATGATAAATAAGGAAGAAGATTTTAGGGATTATCACAAGGTAGAGAAAGAGACTGGATGCTTAAGGAGAACCTGGGACATGCTTATAATAAGATGAATAAATTAAGGATATTAATGGAAAGAGTTAATACAATTTAGGTATGTAAGAAGAAAGTAATTACAGTGTAATTCAAAACAGTGATATATGCATGTGTGCATTGGAGTGGTGGTGACACACTTTGAACACTAAATTGCGGCTGGTACACCAATAACTATATGTTGCCCCCTCTTCAGGGATATGGGGTTTTACCCCTACAGCTGTGATCCTTCTATGCTGAGTAAAACTGTAGAAAGTCTGTTATGGAAGACACGATGCATTACAGTTGTAGCTAGGGCAGTGACTTTAATATGTTTTCAGCAGTTATATAGCTCTCTGATAGGATGTGGGGATGTGGTATGACTGGGATGGAAAACATACACAAGAGATGGTGACGATTTATTGCCATACTGGGATCTGAATGGGTGTGCACAGGGCAAGCCTGGTAGGCCTAAGTAAAGTCTCTTCTCTGTGGTTATTGGGTGTAGTGTCATTATTTGTAGCTTCCTATCTAATGGGGTAGTCCACTATATGTCTGTGATAATGATATATTAGTACTTAGAATCAGGCTCATTTTATTGATGTTACTTTCACTGAAGTTACTGTCATAGTGTAACTAGCAATGAAAGCCTCTTTCATTGAATACCTCATAAAAACACATTTTGGTTGGATGACAAGTTCCTTACCCACATCTCCCATTTGGAAAACATTTGCTGCATACTTCCTTACTTTTTGTAGTCACACATCCTTGGGGAAAGTCAGACAGATACCATGTAATTTAAATAAAAAAAATCAATGCTAAGAAGTGAAAAACACACTTGTAAGCACAAAATCCAACAAAACTAAATAGTTATCAAATTTAATGACAAATCAAATAGGAGTGCTCAATTTCTTTTTATGGATTTTCAGTGTAATTAGATTCCATTTATTTATTCAATAAAAATGATTTCATTGAAATTGTATTTAGTGCAGTGATATCCCATTGAAATCTAACTAGTTGGAATGCATTGGGGAATTGAAATAAATTGACAGCAGAGAAGTCCTGTCAAACAAGTAAGGGATTCACAAAGTCCATTTCTATTCCGCCATACTTCTTGATCCTTAAGGATAGGTGATATAAACTCTTGCCATGCAAGCTTTTGTGGGTAGTCTTTGTAAATACTGCAATACAGTAATTATGTATGTTTTAACAGGATCTGTACAGCAAGCATATAATTTAGGGAAGTGGATTTAGTGTATAACATTGTGTTAGCCATTTAGTTTATGAATGCAATTATGCTGTTATTTTAAGTATAGGAATTTACAAGTCTATTATGTAGTTAGTGAGATGACGTTTTTCAGCTTGCTGCATTAGTCAGAGAAATTAGAGATTTAGTATGAATTTAAAAATGTTATTACAGTTTGTCAGTTTTAACTGAATAATCCTGTAAAAAGGAATAGGCTTGATCAGATAAGATAACCTGTTGTCCTCTGTTTATATAGATACATATTAGCCAGGAATAAGGTAGCGCATTACTTCGACGTCTGGCATAGTGAATGTTAGCTTCCTGCAGTCTATAAAAAATGTATTAATATAGCTCTTCTACTCATTATGGATGGTAGTAATTTTAATAGCACTCAAACCCTTGACAGAGGAGATGGCTGACATACCTTACTCAGATTTCTTCTCCACACAAATACATATTTTGAAATAACATAAGTACTCTGAAGCTGTAAGCAAAATATAAAACAGCTACAGACATTAAAAATGGAAATGTATAATTATACAAATACAAGAAATATAGAGATGCTGAATGAAAATTTGGTTGATTTTTCCAAGTATTACAACAACCAGGGACACTTCACACTTCATTTTGAATTCAGTGTACTTGTTTCTCCAGTTCTCCCGAGAGAGGAAGATGTTGAACAGAAAGAATTTTATATTTAAGGTTGGTACTTAAAACTGGCAAGGTTGAACCAAGAAATAGAGCAATATTCAAGTTGTCTGAATATATTTTGACTTATTTTAGTTTACCTATTTTTAAATCTTTATTAGTATCCCAGAAGCATAATCATATGCTCAGCATTTAAAACATGTCTTTACCACCTATTCAACTTCAACAAGGATAGAGTACTATTGAGCATACAGCAATCAGTGGTAATAGTTTAATAAAATCATACATAAAAAGGAATTTAGATGTTTATTTTACAAAATGCAGTTTTCTAGATCTCTCTATTGCATTTTAATGCAAATTCTAATATGTCAAAATTACAGAATTTAAATCTGTAAGATATCAGATAACAATAAGCCAAAGGGAAAAATAGTGTTCAAACCCAGCTACCCCAATATTCCCTGCTATAGCTGAGAATTCTTTTCATGATGGAGAAGAAAATTTATGAAATGTAACATTTTTGCAACATAAGGTATATAATATAATGTAAAAAAATGAGCAGTTCAGTAAATTACTTCATTCCAAACAGAATTAAATACTTTTATATTATTATTAATGTTTTTCCTAATAAATTCAAAACATTTCAGCATATCAGTATTATATCTTAAGTGTGTTTTTATATGTTTGCCGTGGTAAGTACCCAGCTGCATAGTGATTCAAAGAAGTCTTTTTTTTAGCAATACAGTTCTCCCAACTATTCACCTCACTATTACCTCTGTTACATCACTGACTTAACCAGTCTTGATTTTCATATTACAGTTTCATAGGTAAGTATTGGGGATAGCTGTCCTTAGGACCATTCTAAGACTAATCAAGTTTCCTTAATAAGAATCAAATGCTGCACCTCTTGTTTGTCAAGTAAACACCTTAACCATTATGCCAACCCCAATGTTATATCACCCCATATGGGACTCAGGCCTGCAATTCCTGGCTTAGGAAGCCAATGCCTTATCCATTAGACCACTGGAGCTTTATTAACCAGCATCAACAAAAATAGGAGTTTATGAACATTTAACATTTTTATTCTCTCCAGATAACAGTAACACTGGAAAACACAGAGCTCACCATTGTATTAGAAAAGATCAAATTGTATTTCAAACACCAAAAAATGAGATGTAGAGTGCTCAAATTATCAAGCATTTGCATGCATTTCACATGCTAGTAAGGTAATGCTCAAGGTCATCCAAACTAGATTCCAATAATAAATAGACCAACAACTGTCAAATGCATAAACTGTTTTTTGAATCAGTTAAGAAAACAGAGATCAAATTGCCTCGGCTGGGGTGCCTTCTGTGCGGAGTCTGCATGTCCTCCCTGTGGTCGCGTGGGTTTCCTCTGGGGGGTCCGGTTTCCTCCCACATCACAAAGACATGCTGTAGTTGGATTGGACACTCTAAATTGGCCGTAGGTGTGAGTGTGTGCATGTGTGTGCCTTCTGTGGAAGGTTGGGCGCTGAGCTGGCAACTTGACACTGTAAAACTCCACTGCCAATCCTGAGCGGACAGGTGATCCGCTGTGGCGACCCCTAACCGTGAAAAGCCGAAAGAAGAAGAAGATAATGGATAATTAAAAAATCAATAAAGTACCAGAGAAACATATCTGATGTTGTCCTTTTCATTCATTCCTCAACTAATAGGTTCAGATCTGACTTGGCTGCTTCTACCAGATCCTTGGATCCCATACTCTCGAGCTCTTCCCTTTGCCCATTATGTCCCACCAACCTGGCATACCTTAGATCTCATCTGCCACCATTCAGCTTCAGATGTGGATTGTGTCGCTGTTGTACTTTGGCAGTTGTTTTTCAGTAATATAATCATGAGTTTACTTAAATAAATGTATCCATTACTTTAATTTCACTTTCTCCTACCTCCCTTGCTTTCTTGCTAATTTTCTCTAGCTGTTTTTCTATTTAGCTACTACAATTTTTCTCAGTACTTCTCAGTAGTACCATTGTTGGTAGATTATTATTTAAATTATTTTTTACTTGTTGGAGTATTCCTTACACTACCATTGTTAGTAGTCGTTCTTCCCTTTTTTGTTTCCTTCTTATAAAATAAATAAAAATAAAATATAGCCTTAAGTTTATTTATTTTGTGTGTGTGTGTGTGTGTGTGTGTGTGTGTGTGTGTGTGTGTGTGTGTGTGTGTGTGTGTGTGTCTGCGTGTGTGTGTGTCTGCGTGTGTGTGTGTCTGCGTGTGTGTGTGTGTGTGTGTGTGGACTTAGCTTAAGTATTATATGGCTGACCAGTCTACTGGATTTAAAAAATATATATCACCTGTGGGCCTAAAATTCTGAACTCAGATGCCCACAGGGAATGTGTATATTGTATGGGACCCAATCATTGGGATACAAATTGCTCTGTCGGCCCTAGGTTCAATTCCAGAGCCCTCACTGACAAGAGAAACAAGCTGGTGTTGAAGGGCCTTCTCCCTTCTACTACTTCTGCCTCCAGAGCCGGGGCGTAACCCCCTTGTAAGAAAGTGGACAAGGGTAAGCCAAGCTCTTCTCCCAAAAACTCTGGCAAGAGTTCACTGGATCATGCATTCTCTTTGGCTCCTTCCTAGGAGCCACCACCTAAGATGTCTAAAAAATCAGATCTGACCATCTTGGATCCAACTGCTTCTAAATATAAATCACCCTGGATTGAACAACTCTCGTCCTACTGTTTCCAGTCACTTCTCAATTCTCTTCACCTTTTTTGCTGAGATACCCCCACAGACATTCAAAACCTCCATCCTCCACATCTTCTCTCAGGTTTTCTAGAAGTTTATCCAGGACTGACGTGGATAGAATGATGAGAAAATTTCTCAGTGCTGAGATCCAGATGAGGGTACTTCCATCTCCAACTCCCAGGAGATCTATGAGATGACCTTCATCTACTTCACCATTGGTCTCTCCTTGCCTAATTTGACCCACTGTTTCAGATCCCACCAATCCGAGACCCCTGGGGGTGTCCTCCTTGGATCCGTAGACAGTCTGTTCTTTGACTCTGGTAACTTCCCTGAGTCACCCAGCCATAAGCCCTTTTGAACTGGAGAACTGTCGGAGCCGAAGTGTCAGCACTGGATCCAGAGGGCCAGGGTCATCTCTGAAGGTATTAGAGCTGTTTGTGACTCTTAGGGGCTTTGGCGCTTGATAGCTCAGATCCAACTCTTTCCTTGGGTGGAGTGCTTGTGGGGTTGCAGGAGCCAGCAGATCACAAATTATCTCCTCCTTTGCTATCGACTTTGGTTTCCTCCAGGTGTTCTGCCTTCAAGGTTGTGGAGAGGGCCTTCTCTTTATCTAGAGATTGGACATACCTGCCCTTCTCTGATCAAAAACTATGCCTTCTTCAGTTCTCTGCTCTGAGCCTCATTCATCCATTCCATTGGGGAAGCCAGCCTGTTCAAGTCTCTAGTCACTCCCTCAGGATATCCTCATCTCTTCTGATACTTCCCCTGACCACCCCACTGAGGAGGTCCCTTGGAAGAGGACATGTAAAGTAGACATCTATATTCTCTTCTGGAATCTGTCATTAAGGACACTGATTTTGATGAAGGGGAGAGGTCCTCCAGATCACCAGAAGATGTCTCATTTGGAGACATTCTGGAACATTTAAAACAGAAAGGTGGTTGGTTTTCAGATAACCCTTTCCAGGAGGAATCCGTATTCCTGGATGTTTTTGGGTTTGGCGTGGCAACTTCTGGGGTAATTGCCTCAGCTGACAAGCTCATTGATCTTGTTTCTAACTAGGTGTGGAAGAAACTGGATACTGTACATCTGATTCCTAAACATCCTGACAAAATTTTTGTTCCTCCCAAGAACAAGTTGTATTGCAGCAAGGAAGTCCCAGTTGATACAATGGTTGTGGTGGCAGCCACCAAAAAAGAGCTTGTAGAACAGAACTCTTCCCTCTATCCCCCTAACAAGGGAGTTCAGGGCCTTGGACAGATTTGGTAAGCGTGTGTATGCTTCAGTGATCTTTTCCCTCTGGTCACTGAATTACCTGGTGCATTTTGTAAGATTACAAAGAGATTTGACTAAAGAAATTTCCACATTGCTTTTTGGGTCCATGTCTGCCTAGGACCAAAATAGAGTCTCCTCCCAACTGGTCACTCTCAAGTCGGCTTCTAATGTGTCCATGAGGGTGATCTCCCATGCAGTTGAAGGTACCTCACAGGTGACGGATTCAGGCATAGCCTGGATGTGACTATGTGATTTAATGGAGCCTTTTAAGTTTTATTCATAAGTGCTCCCTTTGATGAAACTTCCTTATTTGGCTCCAAAGTTAAGGACATGTTCTCCATTTGTGAGCAAGAGGGAAAAAACATGTCTACCATGGCATAAGTTTTTCTGCTTCTTAAAGACCTTTCTCTATGAATCACCAGGGAGGTAGAAAAATGTGGTTTCCTAAATCCCAAGGTCCTTTTCAAGATTCATGTGGAGATAGTTCTCCCAGAGGCAGAGGGAGAAACCTAAATGGAAGACAACACCTCAGAAGCAGAAGTGGCCCAAAGAACTAAGACTTGCAGGATTCCTCCTCGTATAAGGCCTACCAGTGTTCCTGAAAAGGAGACCTGACTGGTACTCTCTGGAGGCAGTCTGGGGGTGTTTGTCTCTGCACAAAAGAGCTGGGCTATCTATAACAAAAAAAATTCCTGAGTGCAAAGAATTACATCCAGAGGTTATATCATGCCATTTTCCCAAATTACCCCTACAAGAATGAAAAGAATCCCCAATATTCCAACTCAATCAGAGGGAAGCAGCAGAATTAGAAATAGAAAAGCTGATAGCAAATAAGAATCAATGAGAAGGTCCCCCAAGACCAGAAATGATCCAGTACCTATTCAAGATTCTTCTTGATGCCAAAAAAGGCAAGGGACTTGAGACCAGTACTGGATCTCAGCAAACTAAATCAGTTTGTGCAATATTCAGGGTTCTGGATGGTCATGGTTCAGTCCATTTTTTCTCTGCTGCAAAAGTATGATTGGGTGTGCTCTGTAAATCTTCAGGATGTGTACTATACTATCAAAATGAACAGGTGCTTTGGGAGATATCTGTGCCTCCGGCTGGAAGCCAGTCAGTACCAATTCAAAGCATTTCCCTTTGATCTCACCACACAGCCCTCAGGGTGTTTAACAAATGCATGGCAATGGTAGCAGCTCATATGAGACTGCTGGGATTTGAAGTGTTTTCATTCCCAAATTATTCACTCCTAACTGCCCCAACTAGGCATCTATATCAGGCAAGGGACTATTTGCTTCAGCTGTGCCTCCATCTAGGCATCACAGTCATTTACAACAAATCACAACTCACACCTTTGCGAAGTCTAGAGTTCACAGGTGCTTGTCTGGACTCAGTCAATCAGATAGCCTCTCTTCCTACTGCTCGAATCCAGACACTTGAATCCCAGGTCAAGAAAGTAATGCAAAATTCTTCTCTTCCAGCATGACTTATTTTTCAAGTCTTTGTATTCATGGCAGCTACTATCACCCTCATTCTTCTGGCCAGGTTTCACATGTGAATACTGAAATGAACACTGTCAGCCCAGTGGTCCATTCTTCAGTATCCTTTAACTGCCCCAGTCAGGATCACACAAACTTGCAAAAGGTATTTTCTTTTGTTGTTTCATTTGAACAAACTCTCCGAAGGCCATCCATTTGTTCTAGACCTGTCTACAGCCACTGTGACCATGAATGCTTCCCAACTGCAGTAGGGAGGGGGGGTACAACTTGGTAAGGACAGTCCAAGGTATATGGCTCCCCAAGGAAGTCAAGATGCATATGAATGTCCTGGAAATGAGAGAAGTTCTCCTAGCATCTGGGACAAATGTTATTCAGACAGACAGTATGTCATTGGCCTGGTACTGCAACAAATAGGGAGGAACCAAGTCTTATCTGCTTTGTCAAGAAGCAAGTTAGTATGTGGCAATGGGCAATCTCTTCTGGTGACTTTCTAATACCAGTGCACATCCCAGGGAAACCAACATGATTGTGAGCAAACTATGCAGGTCCATTCTGATGCCTCATGAGTGGTCTCTCATTGTCAAAGTAGCAGAGAGACTTTTCTGTCAATGGGGCCAGCCATATTGCAACCTATTTGCATTTCCCATCAACAAATGCAGCAGATTCTTTGCCATAGATGCTCTAGTCCATGACTGGCCCACTGCTCCTTTATACTTACCTACCATTACTTCTCATCCCCAAATTTCTACAGAAAGCATTTCAGTTGAAGAGCACAGTTATCCTCATTGCCCACTTTTGGCCTCATCAGATTTGGTATCCCTTCCTCTGGCTTCAACTTCTATGCCTGCCCTGGATACTGGATCCAACTGCAGACCTCCTGTCTCACCCAACAGGGATGAGTCATCCAGATATAACAGGCCTCAAACTGACTGTATGGTTTCTCCAATTTCATTGACTGCTAGACAGCCCAGGCTGTCTTCCCCAGTTCGTCCTATTTTGTTATGTTCCCAAACAGCTTTTACTAGAAGGATTTACAAAAGCAAATGGAAGAGATCTGTATTCTGGGCCCTTAGCAGGGATCTGGACCTGCTTTCTGCCCTTGTACTGGCTATACTTGAATTTTTAACTTAAATTTTCAGTGAAAGGGCTAGATTTTCTACTATTAGGGTCCAGTTAACTTCCATTTCAAACTTCCACCTAGGTGAAAATAACTCTACCTTAGATTCTTCTGAATTATGTAAAACCTTTCCTAAAGGGACCTTTTTACTTTAGACCTTTATTAAAGTATCCTACTCCTCTTTGGGAATTGCATATTGTGCTTCAGTCCCTGACCCAATCACCCTTTGAACCGTCAGCCAGTTCAAATCTAAAATTTATATCTCGGAAAGCTATTTTTCTGGTTGCTATCACATCAGCAAGGCAAGTATCTGAACTCCAGGCTCTATCTTCCAAATGTCTCTGGTTTTCCACAAAGAAAAGGTGTCCTTGCAGACCAACTCTTCTTTTTTGCCTAAGGTAACTTTTGAATGTAGCATTAACCAGCTCATTAATCTCCCAGTTTTCTTTCCAAACTTCTCAATTAAGGGAGAGTACATGCTTTATCTTTTAGGCATCCTTACACAACTCTGCTTTTATCTCCATAGAGCCAAAGATTTCAGGAATACTGACCAGTTGTTTGTCTCCCTCTCTCTCTCCTAACAAATTGGGCAAGCCAGTTTCAAAAGTTACACTGGCCAAATGGGTAACTGATTGTATCTCTTTTGTCTATGGTAAAAGAGGTTTATCCATGCTTAAGCCTGTTAGAGCTCATTCCCAAGGTCTATGGCAGTCTCTTCAGACTTTTGATCAAGGGCTTTCTTAGATGACATTTGAGCAGCTGAAACTTGGACTAATGCTCACACTTTTAATGCTTATTACAAACTGGTTTTGGTTTCCAGGAACAGAGCTACCTTTGGCTCTACAATACTCCAGAATATCCTTTAATGAGGGCCACCCAAGATTCAAGTAACTGGGGACTCTGTCCCATCAGTTGAGAAATGAATGAAAAGGACAACATCTGATAAAAAGTTATGTACTAACCATAATGTTCCATCTGTGTTGTCCATTTTCATTCTTCTTCAACTTCCCACCCACCTGCTCCCATTCCTTTACTTCTGGAAAGGCCTAAGAATTATCTTGGGAACATTTTTTCCTTGTTTGAGCTCCAGTTCTGTTTTCTTATTCTATCTTTATTAACTTCAAAGCAAACTCATTCTGAGGTATACTCATTCTGAGGTATACTAGGATGGTGTTACATTGTGGGTAAAGAGTTTTGTATCTGAGGATCTGGTAGAAGTGGCTGAGTCAGATCCAAACCCATCAGTTGAGGAAAAATGAAAATGGGCAGCACAGCTGGAACATTATGGTGAGTACATAACGTTTTTATACTTTCCCTATACTGTCCATCGCAAAGCCTTTGATTGTGAGGTTCATAACAAACTGTGGCAAGTTCTTTGAGAAATGGGGATACAAGATCACCTTATTTCCCTCCTTAGGAATCTGTATTCAGACCAAGATGCAACAAGTAATAGCAAATAAGGAATAACTTGTCATTTAAGTTTGGGAAAATATATAATTTTAAATGTTGGGTTAGATGAATCAGATTCTAGTATTAAAATTGCTGGGAGAAATATTACCAACCTAAAATATGCAGATGATGTTTTGCTAGCTGTAAGCGAGAATGAGTTGAAGAGCATGTTGATGAAGATGAAATTAGAATGGGCAAAATCTGGCTTGCTCATCAGCAGTAAACAAAAACAGATCTAGCCATGTCAGTTCTTTGCAAATAGATGGGAAAGAGGTAGGGGCAGTGACAGATTTTATTTTCCCAGGTTCAAACATTTCTATTGATAGTGACTGCAGTTATGAATTTAAAATAAGCCTGCTTCTTGGAGAAAAAAAGATATGGCAAATTTTGATAAAATTTTAAGGAGCAAAGACATTGCATTGTCAGCAAAGGTCTGTGTAGTCACAGCAATGTTTTCACCAGTAATAACACATAGCTGTGAGAGATGTAAAATTGTGCCCTGGAAAACTAATGCTTTTGAACTATGGTGTTAGAGAAAACTTTGAAAATTCTAGGACTGCAGAAATGATTGAATCAGGCAATACTTTGGGAAATAAATCCAGATTGTTTTCAGGAAATTCAGTAGTAAATCATTGTACAAGGACAGGATTCAATTGAGAAGGTACTGATGACGGGAAAGATTGAAGGCAAAAGAAGAGGTTGACAGTGGCTAAGATGATCAGACAGTATTAATAAAGTAAAAAATATATGAATTTACAAGAAATAAAGAAATGACATGGACATGCATGCCATTTGTGTTTAAGTCCTTGAGATCATGAAGAGTTGGACAACTAAATGACTAAAAACAATGTTTTTGAGAACACTTACAACAACCATTTTAATCACAGAGTGCAGTACTTACAGTTAAAAACATAAAGTAACTCATATAATTATATAAAAATAATACAAGAACACATTTCAATAACCCTTTTTAAGTTACCAGGTCATCATAGAAAAATTATATCTGCCAATCAGTTATAGTAAGTTGTAATGCCTGAGAAAAAGAACAATCCCCAAATCTATTTTGTTAAATGGATTCTTTATCTTAAGTTGAAAACGGCTGGTAGTTGTTTGGAAAAGACCACTGATATTATACTACAAACTGTTACTTAAAAATCCAAAGTCCATTTTACTACAGTCCTCTCTCCGAGCTTCAAATTCTTTTTAGCTACTTCTAGATCTTGGATTTTTGATAGTGCTAATTTTATATCATTACCTGTTGGAAACATGTTTTCGTTTTCTTGTAATTGATTTTAGTAGTCAGCATTTTAAGATCTAGTAAAATTCTTTCATTTCATTTTAATGTATTGCCATTAGCTGTGATAATCAAAAATAAAGGTGTAGTAACCTTACCCAGGCAGATTTATTCCTGCAAGACTTATTTTACTGGATCTAATATGGGTGTTCATAAAATACAGGGCAGAATTCACCTAGCATGCCAATATTATATCTTCAGCAACTTGCATTTACTGTCAAAACCATTCTGAAATATCTGGCTGGAGTGTAAAAATATTGAAATAGACATTGTCAATGTCCCTCAAAACATAAACTTTTGAAATCTGTCAGTATACCTAGTGGTCATGTCATTACATTTCCCCATTCTTCCTGAGTTATAAATATACGTTGACCCCTTTTCCAGACTACTCTATTTGTTGGTTTTGGTTCTTTTAATTTTATAAAAATTTGTATACAATATGCTAATAATGTTACACCAGTGGTTTTGTTCCAACCTCTTATCAACCCCCCTCCCAGTTTTGTTCCTGAATTATATGAGCTAGCCATACCTCATATAATAAATGATCCATTACAATTTGAATTTTCTTGAAGCTGTCAATTAATAAACCAAAGAGTTCTCCAGGAATCTCATTGTACTCCATAATTACTGTTAATAGTGTTCAAACCTTAAGGGAATAGCACCCCTGCATCAGCTGTTACCAGTATAGCAGTTTGAAAAATCCGGTCAAATTTCTTATGACTTTTCCAGTCTGTATTCACCATTTTCTTGTCAAATAGACAAAGAATGTTCAAGCCACTTACCTGCATTAATCTTCTTTACCACATCTTGCTGAATATTTCGACCTCATATACTCTTCTTGCAGTCTAAAAGGTCCAGTGAAATATTTTGTGGTAAAAAACTAAAGCATTGAAACAGATCCTTAAACTCATACTAAACATTCTTGCAACCAAGTTAAACTTTAAATAAGCCAAACCTTTAAAAATAACTGAACATCAAGCTGTCTTCTGAAATCATTTATAAGAACAGTCTTTAAACTACATTTATTGTGTGCCAAAGTAAGAGGTAAGTTGCCTCTAAAAGGGCAAATATGGTGGATGTTTTATGCAACTGCAGTAGCTGCATCATGGAGGAGAAAGTATAAACTCTCAGTCATAAACTATCACCAGTTGAACCTCCTCCATTTCCTATTTCCAGCAATTAAACTTTAACGAAACTCAGCTTTCAAATCTAATGTGTATCAGTAATATGTCCACTTAATTATTGTAGGCATAGATAAGAGTGAGAAATTACCAGCATATAAAGTTAAAAATAAATGCCATTCCAGCTCTTACTATGAGCACATTTTCCAGACTTGCAATAAGCCTGAATGCTTTTTATGAACTTACTGCATCAAAGTCCAGCACCTCAGCTAGTACAGTCTCTGCAATGTGATGTTCTGTAATGTGCTCCAGTGTTGCTACACTATATTCCTTTGGGCAATATTTCCTATTTATTCAGTTGTTATGAACTTCAATATATTGTTGTACACCTTTAACTTGTTTAAAATAGTTTTTGTTGTAAATCTACTAGTTCTTGGAGCTTTTCTCTTTGTGCTTCCACTGAAAAAGGGCACCATACCCAGTCAGATTTTCTTGGTAAACAAAGGTGAGTACTTAGCCAAAACAGAGAGAGAGAAAGCAAGAGGTTCCCCACTTCAATTCTTGGCTGGGGTGCCTTCTGTGTGGAGTCTGCATATCCTGCCTATGTTTGCATAGGTTTTCCTCCAGGTGCTCCTGTGACACCTCAACCCCATGTGCAAGATTTTGGAAAAAGTAGTTGTGGATGGATGGTGAATAGATAGAGAGAGAAAATAACATTTTAAGTGCTTGAAAATCTTCTGTAGTCATGTTGATTTCCTGTCGGTTTTTCCAAACAGTTTGTGCCAATAGCATATTTTCATTTTTCAGCTTCCTGGTTAATTCTGTAACTATGCTATTTGAAGTAATAAACTTGCTACTAATTAGTAGTGACCAAAATGTATCATAGACTCAAGTGCATGCATTAACCATTGCCCATAAAATTAATGCTTTTGATAAAGAAGGGGAGTGCAGTATATGTAAGTCCATGTAACAAACTTCTAACACACAAAACTATTAAAAAGTCCATTGCAGTTTCTTATCATAGTTGAGATGGCTGAAGGATAATAGCCAAGAGTCCAAAGCATCTCTTTGAGAATTCTTATCAATCCAGTAGTTAGCTCATCTTCCTTATATTCACAGCAAGTGAAACTTACAGACTCTCCATCATTGAAAACATTCTTCAGGTATATACATTAACCATTACCATCAACAGTAAAAATTGTTAATTAAGCAAATTCAGTGCAATACCTGCAAAAGTCCAAATCCATATAATGCACCAACTAAAGCCCTATATTGGAATGAAGATGTAATTCTTATTCAAAACTGCAGCATCTTGATGAAAATGAAATAGCTGGAGCTGAGGAAGCAAGAAATAATAGTTGTTACATTGGAATCTTTATCTGCTTGATCAACCATTCAACTTCATTTTCCCCACAGCGAATACTGATTTCTGTCTCTATCATTCTTTTTTGAAACAAGAAATGGATCCAATTGCTTATTACGTTTGTAGTTGCTCTGTCGGGTATATTTCCAAATGCACTGGGTCTTCAGGACAGTTTTGCAATACCTGTTTGATTTTTACCTCTGTATCCTTGTTTAAAATGTCACCGATCCCCCCATCAAATTCATCTTCAGTTGTACATTATATAGTTGCCAGAATATTTAACCTATTTCCATAGTCTAATGTCCTTTTGAAATGTAGTGCTTCTCTTTTTGTTTTCTAATAAATAATAATGGACATGCAAAACTATGGGTTTCTAATTTACCTCACTTTTCGTAGGGATCATATTTTAGAAAGAACCTTCTCTTTTAGGTGCAAGATTGAAAACATGCAAGGAAGATTCTAGTATCCTTGTCCTTAGATGCTGAGGGAGAAACATAATTTTGGTAGTTTGCTCAGTGAAGTAAGCCTGTGAGCTGTTAATAATTAAGCTGCTTCCTCTTGTCCAGAGTACAGGGTTTGTTCCCTTACATCTCCATTTGTATACTTTGCGAATCACAGCAAGTCACTTAACCAAACAGTGCTTCTGGTTACCTATGAAAAGAAGCTCTTGTGTCGATGTACTTACCCATTTGACAAATAAATTAAAAAATAAATATACCCTATAAGCTCTGTCTACAAAAAAAAATATTCAACAAGTATTCCAGCCCATTCATTTAGCTTTTTTAATAATGCATTCCAAACATCTAGTACACTGTTTTCACTCAAGGATGTCAGTAAATCACAGATTTTTATGTCCCCCTTTGGCTTAAATGTTTTGCTTCCAAAAGTTCATTCTTCTCTGCTGAGGAAGTCATCATGTGTGAATTGTCCTTAACTCCTTCCTCCAACTTGAGTAATAGATATGAAGGGGTCTATATTATATATTTGAAGCTTCAAAATTTCGAACCTCAAATGTTCGACATCATATGATTGAAACTTGAATCTTCGAATATATAATAAAAACGTAAAAAGAAAAAACACTTACCTTAATACTCTGAGCAGGGGGGCAAGCCCCCCCCCTGCACCCCCCACACATCCCCTACTTAAATATACCAACTCCAAGACCTCACTTCAGTACAGAAAAGGTAAATTTTCACATTCTGGGTGTACAGACCCATTGCCTTTCACCATTGAACTTTTCAAAGTTTGATAATATGGTGTCGACAATATGACATTTAAACTTTGAAACGTTCGATAATTTAATAGGACCCAATACAAATGTGCAAACAATTCTGTTTACACATATTCCAGCCTTTTGTGAAAAATGAGTAGAATAATTCAACAAGTTGAAATTAATCTTGTACAACTCAATTATAATTTTTTAAAAATTTAAAGTCCACTATACCTTCTATATCATTATTTTTTTTCCTGGAGAATAGCAGATCACAGTGAATAGGCCAGTGTGTCTGTGTGCCGGTTTAACCTCATAACAACTCAGTTCCATCCAGAAAAGCTTAGTTGAAAACATTTTTTCTTATTTTCAGATGTGAAGACTCGGCATGAATCCAGACTTCAGAACTTCATGTAATTTTAACACAACTGTAACATTTCTATTACAAAAGCAATATGTTTAGCAGCAAAAATGCACTTTTTATCCTGAGAAGGAGGGACCTCTTATTAAAAAAAAAAAATCTTATATGCTCTCTGCACTGACAAGGATGTCCAACATCTCTGTGTTTCTGCAGTCCTCCTCACAATAAGTCACAAAACATCCTTCAAAGTATTTGAACTTGAACATGACCAAATATATGCTTCCATGGTCCAAAATCTCCTCCTTCATATCACCTGCACTAAAAATTAACATTTGCCAACATCGTTCTTAACTTTTAAGGTTTATGAAATACTTTCTCAAAATACTTTTCTGGCAAAAATTCTAAACCTCCTTGATTTAATTACACATATTTATAATTAATAAATCCAATTGCAAGTTACTTCATCTGCATCCTTATTTAACAAAATGGTTCATTCTTGTCTTATAATAATTACCTAATTACACAGTTCACTCAAGATGTGTGCCTGACTAATCAAGCCATTCAATACAGATTACACCCGCCTCATCTCTAATAATAAATGTACATCTGTGGGAGAACAGTTAACTCCATCATACTTGTATTCCTCACTGTACTGATTAAATCTTACTATTCTAATCTTAAGGTAGTAGGCAAGTCTAACTTCTGCGAAATGTGTGTCCATGTTCCCCAGTTTGAATCAAGATACAGCTATTTCCAAAAGATTACTTTAATGTTCCTGTCTTTCAAGTTATTTAAATCCACTACCAATGTATTCCCAATTTGCTATACCCAGCGCAAACATTAATAATTTTGACCACTGGTTACTTTTCTGAAATATTGTTTAAGGTCCTTTTTGCCTGCTTTGTCATGCAGGGGGGAATCCATCCATAGCCCACTCCTACATAATATTTTCATTATTGTCCTACACAAAAAATGTCTAGTCATATACAGTATGCAGATGTCTCAGTGCTCATGTGTGTAACTAACACCATCAAAAACTACAACTTAATCAAGAATCTCTCTTCGCTGTAAAGGCATGGCTGAACAATTTCCAACTCCTGTTGAACCCCCCAGAAAAAAACAAGCTATCCCTTTGTATTCCCCAACTATTCCATGGCAGTAAATCCAACTTCACTTTAACTTCTTCCAGTAACACCACAATTAAAACTACTAGGAGTAATAAATGAGAAAACAATGAAATTTGATTCCCCTGTAAAAAAAAAAAAAACAGTTAAAAAATGTGGCATCCTTTGCAGGATTAACATTTCAACTGAAGATGCAAAAATACACATAGGCACAGTAAACCTATTTCCAACTCTTCTCTACAGAGCCCCCACTCTTATCAGTCTTTAAGATACCCATTTCAACCTGCTTGATGAATTCAATAACAAATTAGCTAAATTCTCAGCTAACCTGATACATGGATCACATCATGTTAAAACTTGCTTACTGTTTAACTCCCATCTAAGAATCAAACGTACTGTTTTCAACAGCTCTGAAAAATGCCTAGTCTGGTCAATATTCTTCTTTGATATATACCAAATAGAAACCTGTATTTAGGTGATAAAAACTTACTAAAGGCTACCAAATCCAACAATTTAGCAGGTGACTCACTTTTCTCATGTTATGTTTCCAAAATGCGAAATAACATTCCACTCCCTGTAAGTCTGGATACTGCAATTAATGCTTTAAACAGAATCTAAAGCGGCATCTACTAAGTATTTGGTCTTGTTCTTGTTTCACCCCCATCTAAATTAATTTACTTTCTCTCTCAGAACTACCTAACTCCATCTCTTCTAAATCTGTTATACTTTGTCCTCTTCTTACTTTACCTTCAGCTAGAGTAATGCCTCAGTACTACCATAACTATATCTTTCCTGTATAGCCTAACTCAGCTGTGATGTGTTCTGCCTGTGTAGTTAAACTAAATATTGATTGAGTTCCTGCTCATTTTTAATGTACTATATTAGGAGTATGTTGTCAAGCCTACCTTCCTTCTTCATTGCTCATTTACATTGCATATTGTATTACTGAACTTAATGTAGAGCTTTTCTCCTCAAGTGCCTGCTGAAAAAGGACAGTACCCAGTCAGATCAGCCTGGTAATTAATTAATTAATTAATTAATTAATTAATTCATTCATTCATTCATTCATTACACTTACAGAGCAAAAACAACCCTGCATGAATTTCCACTCCAATTGAAGATACCATATAAATAATTACAATTAACTCAACACATTCATTTGTAAACCCAAACTCCAGAAGTACCTCTCTTAAATAAAATAATTTAAGCCTATCAAGGGTATTATTTGCATCCATTTTCATTGTTAACAAATTTTCAGGTTTTACTTTTGCGATCTTAAACATCACACTTTTCAAAATGTTATCGAATGTCTGTCACCTCTAAATAAGTCCACACCAGTCATTCTAAAACAGTTATAGAATGCATTATACTATTCTTTACATTCTCTGTACTGTAACCAAAATAAACAAATTATAATCATCACGAGATAGAAAAATAAGTCTATATGAAGAAGCCAAGCTAAGTTTCTTAGTTTTGTTTGGTGTACTAGATATCACTGCCTTCTTCCAAGAAGAGAGCGTTTCTCTAGTCATCAAAGCCTTGTTAAAAATTTTACCGAACAGGGTGCAGTTTTTTTTTTTCCTGAGCAATTCATAAATCTATAAGAATACCATCACTGCTTGGAGATTTGGCCCTTTTATTGCCTTTATACTCAATGTAAACTGTTGCGTTACTTAGTGCATCATTTCTACTACTTATCAGTTGAATTTTGGGAATGCCAGACATTATAAATAATTTTGAGTCTTGTTATATTTACCCAAAGCATTCTAATCCCTGCACATCTGGCAATAATAATCACAAAATGTCTCCAGTGTTGCAACTAGATCTGGCTCCAGGTTCTCTTTTTAAACCTGTACAATTCTCTGTGATCTCTGCTATCTAAATTTGCCTGTGAATGATTTTTGATAGTTATATATATTAATTTAAAATTATATACAAATGTAGTCCTTTGTAATTGCTGTAAAAAGTCATACTTTTAATAAAAATTCAGACTCATGTTTTATCCTTTTCTGTCCCCCCCCCAGCATAGCATTGCCTTTATAAAGTTTATTTTGCAACTCTGCCATCAGGTCAGTTTTGCTGCTGAGATCACCTTGCTCTTTTTTTCATTATCCTATCTATATATTCCTGTACCACAAGCTTAACTTTCCTTTTAAAATGATTCCATTTAATCACCAGAGTCTAAATCTGTTTAATTTCAACCATTTTACTTTATATTAACTTTTACATCACTCAGTGCCTCTTGTCGAATGTAATGTGGGAAAAATATCAATGCATTTGCAAACATGAATACACTAGAATATATAGTAAACATTTTAATGGTGCATAACCAGAAATTATAAGAGTATGACTCATCACAGATTTTACTAGATAACATGCTCTCTAGCTGTATATATTTTGACTGTTGCTGACTAGAATAAGTATAAAGTGTAGCCTTTGATTTAATATCTGAAATATCAGGTGTTCTAAAAGTGCCTTTCTACCCTCCTTTTAGCAGTCTGTCAGAGTTCAGAACTTCTCCCCCTGCCCATCTGTGAGAAGTGCCAATTGCCTGGCATTACCAGGGCAGCCCTTTGCACTCACAGACATGACCCATTCAGTTTTCTTGTGCCACATTCACAGAATGATATATTGGATGTTACCTTTTATTTTTGGGATTCCAGCTGCAGAGCTCAGTTAAGAAAATCATTTTTGGTTTTATTTCCTCCCTGTGCCTTTTCTATCAGTGCCTGAATATTATATTCAGCTGCTTTGACTGTTTTTTTCTGAGTAGAAATGTTATATATACTTCTGGTTTTACTTTGCCTAGCACAGTAAGGCCTGTGAATTAAAAGCTTCATTTGGAAGTTTTAACTAGAAAGCTAGCCAGTATTGCATTTTTTCCTTTGGGGTTATGCTTATTTGAAGTGATGGAGTAGGATTACAGTTATTTTAAATTATTTTTCATTTAAACTGTGATTTTCGCCAAGTGTTGTATGTTAAGCATTTCTGACAAGAATGCTTCAACAGTTTATGATTTATTTTTTGTCTAACACTGTTCTAGGTTGTACACATTTATTTTGCCCAAATCTAGCCTGTTTTTTTAACCAAATTAGGGAATTTTGTGCATGCAATTAATGCTTGGAGATATGTTAATGCAGCTGTCATTTTATTCAGTGTATTCTTTAGAATAGTAACTCCTGCATAAATAGAGTTCAAATTTCCTTTGCTGCCATTTTGTATGTTAAACATTTCTGACAGGAATTGTTCATGAGTTTATGATTTATTTATTGTCTAATACTGTTTAGGTTGTATCCATTCATTTGGACTCAGACTAGCCTTCTTTTGTTTCAAAACCAGAAGATTTTTGTGCATGTATTTTCTGCTTTGAACCATGCTAGTGAAAATGCTGTAATTTTCTCAGTGCAGTGTTCAGAATAATATCCCTACAGAAATAGTATTTAGATTGCTGTTTAGAGGGAACAGAGTGGGATTTGTCCATCTTCTTACTGGGCTGACAGTGCAGCTAGTATTGATATTGAGCTGGTTAGTTTCATGTCCCCTAGCTTGATGAACTAAGAGCTTTTCTTCCCACTTTCTTCCACATCTGCGCTTAAAAAAATGAAAGAATAAATAAAAAAATGTTTCAGCCTACAGATGGTCACTCAGTAGTAGTCTTAACTTCAGCCATTCTGTTGGACCACTCATCTTCTGTTATTTCCATGTTGCCTTTGTTGGTCAGAGTATCACAACTGTACTTGACACAGGGGTCAGACACATTGCAGAGACTGTACCATTGCCTATTTCAGGTATAGGAGAACATAACCCTTTAGGTGCAGGATCTGTTTCCAGTAGTGATACTTCTTCTACGGGGATTCTCCCACTAGTGTATTGTATGCTAAAAAGAGAGAGAAGACCCTCCACATGGTGGGGCAGCAGTTTCTGACTGGTTTTCCACCTGAGATGGTGGCTATGGATAGAGCTATGCCTCAAGCAGATGGTAACAGGTTGCATACCCAGGTCATAATAATGCTGGTGCTTCCACCCATGGTTAATCTGCTAAAAATCCTCTTTTTGAATGGGATCCTGTGTCTGAGGACTCTGCCCTGTCTGTGTCAGATCAGTTAGTTTCCTCTGATGATGAGCAGAAAAAGGACCTAAACAGATGTTTTTTCTTTCCCTCCTTTGATCGCATTGGGGATGAACTCTAGAAAGCTCATAGTTCTCTTCTGTTCTTTGAGGCTTTGCCTAGGAAAACAGTTTAAGAATTTTAGGGTATGCTTGGCCTCACCTAGCATCTAAGTCCTTTTGCCTGTGGACCCTGCCAAAGTGTTCCCAGTGACATTTGCCAATAAGATGACCATGACTTCTTTTTACTCAGTCCCTCAAGATTAACTAAGCAAGTGGCTAAAATAACAGTGAAAGAAGCTGACACTACCAAAAATGGTAGCTTTTAAAGTATTTAACTACCAGTGTTTTCTGTAGAATTTTGTGTTGAAATACATATGCAGTTTAGATGAATTTACTGCATTATTGTCTGCAGAGCAAAAGATTTATGTTTAAGATATTGTTTCTGGTGTTTCTTAGATGTCAGAACATGCTCTACAAAGTGCCTTGGAGGGGCTAATTTTCTAGAAATTCAGCATAGTAGTGATTAGGACATATGCTGGGTTGCATTTCCAGAATTTTTGTTACTCATAAACAATGTAATACATTATCATCTCCCTAAAATTTTTCTGATGAATTCAAATGAGATTATGAATGCTGTTCTTGAGTCTGATTTTGTATTTGGTACAGCATCTAATCAGATCCTTAAAAACAAAGAATGAGAGGGTTCCTCTCTAGAATTTTCTTGGTTCTCATAAGAGCAATAGTGGTGACTGGTCTCAGACATTTCGTTTTTTAATATGTCTGTCAAGGTCCCCAAGTTCAAGATGCTCATCCTCTAGATAGAGCTTGATCTGTTTCTGAACCGCAGCTTTATGGTGACCGTAGTCTTGACAGGTGGCCTTCTTCATATCCCCTTGCTCATCACTGCATGGGATATCTGAGATTTTGTTGTCTGGTTCACAGCTCATCATTTTTGTATGTTTCCCTGTGTCCTAGCCACTTAAGTGTTTTCCAGATGCTTTTCTCAAGTAGTGACTGTCTCTGGATATTCAATTTTTTTCCGTACTTGGGTGACTTGCTGATCTTTGCAGATTCTCCATTCAGGTGTGTGGAATCACTAGAGAAGGTTTTGTCCTGACTGTACTGTCTAGATTTCAAGTTGAACCTATTGAAGTCATGTTTGACACCCTCACAAAGACTCATCTTCTGTGCATTCTTAGGTCCTCTGTTGGCTACCACTTGCATCTCCATTGACATAGTTCAAGGTGAAGTTGGATAAAACTGTCTAAACAGATTGTACTGACATCAGAGGGGAGAAAAGGAAGCCCTGGATTGATACTCGGCTCATCTCTATACCACTGTAATGCTTGTCTGATAAAGGGCAGCTCTGGCAGCTGGGATTTCAGGGAATACATGTGGTATATCCAACACCTTTGGATATACCACTGTATTTAGTGTTTAATTGACTTCAACAATGTTTGGCTTTTCTGCTTATAGACAAGGTACTGTTGTACCAGATGGTGTTTCTGGAATTCTCCCAGAGGAATGACACCTCTGCTTGAGAATTCCTAGTAGTGTTTAAAATGATGGCAGCTATGATTCTCATTTTACCAATGGCCCATCTTAACATTTATTTATTTTATTTTACATTTGTTTAATATGAGAACATTTTCAATGGTATATTCAAAATTGTTAGATGTAGCACTTTATTCCCCTGGAATCCCAGTTGCCAGTGATGCCCTTCATCAGTTGAAGTATTATAGTGGTATAAAGATAAATTGAGTATCAGTCCAGGGCTTCCTTTTCTCCCCTCCAATGACAGAACAATCTGTCCAGACAGATTCATCTGACTACACCTTAGGAATTGCATCAGAGGGGATGCAAGTGCTAGCCAAAAGAGGATCCTTGACAGAAAAAAGTCCTTTAGGAAGGCTAAAAGGCTTTTTATTTCCTTTTTGGGGCAAAGAAGTGTCAGTCTATCTCTAACTAGTTCATTGTACATGGGTTGCCCTCTTGTATTAGTTTTTTGTTGCACCCACTATGTTGAAGTGAATCCAGGCAAGGTAAAGGCATTTTCACCAAGACCTCTTCTTCATCAGTGCCTTTTTGGAAAGGAATGAACTCTAGTAGTATTCTAGAGGCAGCAGCTTGGTTCTCTAATCTTTTTTAGATCCAGTCCAGACTTTCCAAGGACCATTCTGCAAGTGGTCTTTGACCCTTATCCTTTTTTCTCTCTGGTTGGGTAAGCTTTTGGAATCTACCCATATGCCAATTAGGCAGTGTTTCATGAACATAATACAGTTGAGAAAGTTCTACTTATCTATAACAGTAGATGTTCATAGAGCACGCTGCCTTACTGGCAGTGCCCTGACACCATCCCCCTTTTGCTGGGTGTATATAATTGGTAGTTGAAGTTACTGTTGCATTTTTGTAAAACAACGTTTTTTTGTTGTGTGTATATGTGGTGTTTGACATGGATCAGTAGGTGTTGTGTTCTTATCGGCTCTTCCTGTTAGATCGTAGAAAACAGAATGGGTACTGTGTGTGTGTGTGTGTGTGTGTGTGTGTGTGTGTGTGTGTGTGTGTGTGTGTGTTTGTGTGTGTAGGGCTGTCCTGGTCCTGCCAGGTGATTGGCTTTTCTCAGGCATTGGGAGGAGTTCTGAACTTCGACAGACTATCCATTTGCTAGTAAGGCAGCATGTTCTACATATATTGATACATGTAAGTGAAACTTAAGCAACCATACTTTGTACTCCACATTTTATGTGGAATTTTATGCACTGTAGGTCCACCTCTAAACCCTGAAATCATTGTTTTTTATTCAAGTCACTGTAATTTAAAGCCAAACCTTCTTGAAAGGTAATAGTTTATCTCAGAGTTACAGAAAATTATTTTCTGTGATATACATAGAACTATGTAAATAGTATGTACAGCAATATAGATTTCCCCAGTGTAGAGAATTATGACTGGGTCTCCAGTCATAATGCATACATTATGTATTTTGAGATGTGGATGCCAAGAAATTCACCTGAAGAGCAAGATTTATCTGTTCCATGTAGTACTAATTAGGCAAAAGGATGATAAAAAATGTGATGTGTTGTGCTGTTTTTGAAAGCTAGTAAAGTAGTTTGGAAGTGGTTGACATCTTTACATATTCCCTGTCTAAGGGAAGCAGTTTAATTCAAAATACTGGCTGCAGGCAGAAATGGGAGTTGAAATAAAGGGAGTTTCATGTCCTGCTGTTGCTGATGTTTACTGGCTTGTGCTGTCAGCTTTTAGTGCCAGATATGATTTTAACGGTGAGTAGGGAGTGCTTAACAATTGTTAAGCACCCTTATAAGCATTGTTAAGGTCTGGTCTCATGCTAAAGTAGTGCTGAACCACCATGTAATTTAACTGTTATTCAAGTGTATTCATGGCACTCCATGTACTACATAACCCTTCAGTTTTGTGTAGCAGTCCCCTTCACCCACTGGTGTGTCCTCCAATACCAAACATATATTTTTTTTCAAAATCAACATTATCACACCTCTCCATATTACTCCATGAAAGATTAATGCTAATTCCCATAACCAGTAACCACTTAATAAAGAATCATGCATCTGGTCATCTAAATGGGTCTCTCACAGTGCTGCAGCCCATTTTTCAAACTTCCTTAATAATGTATTTCTCTATTCCTATTAGCTTGGTTTTTCAGCCCATTAACATTGTACATAAAATTCATCCTATACTTATCAAGAAATTTACTTTGCGCCACCTTTTTAAGCAGTCATCAGATATACTTTTATGTGAATAAGAGCTCCATCTATCAGATGTTTCCTTTTCAAAAAAGTCGGTATTAAAGGTATACCATCCTATGGACCTAATGAAATATTCAAACTACTTATCCAGCAACAACAATTATTCAAAAATAACTGAAAACATAAAACAACACAAACAACTATTTAACAGAAACGTTAGCTGGTTTACACAGATACCCAGTCTTGCAGTCAAACAATTAATTGCAACGTTATCTATTAAGTACTAAACACTGATAGTTTTCCTAAATAATTCCCCTGGTTGCTTCGTTATTCAGTTGAAGGCATATCATCATATTTGCAGACTTAACACATTAAAACATCTGTTGTTCACATTTAATAACACAAAAAGATTTCTTAAATGAATGCACACTAATCCATGGCAGCTATCTTGGTCCCGAAATGACTCGTAAGAGGAGTAGCATCCCCCTCCCACTCATCTTAATTAATAAGATATATTCTTCATGTCATAGTAACTTTTGTAGCTGGGCATTAAACTAATTCTATTAATTTTAGATCCATAAGCTCTTGTAGTAAAAGCACAGCTGAATAATCTCTTTTTCTTCTTCTGAGCCAGGGAGCACTCAATTAGTTGCAATACTGTAGCCACAAGAAGAACTGAAACCACTTTGCAAGTAAAATAAACAGCAGCAGAAACCAAATATAACCATATAGCTGAATATTTGTTCAGGTCAAACCCATTTACCAGTAAACTTTGCGAGTCTTAATAGCTTTAGTCTAGCCATTTTCTATCCCAGACAGCTGAAAATATATTAAAAAATTGATTTTAAATAAATAATATTAAATTATATCATCGTAGACATGCTGTTGGAATAAAAAAACTTTCAGTGACCATTAACATATTATTCCCCCTCTGACCTGTCTTGCAATATTGTATGCTAATTTCTGTCGAGTCATATGAATTTCAAGAAGTTGGAAATTGTTCATGTCTTAGAGCGCCTACATTTTTTTCAGTTTGTCTTAAGCTAAGCCATTCATCTCTGCATTCTTAGATGCAACTCTTACAGAATATGTTCAAGACGTTTCTTTGCCTGCCTTACATGACATTGCTTCATGTTTATGTATAACTGCTAATGTCTCCTAGTAATCAGCAAACATCTTAGAATACTCCTGAAATTAGACCCTAAAGAGTGCTAGGTGAAGCATGAAACATTGAAATAGTGTAGGCTAATGAAGTTGGAGACCAAGAACTGTACCCTTGTACATTCAGTTTGAGCACAATAATATTTGAAAAAAATATATTGGCCCCTAACCTGTGTAATTTTGAATGCCAGAGAAATGACCAAATCTGACCTTTCCATTTTAATTGTCACAATATACCACATTATCCATTGGTTGCTTTACAGTCCCCAATGAACCCACAGCAAAAAGTCTTTGAGCTTTTTTCAGCCTTAATTTAGACAGCATACAGCCCAGTCCAACTAGAATTACAGATCAGTTTATAGTCCTGCCCTCCTCCTTCAGTATAATTCCAATAATGCACATTTTTTGCTGTTTAATATGGACCTTAATAATCTATTATAGCAATAGTCCACGCCTGGGTGTGGGTAATGCGGGATTTACCCACGGTTGGCATGGTTTGGTCCCAAGGGCGAAGCCCAAGGGACCAAACAAAGACAACCGTGGGTAATCCTGCATACCCACACCAGAAGTGGTTATTGCTATTATACTATGACATTATTTAAGAAAAGAAATAATTACTTTTCTTAAATAATGGCATTGTATAATGCCTCTTTGCTGCCCTTCCACAGCTGTCTGGTATCCGTGGCAGTTCTGATGTACTGCATGCCTCACGCAGTACATCAGAGTTGTGGCCAAAAGCAATGGAGAAAGCAAGATCTCCATTGCTTTTTACTGTTTCGCTATGTTAAATGGGTTTAACATAGCAAGACAGCTTTAAAATAAGCAACGGAGATCTCCGTTTATTTTAAACTGTTTCGCTATGTTAAATCCATTTAACATAGCGAGACAGGTTTTAAAAAAAAGCAACGGAGAAAGCAAGATCTCCGTTGCTTTTTACACACTGTCTCACTATGTTAAAGGAGTTTAACATAGCGAGACCGCTTTAAAAAAAGCAACGGAGATCTCCGTTGCTTTTTTTAAACCTGTGTCGCTATGTTAAACTCTTTTAACATAGCGAGTCAGTGTTTTAAAAGAGACTTATACTAATGGAAAAAGTCCGGGCGATCGGACCTTTTTCCATTAGTATAAGTCGATTTACAACGTGCACGTTGGCCAATCAGCATGCACGTTTTGGAATATTAATGGGGGGTCATGGTATAATTGATTTTCTTTAACCATCTCCATTCTGAGCAATAAATATAGATAGGACAAACACAGATACCAACCCTTTCTGGTAAAGAAGTCTCAGTAAAGAAAACCAAAAAATTAATCAAGCAAGACAGAGGGACTCCAAAATAGCCAGTTTCAATAAAAAACTTTTATTGTCAACACCACAAGCGCTTTCACAGACAACGCTGCTTCGTCAGGTAATGTCTATCAAACTAAAAAACCTCAATTTAAATACCATATACTGCCTCCCTTGATTAATCAAATAACAGTTTGTTAAAATAGGTTTGCAGCTCTCCAACCACAGACTCTGTTTTCAGTGGGGTGTTGTCAATGTTATAGTTACAAAGGGAGTCATGCTTTCTGTCCATGCTTTTGGCACCAACTATTTGTTTGGTACAGGCCTTCTTATAGGATCCTGGTCTCCTCTGGGGAGTTTATGATGGCACCAAATTTGCATTCAGTAGACTTGGTTAGCCACACTCCCTTAACATGATCTTTGACCTCTGAGAAGTCAATATCACAGTGAAGTGTCCCAAAGACTGAGCCTTGGGGTGCAGTCTACTAATGAAAGGCCTTTTGGAGGAGGGTAGAGCTGCTCACTCTTACTTTTGTGTTCTAGTTGTGAACAAATTTGCTATCCAGCAAGTTACAGAAGGGTTAACATGTGGCTGGGAGATATATGTATGATACCTGGGTGTGGGATGGTGTTGAGAGCCTTCACAAGGCCCAGATATGTGATGTGTACTGATTTTCCCTCATCCATAGCCTCTGTGACCTTTTTGAAGATATCAACCAGGTTAAGTAAGCAGGACCTGCCCTTGATGAATCCAAACTGGGTTGGGTCAAAAGTCTGTAGGTCACCTATATCTATTTATTAGTTCCATAATTATCTTTTCAGTAGCCTAATGCATAGGGCTGGTCGTGCTTATGGATCTTTAATTACCCAGGTCTTTTGTATCTATATCTTTGTGTAAGGGAATGACTGTTGCTGACCTCCATTCATCTGGCACAAAGCCTGTTTTTGGGAGTGTTGAATAAACTCTTTAAGGGGTCTAACAATTAATTTCAGGCTCCAGTAGGCGGGCTGGTATATTATCCGACCTCATAGATGTAGTGTTCTTGGCCTTAGTGCCTAGATCTGAGGTTGTTCTTGGGTGATTTGAGGAGGGGGTAGATTTGATCCTTGAGTATTGGTAGGGAGATGGGGTGAAGTTGGAGATGAATTTGTCTGCTAGAAGGTTGGCAATGTAGTTTGAGTCAGAGTATATATCATTTACTCTTAGCTCTGTGCAGTGGTGGGTATTGTTTCTGACATGTTTAGCACAGGTAAAGACTTTGTGGTTATTTTTCACATGGGTGACAAGTTTTACCTCATATCTGGTTTTGGTTAATGTAATCAGGATTCAGAGCTCATAGTTTACTTTAGCAAGAGCATTTTTTTCCTCAAGAGTTAGATTTATTTTTAATGATTTTTATTTTTACTTTAATGATTTTGTTTACTAAATGGAGCCTGTTCATATTAGGGTTCCACCATAGCAGTTTATATTTTGAGTTTTACGTTGCATTTATTTCTGACAGGGGCAAATGCATTTCTGCAGCTACTTACATGTGCATAGAACTTGTCAGTAAAGGATTCTGCATAAGCAATAGGATGGTTGAGGTGGAAGGGGTTTTAGAAGTTAGGTCACTCGATTTTAGTAGATTAGCCTTTGCATAGTCTCTGAATCCTGAGGTATCATTGGATGCTTCTGGCTTCAGTCTGAATATGAATGTGACTGATTTATGGTCTGATTTGATCAGGGAGAGGAGGTAGGGAGCAGAGCTGTTTCGTATAGGTAAGGACCAAGTCCAGGATTTTACCTCCTTTGGTTGAGGTGTGGATAACTGGTCCAAAGAATTTGTATTTATGAAGTCTAGAATTCTCTGGGCATGCATATCTGAAGATGTGCAAGTCTCCTAGCTGATGTCAGGATAATAGAAGTCTCCGAAGAGAATGGCATTTGGCTTAATGTGGAGGGACTCCATATTGGTTAGGTAGGATGTATGAGACGAAGCAATTATCTGTGATGTATAAGGGGTTTTGTTTATAGTGAGTTGGATGTGGAGGCATTCCAAGTCATTATCTTGTTTAATAAGTCTGGAGTTGATTTTATTTTTAAGAATAAATTGACACCACCACTTTTAGTGCCTACTTGTAATATAGTGGGCCTGTATGAGTGATAGGCATTGAAACCCTTGAACCAGGTCTCTGTGATGATACATATAATAATAACCCATTTGTTAACCAGGTAGGCCCACTGGACACATGATCCCTTTTCAGGGACAACATTGGAGCAATGTCTGGTTAAGTGACTTGCTTAAGGTCACACAGGAGTAAAGTGAGGACTGAGGGTATCAAACCTTCTTCCACAGGAACCACAGCTAACAGACTTAACTCTGTGCGCCAACTATTTAGATATTACAGAGTAAGTAGTATTAGTAGAATGTAGATTTTTTTTAAGCTCCTAGCATTGAGCAGCAACATCTTAATGTTGTCTTGATTTTGTTTATTTATGCTAGAAGCTTTAGAAGACTAACTGACTAAAAGGGGTGCAATGAGGGTGGAGAAGGTTTTTGCCAATATACAGAACCTTGACGGGAGAGCTGAAGGCCATCCCTGGCATACTGTACATATTGTACATTATTAGAATGACACCAGAATCTATCCCAGTAACTGAAGGCATTTTTCTTTACCTTTACTGAGTTATCACTTGTGACATAGGCAAAATTACACGTATATAAAAGTAATCAAACCATATGAACAAGTTCAAACATATAAATATTATACATAGATAAAACAAATAGCTCTGACTCAAGATACACCAACCTTTTATTAAAATGACAAAATAATAATGTATAGTACAAAACTTTCGGGTAGAACCCTTTCTCAGTGCAATTGAATTTAAAACATTCATTTCCATATGGTTGTATAACAGTTACAAAGTTCATTGCATGACACAGCAAAACCAATTAAAAACCAAAAACAATTATTTATAAAGTTCTCTTATATATCAAATTACAAACATCACAGCTGACAGTTGTTTACTAAAATTATTTTATTGTCATTTGTTTCTTGATTAATATAGATTTAATACTAACAATACTATTGCGGTAGCGTTGTCGCCTCACGGTAAGACGCTGTCCAGTTCGATTCTTAGCCAGAGCGTCTTCTGCGTGGCGACGTGCGTGAATGGGTGTACCTTCGTTGAAGGTTGTGCGTCAGGGCTGGTAACTCGACATGTAAAAATCAACTACCAATCATTAGCGGACCAGAGTACTGCTGTGGCGACCCCTAACCGGGAAAAGTCGACAGACACAACAACAGCAGCTAACAATACTATTAATGCCAGGATTCATGTCAGCTTACAATTTCAGAATCCAATTATATTCTGTAATTTCCAAATTATTGTTAGTGTTGCCCCAAATGTTTCTACATACAGTATCAATAACCCCAAATTTAAACTCATGATCATTACCAGCTTTTAAAATATGTTTAACTACTGCATTTGTTTGAGTGTTCCTTTGTATATCTGAGTTGTGTTCTATAATATGATCCTTAAGTCAGTGACTACATTTTCCAACATAGAAAACAGTACATTTAATGCAAATGCTCAACTACACTATATTTACAGTATTGCATGTAGTATTGCAGTTAAAGGTGCATTCCTTCCCTGTTTTCAGATGTTTAAATATGTCATCTATAATAATATATCTATAGCAACAACAGTTATAACAAGGATATGTCCCATACTTACTAACTGCAATTTTATTTTGGTTAAGTAGTCTAAGGTCCTTGTAGCACAAACTTCTTTTCAAATTTCTGCAGATTCTATAGGCAAAATTTGGTCTCTCGCCCAATATATCTTTTAATTCTGGCATTGCCCTCTGAATGTTCAAGTTTTTATTAATCAACTATTTAACGTCATCAATTTTTCTGTTATATGTTGTTAAATACCTCACTTTATTTCCTTGTATATACTTTTGGCTATTTGAACCATAGTTTCCTTCACCACTAAAAAATGGTCTGGCAGTCCCATTTCTTTCACTCATTATTTCATTTGAGATCTGCTTAACTACTGTACCATCATAACCTGTCTCTTCAAATTTTAAAATAATTTCATTCATTTGTTTTCTACATCTTTCTTCGTTAGTATTTAATCTACTTATTCTGGTTAGTTGTGCTTTCACAATCTCTGTAAATACATGTGGTGCATGAATGCTCTTCCTATGTGTATACTTATTAGTGTGTACTTCTTTTCTATATACACTGGTATCTATAATTCCTCCATTCTTTTAAGTCTAATAACCAAACAGTTAATCTGTCTATCAGGGCAAACCCTTTTAAATTAAAAAAAAAGTGGTATTATCAAGATATTCCGTATATTGTATGAGTGCGTTATCATCTGCCCCCAAATCAAAAAGCAGTGATCAACAAAATGTTTATATAATAATACTTTTGAATTCAGTATATACTTATCACTATAAATATATTAATTTTCCCATTGGTTCAACAATAGGCTAGTATATGTATTTGGCAGTACCCATAGTTATTCCCAATTCTTGTAAATAGTTCTGATTTTCAAGTAAAAATACATATTTGGTCAGCAGTATTTCTAATAGTTGACCTATGTTCTGTATATCTCTACCATAGAAGTCCTTATTACCATGGAGAAAATGACAAATGGCATCAAAGCCATAGTCATTTGGGATGACATTGAAGAGGGAGTTTATTTCAAGTGTAACAAATAAGTAATTAGTAGTAACATTAGAACAATGCCATTCATGTAATTTGGGGGGAGATGAGAAGGCACTCATCCTTGCTCCATTGGGATTATCAACTTATCCCACTTGACTGCCCTCTTCCACTCCCTCCAAAAATCCTTCAGCTCTTTATTTGGTACCCACAACTTCACTCCTGGGTAATAAAAATATGCCTGGCCTGTATATGAAACTATAATAATTGTCTTTCGGTTTTTCCCGGTTAGGGGTCGCCACAGCGGAACTCCTGTCCGCTAATGATTGGCAGTGGATTTTTATGGTGCTGAGTTGCCAGCCCGACGTCCAACCTTCAAAGAAGGCACACCCATTCATGCACACACCTACCTGCATGTCTTTAACATCACTTAACCATAGGGAGGACATGCAAACTTCACACAGAAGGCACTCCAGCCGATAATCAAATGGGAGAATCTCTTGCAGTGAGGCGACAACGCTAACCATTGCAATACCGCAGCCTATATATGAACTAAATGGGCAAAAAATATTTTTTATTGCTTGTATTATGCTTTCCATATCCATGGGCAAGAGCTTCCAGTTTCTCAGTTTTTGTATTATTTTTTTGCTCTCTTTTCACATATCCTTAGCTGCCATAACAGAATCCTTTTTAATCCATACTCCTAAATTCTTCATTTTATCATGTCCACATAAATGTGGGTATTGTTGAACCAATTCATGTGTAGGTACATAGTTGTAGCGGGTCTATATTACCAGATCTAAACTTTAGATGTTATGTTGTCCTATCTCACTTCATTCTTATAATGATGGGTTCCTCTGCCGAATACATAGCTGAAAGTTTCAAACTTGGCTCGTGGCAAGTAGGTATCCCACAATGCAGTGGTGTAATTCCCCAGATCTCGTTTGCCGCTTTACGAAGTTGGATGTGCTCATCTTGGCCATGGCTAAGTTGTGACAAACTTCTTATATTTTCCTGTATACTGTTCTATTTTATTATAGATAGCTTAGTATTCAACGTATGTAAATTATTGTGCATGTTTTTTGCACTATAGTTATAGTTTTATCCCTTTTGGCGCAGCTTTTGGCCATCGCATAGTAGGCCTATTTGTATCCCATGTAGTGGTTGTTTTTTCTGTCTGTTTAGTTAGAGAGCTATTCGCCCATTTAAGTTAGAGGGCTTTTAGTTGTTATCTGGGAAATAGGGCAGTTTGAGTTAGAGGCCCTATTTTTCTCCCTAGTTGTCTGTCTCCTTCGTGTTTCCTGTTATAGAGTTGAATAGTCATCGAGTTCAATAGTTAAAACTTTCTTGTTGTTTTTTGCGGTCTTATCTTTATTATGTCCAAAGACCCAAAAGAGAGGAAACATAAGCCTTGGCTTTAAAAAATGCCAGAAGTGCTCACAAAAAATGTCCATCACAGATGGACATGTTGTATGTGTTTATTGCCTTGGTGCAATTCACCTACAAGAAGATTGAACTTTTTGTCATTCTTTTAGTGCAAGGGTACTTCAAGAAAGGAGAAACAAATTGATCCTTAAAGGGCTCTTAAAGCCAATTTTTGAGGAAGCTATCCATAGTTCTTCTTCCTCTTCTTCTTCTCCTTCTTCCAAAAAGGATAAATCCCAGAAGAGACATTCACCTGCAACATCAGCTCAGTCGGAGCCACCAGTAAAGCTACCAAAAATCTCTAAGGCCACTTCATCTTCGACTCCACAGTCCTCTGAGCCACTGGAGGTCATTCTAGTTGACAAGCCTGGTACTTTGTCTCCAAATTCCTTGGAGCCACAAGATACCTCTACTCAGAGCTGGTCCATGGATATTTCACCGGTTTCTCTGACACTGAGATCTCCAATTCTGCACAGGTCTCGCTCTCCATCCCTTCCAGGTCTACCAGGAGCTTATCGGATGATGACTTGGAACAGGTGGTGCACAGACTCCTGAAGTCACCAGCACTGACTAAAGTATTCTCTGCTCCCACCCATTTAGTCTCGGAGCCTACTGTACCAGTTATACCCACTGTTGTTCCTCCTCCGAGCTAAGCTGGACCTTCAGAGCCAGTGTGCTTGGTACTGCTTACTGTGGATCCATCAATTCTGGGACCCCCTTCGGTGTTCATGGAGCCAACTTCTGCTCTTACTCTCTCGGTGCCATCCAGGGAGTCTGGGGGCTGGGGTTCCCCGGTCAGTCCTGGGGGGGATTCAAGGCCCCGATCTTCGGCGCAAGGTGTACCCCTTGGAGCATTGCCCCGGGTTAGCTTGGCTCCTACATCAGCCTCGGGTCCAATCTCATTGGTTCTGGTGCCTTCCTCTGTCTCCTCGGAGCCGAGGGAGTCTTCAGAGCCTGCAGGATCCACCTTTGAGCTGATAAGGAGTGTGCTGTCTTACGCATTCAGTGCCACAGAGGAATACTAGCACACGTCTCCCTAAGGTACCGGCTACTGTCTCGGTACCACCCATTCCACAGGACAGCAGAGATCCAGAGCCTCAGGATCCCCCAATGGGTGAACCCCTCTCCTCCAAGGGCTCCCCAGAATACCCTTCTGAGGAGCCACCTTGGAAGAGAACTTGCAAGAGTAAGCACGTAGACTCCCCAGATGAGTCTGTCACTTCAGACACTGGCCTCGATGAGTCGGAATGGTCCGCATGGTCATCCTCTGATGATATCTCATTTGCAGATATTCTAGAGATCCTGAAGCAGAGAGGCAGCTGGCAGGCCACCACCCCTTCTGATCAGGAGTCAGTGTACCTGAAGGCTTTTGGGTCTCAACTTTCAGCCTCCTGGGAGTCTCCACCTTTTGATGAGCTAATGGACCTCGTCAGTCGAAAGGTGTGGGAGTCATCTGACACAATGGAACCGAGAGACCAGTCCCTCGGAGGCCAAACAAATTCTTAGCTCCTTCAGAAAAGGATTTCCTTACTAAAGGGGTACCTGTAGATGCTATGGTGGTGGCAGCCACCAAGAAGGAACTTTCATAGACTTCCTTATCTGTTCATCCTCTGAATAAAGACTCTTGAATGATGGTCAGATATGGGAAGCGTGTCTTTTTTATCAGCGACATTTTCACTACGATCGCTGAACTACCTATCTCACTTTACAAGGCTACAAAGAGATCTCCTGAAAGAGCTAGGAGATACTCTACAAGATACATTAGCTGCAGGGGTGAATGAGAAGGTCTCCTCCCAGCTGTCTACCTTAAATTCTATCGTCAAGTCCTCCATGAGGCTGATATCCTATGCAGCAGATGGAGCGAGCAAGTCAGCGGGTTCTGGAGTTTCACTTAGGATTCAATCCTGGATGCGCTTGTGCCATTTTGCAGAGCCCTTTAAGTCTACTTTTACTAATGCCCCTTTTAATGGTTCCTCACTCTTTGGACCCAAAGTAAAAGAAACTCTAACCCAGTGTGAGCAAGAAGGAAAAACTCTCTCTGCTGTTGGAGTATGTTTTTCTGTACCTTCAAGACCTTATCCTAAAGGCCAAAAGAGTGGGAAAATGTGGTTCAAAAGAGCCCAGAGATTTTTCCAGGACGCATGGGGTGATTCCTTTCCCAGGGGCAGAGGGGGAGGCAATAATGGTAGATGCCACCCCAGAGGCAGAGGGGGCCCATAGAACCAGCGTGACCGTGATTCCTTTTGCAGATGCCTTTATCAGCGCTCCTGAAAGGAGGCCCGACTGCTCTACACTGGAGGCAGTCGGGGGACATTTATCCATGTACCCAGAAGTCTGGCATACTATCACAAGAGACAAATGGGTACTAAAAATAATATCCAGAGGATACTCCATCCCATTTTTCCAATCCTGTTCCACAGACCAGACCAATCCCAGATGTTCCACCCAATCTAAGGAAGCAAGAAACTATAGAGATTCAAAAGTTGCTGCACAAAAGAGTCATCCAAGAAGTCCCCACAGACCAAATAGGATTCGGAGCTAACTCAAGATTCTTTTTGCTGCCAAAAAGAACAGGGGACTGGAGGCCCATATTAGACCTAAGCAAACTAAATGAATCTGTCAAGAAGTGAAAGTTCCAAATGGTGGCACTGCAATCTATACTCCCCTTTTTAGGGAAAGACGATTGGATGTGCTCGATAGACCTTCAAGATGCATACTACCACATAAAAATGGACAGGACATCAAGAAGGTACTTATGCTTCTGGCTGGGAGCCAGTCATTACCAGTTCTGAGCTCTGCCCTTTGGTCTCCTTACATCCTCCAGAGTGTTCACCAAATGCATAGCAGTAGTCACGGCTCACCTGAGATTCTGAGTGTTTCCCTCTCTAGATGACTGGCTCCTATATGCTACCACCAAGCATCTACTCCAACAAGCCAGGGATCTAACTTTGGACATTTGCAACCAACTGGGTATTACAGTCAACTTTCAAAAATCTGCCTTGTTGCCCTGTCAACATACTACATTTATAGGCACAGATCTAGACACCGCCTCTATGGTAGGATGTCTTCCAACAGAAAGAGTTGTAGCACTCAGACAGCAGATACTTCATCTCTTTCCCAAAACCAAAGTGAAAGCAAAGATAATTCTAATATTACTAGGAAAAATGGCTTCCACAATAACACTGGTTCCTCTTGCCAAAATGCACATGAGGATCCTTCAGTGGCTGTTGTTCTCCCAGTAGTCACTTCAGGAGCTTCCCATGTTTTACCTAATCAGAATAACGAAACCATGCAAGAACAACTTAAGATGGTGGTTACACTCCACTCATGTGACCATAGGGAGACCCTTTGTTCCACAAAAACCCATAGCTATGGTTACCACGGACACTTCCCAGATAGGGTGGGGGGGGGGGCATTATCTGGGAAGAACAGACCAAAATACATGGCAAGAACCCGAGGTTCACTTGCATGTAAATGTCCTAGAGATGAGAGCACTGTTTCTTGCGTTGCAAGCACTTCACAACTCTCTCCCTCTAGGGACAATTGCGATACATTCAGACAATATGTCTGTGATTTGGTTCATAAACAAGCAGGGGGGAACCAGATCTTATCCCCTTTGTCGAGAGGCCCTGCGAGTTTGGCAATGGGCAGTTTCTTCCCAGTGCTTTCTAATAGCAATGCACATTCCAGGGAAGTCCAGCATGATAGCAGACAAGCTGAGCAGGGCAATTTTAATGCCTCACGAGTGGTCTCTCAATCAGAATGTAGCAGAAATGATTTTCCAAACACGGGGTCTGCCTTGCTATGATCTTTTTGCCACTCCCATGAATGCCAAGTGCAGCAACTACTTTACCCTAATCCCCCCTCTGGGGGGACACCGAGAGATGCACTTGTTCACGATTGGCCCTTGGGACTTCTGTATGCTTTTCCACCATTTCCTCTCATACACAGAGTAATTCAGAAACCACAGTACTTGGGAAGCAGGATAATTGTCATTGCTCCTTGCTGGCCTCACCAAGTTTGGTTCCCCTTCCTTTGGCCTCATCTTCAGGAGAAGCCTAGGACTCTGGTCCCAGTTCCAGACCTGCTGACACATATGTCAGGGGTGCTTCATCTTTCTCTCCATACCCTGAAATTGACAGCTTGGCTGCTCCACTTCCCAACTTAGTCAGGCTTCACAATTTCACTCCTACAGTTAAGCATATCATTATGTCATTTCATAAAGCTTCCACCAGAAAACTGTTTTCTAGCAAATGGAAAAGGTTTTCCTTTTGGGCTCAAAACAGGAACATCGATCCCCTTTCTGCACCCATCCATTCTATTTTGGAATTTTTGGTGGAACTCTTCCAGTAAGGTTCAGCTGCAGCAACCATCAGGGTTCAACTTGCTGCAATATCTATTTTCCAGATTGGTGATTCTACCTCCAACTTAATGTCACACAGGTTGTGTAGAGCCTTCTTGAAAGGTGCCTCCTTGTTAAGACCTCCCTTTAAGAAACCCCTTTCTCCTTGGGATTTAAATTTTGTTCTGTCTCATCTGACTTTACCACCTTTTGAGCCCTCATCTTCTTCAGACCTCAAGTTCCATTCCTGGAAAACCTTGTTTCTGGTGACTATAACATCTGCTAGAAGAGTATCAGCATTGCAAGCTCTTTCTATTAAACCACTATATTAGATTTTTCATAAGGATAGGATATCCTTGCAAACTAATCCATCTTTCTTAACCAAAGTTTCTTCTCCAAATAATATAAATCAATCTATAGAGCTCCCAGTGTTCTTTCCTAATCATAGCAACAAGGCAGAATATGAATTACATCAACTAGACGTGCATAGACAACTCAGATTCTATTTGCATAGGACCAAAGATTTTAGAAAATCTGACCAATTATTTGTATCATTCTCTGATGCAAAAAAGGGTAGCTCAGTTTCTAAAACTACTCTTTCTAATTTGCTGTCTAATTGTATTACATTCATCTATACCACAAATCACAGCGATATACCTTTCAAAGTGAAGGCTCATTCCACTAGAGCAATGGCTACGTCATCTGCCTTTCAAGCCAGAATTCCTATGGATAATGTTTGTGCAGCAGCTACTTGGACCACTCCTCATACTTTTATCATGCATTACAAAGTGTATTTGGCCTACAGAGACAGGGCCTCCTTTGTTTCCACAGTGCTTAAAGGTGTACGCTCATGAGCCACCCAGGGTAGAGGTGCTAGGGACACTGTCCTATCATTGTAAGAATGAAGTCGAGATAGGACAACATAACATAAAGAAGTTATGTACTCACCATAACGTTACATGTTTGTTGTCCATCTCGCCGTTCATTCTTATGAACTCTCCCTCCTTCCACCTGCCAAAGACTCCTTGTGGACCTGGTGGATGTTTTTACTACCTTCAGGAGTTCTTTGTTTGTTTGTTTCTCCTTCTATTGAGTGTAGTATATATTTGTGTATATATGTATGTGTATATAGTTTACATTTCATTCAGTAGTAGCAGCAAACAAGATCTGGGGAATTACACCACTGCATTGTGGGATACGTACTTGCCACGAGCCAAGTTTGGGACTTTCAGCTATGTATTCGGCCGAGTCGGAGCCAAGAATCGGCTCCAAACCCATCATTGTAAGGATGAACTGCAAGATGGGCAACAAACATGGAACATTATAATGAGTACATAACTTCTTTTTAGTCGAATAGCTAAAGATCAGTCTGGTAATATCAAAATCCAAAAACTGTGAATGGCCGATTTCATGCAGGGAAAGAATTCCCTTGGCCACATGAAAAAAAAACCCCTTTTAAACCAAAATCAAGTGGGGGACTTCACCCCCTAACTAAATGTACCAACTCTGAGATTGTTATACATTGGATAATTGGGCATAATCCACATAACAGCCAAGGGAATTCTTCCCTTGTGTGAAATCGGTTGTTCACGTTTTTTTGGATTTCGATATTACCAGCTCGATCTTTAGTTATTCGACTAACTAAAGTTTTGATCTAGTAATATAGACCCAGTTGTAGCTATAGCCTTCGGTTTATCTTAATTAATTTTATATCCTGAAAAAAACTGGAACTATCTTGGAATGTTCCACAACACTGAGATGTCCTTTCCTGGTTCCATCACATGCAAAATAATATCTACAAATAAAGCCAACTTTTCTTAAGCACCATATCAATTATATCCTTGAATTTTTGAGTCCATTATTTTTTTTGCCAGTGGTTCTAAATACAATGCAAATAGCAAAGGGGAAAGAGGGCACCCCTGCCTGGTTCCTCTGTTCAGACACAACTTGTCAAAGAGGAACCCTTCCACATTGATGTTTGCCTCCAATCCCTCATATACCCTTCTAATTAACCTATTATTGTATAAGGAAATGCATATGGTTCCATTGCCATACTCATGATGTGGTAATGCCTTTTTGACACAGGCAAAGTTGGTTCTCCCTTTTAATGGAATTGGCCAACGGCACTTGTCAGAACCTTCCCCACAGACTGGATCTGCATAAACAACTTCAGGGGTGAATGGTACACCCCACCTTAGAGCAATTGCAAATGGCAGCCTGGATGATTCTGTTTTGATATCTTTTAGGCACTTGTCCCATGAGGATGTACAGCAGGTTTTTAAGGAGGCAAGAAAACCTGAAATGAGAAAATTTGACATGTATAAGTGGAAGGGGTCTTCTAGGTGGTGACTACCCAATAAAAGAAGTCTGGAAAGGGTTTCAACCCCTCTTTTTTTGATATACTTGTGTAAGATACTTAGAAACAGTTTGTCATATGCTTCTATTTAAATGCATCTTGCAGCTATCCCAGCTTTTCTTCCCATGGATCCCCCTCTTTTGTCTCTTTCTTTGTGGTCAAACAGTTTATGAAAGAAGTGCTGCACATGAGCTCTCCTCAAAACCAAATACCTCCTCCCTAGGATCTCAACTTTGCTCTTGAAAAATAAATTGACCTAAATTCCTTTTGAACCTGCCAATCAGGTTGAGGTATGGTTCATTACTTGGAAGACTTACTCATTGCTCTAACATCAGCAAGGTGAGTCCCTAAGCTCCAAGCTCTCATAGTGGGCCAAACCTATCCAATGTTTTACAAGGACAAGGTTGTGTTATGCACTAATCCATCATTCATGCCTAAAGTAGTTTCTGAATTTACCTTAAATCAAGCCATCAGTCTCCCAGTGTACTACCCTGACCTAAAATACAAGGGGGAAAATTTCTACATATTTTGGATGCTCACAGGCAGCTCAGGTAATACCTTGACAGAACAAAGTCCTTTAAGAATGCTGAACAGCTGTTTTGCCTCTGTGGGAGGGGCTAAGAAAGGCCAACCTGTCTGTAAGCAAACTATTGCATGATGGTTGCCCTCTGCTGTTATCTGTTACTGCACCATTGGAAATCTCTTTCAGGCAAGGTTAAGGTTAACTTGATTAGTGCGTTAACTTCTTCAATGGTATATTTGAAGTGGGTGGACTCCAGAAGCATTCCTTAGGCAGCAACCTTGGTCCTCTGTTCATACCTTCACTAAACACTGCAAAGTATATTCTTCTTCAAGTTCCAGAACAGGCTTTGCTAGGATTATTCTCCAGGGGCTCCTGGATCCTTATCCTTCCACTTCCCATATTGATTGATTGATTGATTTGATATTTGTTAACCAGGATAGGTTCAAACTTGGCAGAAGCCCCTTTTCACTAGAGGCCCATGGAGAAAAGCTCCATACACATAATCATGAAAGGAGTCTAAATAAAGTTACAGATTGAACACGCAAAGTAGGTTGAAAAACATATACAAAAATACACAGATAATAGTAATTCATAAGCAAAAAATTTAGTACATAGTTACTTCAAAGCAGTTTACAGTTGTAGTCACTATTGCCAGTTTATAGTTAATTAGTTAGCTGAGAGAAGTTGAAGATAGTTGAAAGAATTAGTTGAAAGAGTAAGGTGAATTTAGAGTGCATAGAAGGATGGAGGAGAAAAGGAGGGTGGTATAGTGCAAAGAAGTGAGTGAATAGTTAGGGGTGTGAGAAAAGAGAGAGAAGTAGCAGTATTGAGACAATATATAGGTGAGAGGTGAAAGTGAGGTAAGTAGGTAACACAGTGAGACTTAAAATGGGAGGAGGAAAGAAAAGGTTAGTGAATGATTCGGTAACATTAGGAGAGAAGGGGAAAGATAGGAGATGGTTGGACAAAGTTAAGGCAAGAACAGAGCCAGGAGTTAGGCATTCTCTTAAAGTTTTTTTTTTAATTTGAGACCATTTGGGATAGATCTGATGGTCAGAGGAATTTTGTTCCAGACCAGTGATACTTTATAACTGTATAGCCTATGGCCTATAGATTTTTTGGGTGGTATATTTCTAATAGAATTTGGTTACAGCTCCAGAGAGAGAGAGTGAGAGGGAGTATACTAAGTAATGAAGGTTGAGTTGGCTGTATAGGAAGTTGGTTTATTGATTATGAAGTGGAAGGAGGCAGTGGGGCAGTTCAAGCCAGTTAAGGATTTTAGACAGTGGCAGTGGTATGAGTTGTAAGGCTGTTTTGCAGCAAATCTAGCAATTTTGTTGTGGCAGAGTTCTAGTTTTGTTTTTAAGAGTGGATTGAAGGTTGCTTAGGATAAGTGAGGCATAACGTAGAGTAGGAAGAAGATGTGTGTTAGCAAGGGACAGCCTAAAATCATTGGTAAGGATTTTTTTAGATCTGTAGCACATACCAAGATTTTGGTAAGTTTTTCAATACAATTTTGGGCATGTAGATCAAATTTTAGTTGATTGTCAATGGTGATGCCCAGAAATTTGGTGTGTGTTCCTACTTCTATTAGGGTGTTGAGGGAAGTGATAGTGTAGGATGATTTGAGGTGAGAATAAGATTTAAGGAGAAATAGAAGTGGTTTGTTTTTCAGGGTTGAATACTTGTTGATTTTCAGTTAGCCTTCTTACAGTAGAATTAAAGGATTTTTGGGTAATAGATTGAAGGTGTAGAAGGTTGTTGGATGAACAGATGATATTGAAGTCACCTGCATATTCTATTAGAGAGGACTTAGAGCAGGATGAATGAATATTTTTAATAATGATATTGAACAGAATTGGACCAAGGATGGAACCTTGAGGTACTCCACTGTTAACAGGGAAAAAATTAGAAAAGGAGGAATGCCACTTGACAGACTGGAGTCAATTGGAGAGATAGACAGCAAAAAGAAACAAGCAGCAGGTCCAGCACAATGGTTAACCTTCACTGTGAACAAGTAAAACCAAAATGCAGATGTAGCTAGCAAACCAGTTAAGGGTAGCAAACAGTTTGGAGAGAAGCAAGGGGTGAGAGACTGTTTCAAAGGCTTTAGATAGGTCCAAAAAAGGGAGGATATGAGGATGTTATTTTCTCTGGCTTTAATGATGGTGTGAGTAAAGGAGAGTAGTACAGTAGTTGTGCTGTGACTATGACAAAAGCCATGTTAGGTTGGTGTGAGTAGATTTCCTTTTAGAAGGTGTTCAAGAAGTTGTTTATGAATGCATTTTCAAGTATTTTTGAAAGGGAGGGGGCAGAATTGTAGTAGGCCTATAGTTTGTGAGTTTTGTGGATTGCCACCTATGTGGAGTGGAATAATGTAAAATTGTTTCCAGATGGAATGGACTGGATTCTTCGATAGATCTGTTAATTAGGATGGAGATTGAATAGGCTATTGAGTTAGCTGCTAATTTTAGGAAGTTTGGAGATTGTCTGCTGAAGGAGAGCAGGATTTTAACGTGTTAAGTAGAAATTTGATGTAAACAGTAGAAGGGTCTACCTGAAAACATCGAAAGCCCACAGTATTGAGGACGAAATCCTTGAGATGAAAGCATGAAAACCTCACTTCAGCAAATAATTGAATCGTGGAATCCATTCCTACTTTAGGTAACCTGTTAGTCAAAAGGTAGACTTTGCCCTTTTTCCAATGGTAGTGCAATCTCAGAGTTGGTGTATTTAGTTATGGAAGTGGGGGGCACAGCCCCCCCCACATTGGGGTGTGTGGGGCATAGCCCCCCACCTGGGTGAATTGGGAATGGTACAGTTTCATTTTTGTTAGTTGTGTTATGAGTAGTTACTTACCCTGTGAATGGATTTGATGATCCGGTTGTTTGCTGAAGTGAGGCCTTGATGCTTTTGTTTCAAAGGTTTGGTCTTTGATATTGTGGGCTTTTGATGTTTTGAAGTAGACCCCAGTGGAGACAGGTTTGAGAAAAAAAGTGGTTATGTTGTCCATGGGAGGGAGAGGAAGTGTAGGGTTAGAGAGTTGACTGTTTTGGGTTAGTTTGTTAATACAGTCAATGAAGTAGGTGTGACAATGTGAGGTATTGCCAGCTGTGCCAGGAGAAGTAGGGTGGTGGATGTGTAACATATGCCAGCATAGATAGCTGGAGTTTTGTAAACAATTGTATGTCATGTGTATATCAAACTGATGTGTTCAGGTGCTTGTGTTGAAAATGTATTTATAAAGCTGCTTGTGCTAAAAAAATGTACCAACAGTGAGTCCTGCTGGACAGAAAAAAGAAATACACCTGTATGTCAGACTGTATTACAACTGTTGAAATTAATATTGTAACAGAGGATACTAGAAGGCAAGAGGTTAAGCTCAGCCCCAGCTAACTTTTAGAAAAATATCCTGAAATTAAATGACTTAATTTAGGCCATAAAGGTTGTATCTCACAGGTCTCAATGCAGCTAGAGACAAAAAGTCTGTACTAAGAAGTCTTCTGTATTGTCCTTGGGGGTGAACTAATTGCTACTGAAAGGGTGGAAGTTTGAAGTCATCATATGACTTACAGAAGCTGCAACACATCTGAGCAAAGCTCGATCAGTGTGTATAGTAACACATATGTAAGAGATTTTGGTTCAGTTTCTAGTAAAGTGGGATAGTATGAGAACCAGAAGAAAGATGAACAGATGTAAGTGACATCATTCTGTAATCCAGCACAAAAATGATGTTTTAATACTAGATAAGACTAATGTCTCAGAGCAGTATGTTTTGGAAACCCGACAAAGAAGGAAGACCACTCACCTACTTCATCTGGCCTTGCTTTATTAAGTAACCAGGGAGTAGTAATTCTTTAGATCAGTCAGGAAAATATAGTGGGATTAGTTAAGTACTGTTTATCTTTATCTGTGTGAATCTATTCATCTGTGTTATTTTTGTATTTTTTGTGATTGAAACTCTGGTGTTTATTGTTAATAGATGTTTAGTATGTTCATGTTCTTTTATTTTTTATTAAATATAGTTAAACTTCTCATTGTGGCTGGTCCTTTAGAGAATATTTTAACCTTTGACAGTACTAATATATATTTAAGGACACTGTGGCCACTACTGAAGGCCTTACTGCATTGGTCAAAAACTACCATTTGTATTAGTATTAATTTTACTGAGTATAATTGGGTACCCTTGTAAGAGCCTTAGAGTAGCTGGCTTTGGAGTAACTACCTTATAGTCTGGGCAAAGTGTAGCAGAGTGAGTAAATTTGTGCCAGCCTTTCCCGAGTGTGTGTGTGTGTGTGTGTGTGTGTGTGTGTGTGTGTGTGTGTGTGTGTGTGTGTGTGTGTGTGTGTGTGTGTGTATCAAATTTCAGTGTATGTCTGTGTCAGCTGCTTGGAGCAGGGACACAGACCACTGGTTTCACAGAGAAAGTGATGGAGAACTTGGCTTTTACACTCTGCTGAGGACTCAACTCTACAGCTGTTCCAGTGGGAAGTCTTATTGGGGGCCTGGAGAGAGAGGGAAACCCAGCGCCCAACCTGAGTGTTTTCCCTGTGTGATCTTAACTCATTAACTCCAACTACTGTCTCATGGTGTCTGTGTGCTTAACACCGAGCATGCTGTGAGACGATAGTAATTACATGTTGTTCCACCAGAGTGCTTTCTCCCAGAGCAAGTAATTTAGCAGGCATATTTTAACTCGACTGTTGAAAATTAAGTTTAAAAAGTAACTGAACTTTGTAAGTTACCTTGTAAACTTAAGTTTCAGTGTGGAGTTTCATGGTCTTCATATTTAACTTTAATTAGAAAATTGGCTTGCAACGTACCCTGTATTTGCATCTCAACAGCAAGCCGATTTAGTATGTTTTTCATCCAGCAACTTGTGGCAGCCAATAGGAGTTACCTCTTGCTTAACAACCCCCCCCCCATTCTGTGCTAATAAATAGAGGGTCATACAGCAGATTTTCTCTTTCTTTTATTGGATTGATTCAGTGGCATTAACTACTGTATCCTTCTATTTATCATGCCATTCGGGTAGTGTTGTCACGGTCTGCAACGGAGAGCCAAGACTTCAGCGGACAATTTTCACTGAGTCTGATTAAGTCCTTTATTACGGTAAGATTCTTTCATTAAATCATTGCATTCAGTTTACTTCCATGCACACTTCAAAACCTAATTATTACTATATCAAGTGAAACCTTGTGCAGTGCTTTTGCCTCGTTTTTTGATTATGAAGTGTGTTTCCAAACCAAAAAAAAAGCAAAGCGTATCATGGCATATTCTTTTTTCAAAACAGGTTTATTGTTTTAACATACAAGAGAAATATCATAACAATTTTATACAAGTAATTAAAAATAGATATGATTATAACATTCAACAAAACAACTAAAGTATTTACAAAGACATCCACTACATTCAGATCAATTAATTAAACTAAAATACCATGCTATTGAAATTAGGATTTTTTAAACAAATTTTGTAAATTATCCCATACAATATAATAAGATGTTTTTCTAGTTGTTCTTGACCTAATTGTGTTTATTTCCATATGGCACACTATATTCATAACATTTTCAAATTCATTGAACGAAGGAGGTGTATCTGAAATCCAATTTCTGATTATTATTTTCCTAGCCACTGCTAGAATAGACCATAACAAGGGAAGCTTAACCTTTCACTTTGAGGTACAGGTGTGTTGAATAATATAAGAGATTTAGAAATAATGAAATTATCTGTAAAAAGAGCCTGCAAAATTCATTAATTGACTTCCAGTATTCTTTCAATTTTATACAGTCATAAAACATATGAGCCCAGTCAGCATTATTTCTACATTACATCTCTTACATAGATTATCTTTATTATTTATTTTATTCATCATCAAAGGTGTATAAAAAGATCTATGTAAAAATTTCCATGTATAAAGTCTCCAGACAATGGAAGACGTAGTTCTATAGGCAGATTCCAATATATATTGTTTATCTTGTTGATTTGGTGGGTCCCCATTAATAGAAGTGAAATAATTCCAGTATGTGTCTACACTGTAAAAAGTTTCTTGTCTGATAATTTTATGTATGTATGAAAGTTTACCTTTATCAGAAACTTTATGTTGTAAATTTAATATCAAGTAATCAATCAGTGTTGGAATAGATTCTTTAACTGTTATAGACATTAGATCTATTCTGTCAATGAGATGTTGTCTAAAGGTCTGAACCTCTAACCAGCAAGTTTTACCATGGCATATTCTGATGACTAAAGTTGACTTTTTGTTTATTGTGTTTTGTCGGATGTGATTACAGTAATTACTGCAACTTAGGGATGTGTTTCCTGTGTCATGAATTCTCAGGCTAGTGCTGGACAGTTGAATAATTGTTTGTTTGAGAGGTCCAGATGTTCTGGTTCCTCAGACGATGTTAGTTGATAAGGTGAGTTCTTAGGGTCTATATTAGAACATCGACTTTTTAAAACATTTAATGTTCTAATATCAACCCCTATTCAGCGAACGCTGACAATATCAAACATGCAGAACAGTGAATTTTTTCCCAGGGAAAAAATTTGCTGTTCCGACACACATACACACAACACAAACACACCAAACAAACAGCAATCCACACACATACACCTAAAGTCCTACATCTAACCCTACACTAAACTGTACACATCACCAGCTATCCACTTACCTTAATTAACCCTAACCCTAAGGTCCATCACTATCACACACTTACCTCACCTGCACCCTAACCCTAACTCACCTACCCCGCCCTAACCCTCACGTCCACACAATCGCACACTTACCTGACCCACGCCCTAACCCTAACTCACCTACTCCATGGCCTAACCCTCACGTTCACACAATCACACACTTACCTGATCCCGACCCGTAACTTTCCACCACAGTGCTGAACATAGCAAAGCCATAGGAACGGCCAACCGAATTCCTTCCCTAGGAAGAAATTTGGTGTTTCACAGCTTCGCTATTTTCAGCGTTCACTGAATAGGGGTCGAAATTAGAACATTCAAAGTTGTGAAGCTTCAATGTTCTAATCTAGACCTGAGTTCTTATTCTATTGCCTACTCGTTGCTTGGCACCTGTCTATCGCAAGCTTTTTTCCTGGATTTGTCAGTAAGCTGTACACAATGAGTTCTGCTTCAGTGAAGCACTGTATCAGATTGGCTGCACCATCCAGGCAAGTTGTCGTCTTTTTTTTTTTTTTTTTTAAACAAAATGACAGCTTTCAGAAGGGGAAGAAATGGTAACATGCTTCATCCAAAGGCTGTGTTGGATCCTTTTAGCTGCAAAGTGTGTTACTGGGCAAGTCACAGTGTTCTCCCTTGCCACATAAAAGAGACAGTTGTACTTAGGCATTATCCAATGTATTCAGTAAAGTGCATGACATAAAAAAAAATGGCATCTACAGCACTATCTATTCCTCTTGCTAAAAGCAGCTGCTCCTCCAAGCAATCCATTTTGCATACAAAAAGCACTGAGTGAAACCACTTTAGCAGACCTTCTTATAACATGTTCACTTTATCAGCTAGAAGTTAAAACATGACAACAGTACATCTTCGAAAAGTAAAAAAAAAAAGTACTAAACTCCCCACACACACCAGCTTTACAAATTGTATTGTTCATGCAAGTTATAGGACTCGTAACAACAAACACTGTATAATGGGTGTAATTTTTTGTGCGATTCTGTGCATTTCACTTGACCAGACAGCACTCCTGGGTTGCCCTGAGCAGAAAGTCATAGATATTACTGTACTTATTTCCTTGTTTCACTTGAAAGAAAGTTACTGTTTGTCATTTTTGCATTTAAGTTACCTGTAACACATTGCACTTAAGTTAACTGGCACTTGCTCACTAAAGCAATTATATAAGTCAGCACTAAAAAATTAAAAGCACTACACCCTCACTCCCCACTGGCCCTTCTTTTCAATTATTAAGGAATTCCCAATATTATTCTAGCATGTCCAAAGGTCAGTTGTAAATCTCCTCTCCAGTCCAGCTGGTGAATCTGGGAATCTTGAGGCAATGTTACAACTGCCTCATGTACACAGACAACCCTCTCCTCCTCCCAACAAATTCCAACCCATGTGAGAGATGCAACCATATAGCCAAACTGGAGGCTAAGCTCTCTCAACTCAGTACTGGCATAACCAGTCAGGAGGAGAAGGAAATTCCAGTCTCACATAGACCTACCACGACAGTAAACCAAACACATAATCACACAAAAACATACTCGGAGGCTCTAAATAAAGATCTGCCTAAGCAGCAGAGACCTCCAAAGCAGACACCCAAGCAACCGCTACCCCAAAACAAAACACGTTCAACACATATCTCACAAAGCCAGTGTGCCGAACAGTCACAGCCCTTAAGACTAAACAACACACCTGATACACTTGTAATAGGTGACTCTATCATCAGGCACACTGACGTCCCGCTCACCAGGCTGAACAAGGAGAGGGTCACGGTGAGCAGCCTGTCGGGCACTAGGATCCACCACATAACACAAGCACTCAGGTCACTCCAAGGCAAGTACAAATATGACTCTGTCATTGTCCATACTGGTGTGAATGACCTGAGACGTACCTCCCTGGACTACATGAAAAGAGACATAAAGGAGCTCTCTGAGCATGTAGCCCAGGCCGGTATGACCCTGACCTTGAGTAGCATCTTACCCTCACCAAGAATGATGCCACAAGATGATCAATTTCAACAATTGGCTTAAGTACTGGTGTCATTCAAAGGGGATCCAATGCCTGTCAGCTTGGGATGATATGCTCGACAAGCCACGATGCTTCGCTAGGGGCGGCTTGCACCTGTCACCCTGGGCTTCGGATATTGGCAAAGGCTCTTGCTACCCCATAGTGCCTTTTTTAGGCAAGGCTCAAAAGACAAACCCACCTCCATAGGTATCACAAGGGATAAGAAACTAAGAGTAATGCTACTCAACGCCAGAAGTCTAAACCTCAAGATGCACGCACTTGAAACTCTCCTTAGCATGGATAACATCGATATCTGTGCAGTAACAGAAACCTGGTTCAGGGCTCCCGAGAGCACCCCAGCACTACCAGGTTATACCTCATACCATGCTTTCCGGCCCCAAAACTTGGATCGAACCACAAAAGGAGGGGGAGTATCGATATACCGAGATACCCACACCTCCAGGTTGGTGGCAAAGCACAAAGCATCAGAGACTATCCATGTGCAACTAACAGTGGGTAAAACTGCCTTCCAGTTTATAGCCTGCTACAGACCACCCTCCCAAACCCAGGAACCCCACTCGGCCTTCCTGAGAACACTGGAAAATATGAAGGTCTCTCCAAACACCATTATATTGGGTGACTTCAACTACCCAAACATAGACTGGGAGCATTACTCTAGCTCCAACACCCTAGCCCAAAGATTCCTAGAATTTATAAACTCAAATGCTATGGAACAACTTGTTACCACTCCCACAAGAGGGGAAAACATACTGGACCTGATCATCACCAACATGGGGACTCTATGCTCCAGACCAGAAGTGTATCCCTCACTGGTAAGATCAGACCATAAACTAATCTCACTGGATATTCACATCCTGACCCCACCCCCTGCCCAGAAAACCACAGTGAAAAACTTCTCTAAAGCAAATTTCACACTCCTCAAAACCAAGGTGGAATTCTTCAAAGCCCCCGGGCCTGTGGAAAATATGGCCCAGACCACAGAATCCTTTATAAACGCATTCTATGAACACCTTCAGGAATGCATGGATCATCGATCCCAAATAAAACCAAGACCCAATCCTCCAAAGGCAGACGTCCTGTCTGGTGGACCCCAGCCATAAACAAACTATACAATAGAAGGAGGAAGCTACTAAATGATAGAGCAAAATCCAAAAAGGGAAGGCATCACTGATCAGTATTAGCAAAAGCTACGGGCACTCATAAAATTGTCTAAGGCCAGCTTCGAGAGAAAAATTGCACAGGACACTAAGGATAATCACAAGGCTTTCTTTAGTTATGTTAGGAACCTGGGTGGTAATTCCCAGATATGCTCAGAAATAGTCCAAAATGACAAAAAATACACCGAACCCACAGACATTGCCAACATCCTAGCTGACGGGTTCAGCGCAAACTTCACCCTCCCCACCAAAGGGCAAATATCTATCCCAGCAGAGTGCTGCCCCCCTGACATCTCAGATGCTCAGGTAAGAGCCGCCCTCTCCAAAGCAAAAAACACAACATCAATGGGACCATACAGTGTCCCGGGCTGCGTCCTACATGAACTCCAAGAAGAGCTAAACCCAAACATAAAACTACTGTTCATTCTCAGCCTTACTACCAGATATGTGCCCAAAGAGTGGTGTACAGCAACAGTGGTCCCTCTCCATAAAGGTGGTGCCTCAACGGATCCTGGAAACTATCGCCCCATAAGCCTGACTAGCTTGGTCTGCAAAGCTATGGAAAGGATCATCATGGACTTCATAAATAAAGATATTGGGGACCTACAGACACTGGATCCTACCCAGTTCGGCTTTGTTAAGGGCAGATCCTGCCTCTTAAATCTGGTTGATTTCTTTGAAACAGTCACCAAGGCCATTGACGAGGGGAAGGTGGTCCACACAGCCTACCTGGACCTCGCAAAAGCCTTTGATACAATACCCCACTCGGGCATTATAGATAAGCTCACCAGCTTAAATATAAACCCCTATGTCACTAGATGGATTGCAAACTGGCTCAAGGACAGAACCCACATGGTTAGAATTGCTGGAGCTATGTCAGACTCCAAACCAGTTACAAGTGGTGTCCCACAAGGCTCAGTCCTGGGACCTCTCTTGTTCGGTATGTATTTCTCGGAGGTACAGGCCAACATGGAAGGACTGTGGTTGACCAAGTTCGCAGATGACTGCAAACTGGGCGCCATAATCGACTCTCCAGCCGACACAAGCATCCTCCAAAAGGGCCTCATAGAAACAGACAACTGGTGCCAGAGCCATGGCCTCAAGCTAAATGCCAAAAGTGTATAGTCATCCCCTTTGGCAAAACAAAGTGCCCACAAATTACCACATAGGTTGTAATCCATTAAGTACAGAAGAAGTAATTAGGGACCTGGGGACCCAAGTTGATAGCAATCTCTCATTTGACAACCACGTGGCCAAAGTGGTTAGAAAAACATTTTATATAGCCCACCTAATCATGAAGGGATTCACATCTAGATCAGGGAGGTCATCGTGCCTCTTTACTCATCCCTCATCAGGCCCATAATTGAGTACAATGCCCCTTTTGGGATGTACCTTACCAGACACCTGCAGCAACTGGAAAGACCCCAAAAGTACCTCACCAAGGGGATCAAAGAGCTCAAACAGATGCCATATGCTGCCCGGTTAAAGAAACTCCAGCTCTACTCAGTGGCATACCGCCTGTTCAGAGGCGATCTGTGCCTGACGTATAAAGCCATGTCCAACCCGGAATTAATGGACATGCTGCACCTCAGAAAATCCAAATCCCATCGTATACGCTCGAGACTTGAACCTCAGCACTGAAATAAATAGGCCATGCTGAAGGGACAGATTCATAACCCAGAGGCTCCCTTTACTCTGGAATAAAATTCCAGTCCAGGTTAGGCAGAGTCCCTCATTGACTCTATTCAAGAGGAATCTTGATGAGTGGATGGGAGATCATAGGTTTACCCTGGGTATCACTTCTGTGTCACTGTTAGACAGAGGCACAGTATACTAACCTCGAAAAAAGGCATAGCAAAATAAATTTAAAATGGGTGGTGAAAGCCAAACACATTCTGGCTAGGCTTATAAATGCCCTAGGGCAGATAGCCTAGTATGAACCTATGAACCTATACCTCTCAACTACTAATATAAACTGTGTAATCTTAGCAACTTTCTGGTTTCTCATGTTTCTGGTTACAAAGGAGACCACAGATGTATATATGGTCAAAATCTGTTATAAAACAGTTTTTGTTAAACCTTAAAGGACATACACTGGATATTTACATGTAATTTTTATATTATTTTGGTGATGGTGCTTTGGGTAGGGGAATTATAACAGAATGTAAGATGGGGAAAGGATAATGGCAATAGTGAGGGAAAAGTTTTAGATATGTGTAAGTGGCCTGGCAATAGAGATTGCAACCATCCGGAGCTGGGTGTAGCTTAGTGAATGTTGTCCCTGAAATGATATTTAGATTTGCAAGTTGTTGCTTAGTTTCTTTAACTGTTATCAAATTAAAGTAAAATTTCGAGCAATAGTCAACCAGCAGATATCGTTGAGGGAGGTCCTTAGCATTAATGTATTGTGGAAAGGGAATATTCTCTATAGATTTTGAACTGTATTGAGAAGGAAATGTCTGTAGACTTGTACAACTATGTTAACATTGTGAACTACTGAGCTGCTATCCACATAGCTGGTGTCTGTAATCTGCTCTGTTAGCTGCCTTAGAACATTCCAGAAATATTTAGGAGAGGAAGAAAGTGATTCCTATTTTTTCCTGAGATATGTAGCCTTAGTAGAGTTGGCTTGGCAGCTATTCTAGTTTGTTTTCTAAGTTCAATAAACATTTGTAGAGCCCAAACATTTGTAGGTCCCTGTTTTCATTTTTTTTTTATATTTTAATCAGACTTTATCCAGGACAGATAGGGCACCTCAGTTTTCTGTGAGGTTTAGGGAAGAATAATTGCTCTATTTGTGCCAATGTATTCATAAAATACATTTGAGCTACATTAGTGTCTGATTCTTATAGTCTGGTTACCAGTTTATAGCTTGAAGGAGGTTAAGTGTTAGTAAGTGGGCATGTTGTGGGTTTTAAAATACTAGTAGGAGATTACTGGGAATTAATCACTTAGTCTTTTGGGTAGGACCTTAACCTGTGAACATATATTCTCTATATTGGTTAGGATTAGATCAAGTATTGTATCATTTCAGGTTTGTTGACTTAGTATGATTGGCTGAGTCAAAATTTGTACCAAGCCTAGTTCTTGCAGGTCCCTATATAATTCAGAATATGTAGAACCTAAAGTATTTGTATTAAAGTCACCTTAGAGAGCACTATTGGTTAATACTGCATTTGAAAAAAAAAATCATGCAGTCACTGCTGTTGAGTGGATATGGAGGATGGTGGCAGTATGCAAACAGTGGCAACATGTAATTGTCTGTGGCTTCCTAGTGTTAGTATGGCACTAAGCCAGTTAAGAGCTTTGTCATCATGATAACTAGATGTCTTTATGGTTCATAGGTGTGTACTAGGCTAATGACCCTGGAGCTTTTACAAGACAAGCCCATAGACGTGCCCTGGCATCGTGTCACCCAACATTAGTTCCCAGTGCCTCTATCAAGTAGAGCTACTGGAGTGATCCCCGGGGTGAACTTTTTATTACCCTATTTCACAATAATTAATGGTGGTGATAGTTTTGATTAATAGCAAAGAATCACCACCTATTCTAAAGCTGTCTCTGAAATGATTATACATAAATAGTTAGAGCATATGTAATCTGGGGAGTAGTAGAAATGTTTTAGCCACATATTTGTAATATAGTAATGGTTTTTTTTTTTTTTTTTTTTTTTTGAAGCATTTAGTTCTGACTAGAATTTGACTGTGATTCATTTGAATTGGAGTATGGGACTAGGATTCACATGGGTGCCGCTGGTTCTTAATATTTATATAAGTGAATAATATAGTTTGATAATAAGTTATTTGAAATAGTTATGTATGATTCTTTATTTTTGCTGAAGTCTAACTTGTACTAAAATTGTTTTTTTTTTTTATTATTAATTGCTACCAAGAACGCATGATATTTGTAAATGCTGGATGGGGAATTTTGACATTGGAGGGTGAGTCACAATGCTTTCTCTGCTACTGAAATCAAAACACCATTATAATTCTGTGTTTATAATACTTCATGAATGTAACCTTTTCATTTGTAGATGTTGGCATATATCTTGCCCATGGCCTGCCCTGCCCACTCTATCCTGCCATAAATATTGTCCAAATAAACCTTTAAAATGTAGTAGAAAGGCATTGTCTTTATTTAAGCTTCTTCACTGACTCGTATTCCCCCATTTTGCTGAGCATGAATCTTTCTTTGGTATTGCTGAAGTTTATGCCCGGTGCAAATCAGTATTTGGCTATATGATTGATTTATTCTCTTTCAAAAACATGGGTGACCATAACAATCTGTAATAGAGCTGGAGGACTACTTATACCCCCAAGATGACCACCACATAAATCGGAGCCCAGACTATGAAGCAGCCATCAAGGAAGGATGGAAATTACCTGATATTGTCAGCTCACTCATCCCAGAGTAGTACATGGAAAAGTGTCCTGAATATCTGACAGAGTCAGAGGATCTGTTTGAAGGGACATCTGCTTAAATGAATAAGTGACATCTCCATGATGCACTCTGTGCATACTACAGTTTGGATTGATTGCCATGGCAAATGAAGAGGGTCTATACATCAGAATCCTGACCCACCACCCACCCTTTACACAACAGTGAATATGGGCAGAAATGATAGGGAAATGAATGGGTCAAGGGATAGATGGATGCCCAGATGAGAAAGGCAAAAGAGTTTATTCAGGAGCAGGTCAAACAGATATTGGACCTGTCGCCTACTACAGTTCAATTACTTCTATGGGCTCTTAGTTCCATGGCCTTGGCCATTCTTCATGTTCCTCTGGCCAGGTACCACATGCGTGTGTTGCAGTGGACTTTAGCTATCCGGTGGTCACCTCTTTTTCATCCTGTGTCATAAAATTGACACCTGTGTACAGACATCACCTCCAGTGGTGGCTTCAGTTGCAGGATCGCTCTCTAGGCAGGTCCTTCTTTCTCTCTCCCTCTGCCCACAGCCACTGTGACCAAGGATTCCTCCCGCCTGCATTGGGGGGGCATTTTGGGGAGAAGAACATGCAAGGCACATGGTCCCCACTCGATATCAAGTTGCGCATACATTTTCTAGAGATGAGGGCAGTTCTTCTTTCACTGCAAGCCTTCCAGGACTGTCTCCCTCTAGGGATAATTGCAATTCAGACAGACAATATGGCTGTTGTTTGGTATGTCAACAAACAATGGGCTATGTCCGCAAAAAGACCAATAATATATGGGTTGATGAAGATCCATAAATGTCTGTAAAACCCTCCCATGAGACCTATTGTCTTGGGATGGGGATGCATAACAGAACCCATATCAGTAGTTTTGAAAAATGCTCTTTCAAAATATTTACAGTATATGAAAAGTTTATTCTTACAGTTCTTTTTGAGTTATGGACTTCTGCACATTGCAGTTATTTTTCTCTTTAATCTTTGAGGTTTTGACACTTTATGAGGTACAATTATTTCAGAAGTCGGAGGAAAGGCTCAGTAATATCCAAGTATTATACTATTTTACTGAATTACTCAGGTCTTCCCCTTACTGATGATAATGAGTCTGTGTTGCATAACAGCTGCACAAGGTTATAATGAATGCCTACTCAACAGGTTATGTTCAGCAATTATCACCTGTGTCTGAGCATACATAAATTTGCAGTAATGAAAGGCAGGTCATTATCGCATTAGCAATAAGTGCAATGTGATACAATATAGCACAGAGTCATCATTACTTTTCAGGTAAAACTCTCAGCATCTGTCACTGTTATTCACATAATAGAAGTTGTTATCACATTGATGAATGCACAAGCCAGATTGTGGTATTGCAAGCCACCTCCTCATTCTTCATCAACTACCCACCCTCTGAAACCCCTGTTTCCTTCCTGTATGTGTGTGTGTGTATGTATATATATATATATATATATATATATATATATATATATATATTTTTTTATTTTATTTTATTTTATTTATTTTACATTTGTTGACCGGGATAGTCCGACTGGATACATGTCCATTTTCAGCGGAGTCCTGGGGAATAAAGCTCCAACAGGGTTAAAATGACATATTATTAAAAAGACATGAAGACAATTACATATTAAAAAGACATAAAGACAATTACATAGTTTTTTTTAGATTATTACAAAGGAAGCTACATTTGGTTACATTTCATTATATTCAATTGAATTGACACTTGGTTGACTATGACAATAATTCCCCACTTGTATGTGGAATTCCTCATGGTAATCTTAGTCTGGGTTCGTACAAGGACAAAGCCAGTGCGATTTATAGTGGATTTTTAGTTCTTTTTTGAATAGAGCTAGTGATGGTAAAGACGTTAGCATATTTGGAAGAGAATTCCACACCTTGCCAATAACATTGGAGTACAATGTATCCCCACCTAGGTTATGGGACTTGCTAGTTTGTATTAGGAGCTTGTCAGATGAGCGAAGAGAACTTAGGTTGGAGTAGGGGGTTAGTATGTTTTTTAGTGCAGGGGTGTTCTCTGGATGTTTCAGGATTTTAAAGGCTTCTATGAGTTGGTATTTCAGGAGAAAATTAGGGAGTTCTAGCCAGTCAAGTTTTTCAGGTTAATACAGTGGTGTGTTCTATAGGGTAGGGCAGTGATGAATCTAGCAATGTGGTTATAACAAGTGGAGAGATGATTGAGGTCCGATTTGTTGAGGTTCGTAAGGATGGGGGAGGCGTATAGTAGGGTGGATAGGAGGTGTGAGCGGGCAGTAGCTAGTCTAGCGGCTGGAGTTAGGAAGGTTTTTAATCTATATAAAGACCCTAGTTTTTTGTTTACCATTTTAATAGTTTGGTTGAAGTGGGTGTCAAATCGCAGTTTATTGTCAATGTTTACTCCTAATAGTTTAGCGTTGGTAGAAGGAGAGATAATAGTACCATTGTTGGATTGAATAGTGAATTGTGTGAAAGGTGTTGGGTTGGTTGGGTGAAAGAGAAGTAGTTGGGTTTTTTTTGGGTTTAAGATGAGTTGATGGTCAGTTATCCAATTTTCAACTATAGTAAAGCAGTGTTGGGTAGTTGTTAGAAGGTTATCAAGGATGGGATTAGAACAGATGAGAGTTGAGTCGTCTGCATATTGGATGCAGGTGGCTTCGGGGATGACTGAATGGAGGTCGTTTATGAATATTGAGAAGAGAAGAGGTCCTAATATGGACCCTTGAGGTGCCTATGCTGTTTGGTAGTAGGCAGGAGAGCTTGTTCTGCCACATAACTGCCTGTTGTCTACCTACGAGGTAGGCCTGAAACCAGTTTAGGACTTGGGTGTCTAGATGTAAGGTTTCTAAGGTTTTGAGAAGAAGCTGGTGGTTTACCATGTCAAGGCTTTCGACATATCTAGAAAGAGAGCGTGGAAATATTTTTGTTATTCCGGTTAGGTTGATTTTCTCGGTAAAAGAGAGGAGGGCAGTAGTCGTATATGATGGGGTCTAAAACCATGCTAACAGTCAGTTAGTAGCTTGTTTTGGATGAGATAGGACATTAGTTGGTTATGCACACACTTTTCCATAATTTTGGCAAGTGGTGATAATATGGCTATTGGTCTAGTTAGAGAGTTCAGTGGATGTACCACCTTTATGAAGAGGTATGACGTGAGATATTTTCCATATTTCTGGGATTGTGGACTCAGTAATGGTTCTGTTAATTAAGATTGAAATGGGGTAGGCTATGACATCTGCAGCAATTTGCAGGTATTCTGCTGGTAGAAGATCAGCTGAGAGGGTAGTTGGCTTTAGTTTTTTCAATCGTGATTGAATCTAGGCGGTGGATATGGGTTGTAGGTTGAAGGATAGTGGAGAATTGGGTGTGGTGTTTTTTGGGGTGGTGGAGGGAGCAGGTAGCTGGTTGGCTAGTGACTGGATGGTTTCGGTGAAGAAGGTATTAAAGTTGTTGGCTACTTCTTCTTGGCTCTTGTCAGATAGAGTTTCTGGGGTGGGAGTGGTGGATTTTCCTGGTTGGAGAAGTTTGTTCAACCCTGCCCAGAATTTTTGAGGGTTCTTTTGGTTTTTGTTTTGTAGGTGGTGAAAGTAGTTTTTCTTATCTAGAGCGGTGGCCTTTTTAGTTTCATTTCTTATTTGCTGGAAGATGACCCGGTCTAATGGTAACTTAGTGGTACGCCACTTGGTCCATGCTTTGTCTCTGAGAGTTATTTTGGTTTTGGTCTCTATGGTTAGCCAGGGTGCTATGTGAGTTTTGATTCTAGATACCCTTTTTGGAGCATGAGAGTCCAGTATGGTAAGGAATGTTTCATTAAAATGTGAGACTGCCTCATCTAGGGGAAGGAATTTCAATCTTGACTAGTTACAGTATTTAAGTTCCGTGTTAAATTTTATTGGGTCAAATTTTTTTTTGTTTCTGATCGTTCTATACACTGGCATGCTAGCATTGGTTGTATAATCTTTCAAAATTTATGTAAGCATATGATCGCTAAGATCATTGGGGAGTGTCCCCGGAGTATATTTTTGGGGGTGCTCCTTGACGAGCATCCAGTCAAGTATGCTTTCTTTTTGCTTATTATTGCCTAGTCTGGTGGTAGTGGTTATAATCTGAGTGAAACCATGGAGATTTAAAGAAGTAGGATTGGACTGTGCGGAGCATTGGTTCCAATCAATGTTAACATCTCCCAGGACTATTGTTTCTTGTGGATAGTTGTTATCTATCCAATTTAAGATGGCTTCTAAAGTTTCGATGTTGTTTCCTGGGGGTATATAGATAACTATTAGGTTTACACTTTTTAGTTTATTTAGTTGTATTTTTAGAGCTGATATTTCAGCATTAGCAACCTGCGGTGGTTGTTTGGGGTTAGTTAGGATGTTTAGCGTATTTTTATAAAGGACAGCTATCCCACCTCCCCTTTTCTTTATACGGTCAGCTCTGAATATGTTAAACCCAGGTGACATTATCTGACTGTCTTTGGTTGATGGTTTAAGCCATGTTTCAGTTAGACACATGATGTCAGGTAGATAGGTTGCTAGCATGGCATGAAGGTTGTGTACCTTGTTGTTCAGACTTCTTATGTTTAAGTGACAGATGAGTAGAGAGTTAGCCGGTCTAAGGCAGAGTGGATGTTTTGTGGCCTCTGTAGGGCTGGTAGGGCCTGGGTTGGGATGGATGTCTCCGTCTTTGGTGATGTTTTTCCTTAGGTATGCTATTAGTTTTAGGACTTTGACTAGTAGTTTTAGACCATGTTTTGTTTTTGTAGCCATTTGGTGTTGTTTATTAAGGTAAGGATCTCTGAGATTTTTTGTTTTGGGGGTTGTTTGGTGGGGGAAGAATTCACCTATTGGTTGAGGGGGGGGGGGAATTTGTGTGATAATTTGGATAGTGGAAGCCTGATAATGATAGGTGCTCATAGCTTGTTAAGAGGTAGAGTATCACAATGAGTGTTAGGATAAGTAGGATAATTATCCCTGTTGGCCTGGGCATAGTGATAGGGTGCAATGGGGTGGTGTGGGTGGGAGAGGAAGTGTAGTGGGTGGAAGAGGAAGTAGGAGTGGCCAGGTGGCTATAAATCTAGAGGCAGTGGGGGCGGGTGGGATAAGGGGCAGGGTGAGGAGTGGAGCGGGGCAAGCCCAATCTCGGAGTTAGTAGACTTCAGGTGAATAAGTCCTTGTTTATCTTGTAGCAGTTGTACAAGCCTGGACTGTTTTCAGGCTCTGCCTACTACAATTTGGAGAGATAGTACCAGGTTTAAGGTAAAACTAAACTAAAGATAGAATTGGGTTAGCTGCTGTGTTTGAACCCTATAGTTGGCTCGGCTATAGTAATTGCAGTTAAGTTTCTTAGGTAACAGTTTTTATTAACCTTAGTCTGATTTTGAGCTGGCGATGGGGCTGATACTTTATCCGTGCGTTCGCACTCGGTCAGGCGGTCTTGCCTTGGGCAGTAGAGTTTCTACCAGGTAATGGAGTACTGGGCAGTACCTGAATGGAGAATATGATGTATTAAGTTAGCAGCATTTCAATTAGAATATTTCCAAGTAATGCGTTAAACATTTCCTACTTCTTATAAGCAAAAGTATAATACAGCTAGTGAGCTTATCATTAGAGCTAAGAGAGGTTCTGTGCATAAAACATGCGTAATTTAGGAGTAGTAATAGCTGTAATAGCTAATTCCTAGCGACTTTATGTTTTACACTGGTAGCGTATTGGCATTCTATAGGTACGCTACTGGATTGAGTAAAGGAAAATGCAGTAGGTTAAATTATTTGTTAGCTGCAAGTAATGCTAGGTAGCTTGGTGATGAGTTTCCATATCACACTCCTCGGCCTGTCGCTATTATAGTTAGGTCTTAATTTGTAAGCCCTGGCAGAAATTTACAATAAAAACATTGCAACAGTTTCTTTGTACATTGGAGACACACTACAGTACAGAGCTGAATTACAAATCACACATAGATACTTTCTAATTTGAGTACAATTGAACTTAGCAGTTTAAGCATATTAAGGTCGCTAAGTTATGCATACAGATATGCACTTATAGCGTATATTCAACTTTCCACTTGCTGGCAGTATCTGTTCAGTACTAGCATTCTGTTAGCACGCTGCTAAAAGTTTAAGCGCGTGCAGTATAGCTTAGGCATGTTGTTTATGAACTACGAGAACTATGTAGTAAAATTGAAACAATATAGATTCACCTGACCTACATACATTTATGTCTGTGCATGAATGTGTACTTGCACATATATACATATACACACACATATATATATTATAATTTTTTGTTTATGTCTCCAGCTTTCAAGAATAATTTAGTATCTGTTAACAATATGCACATACTATATTGAGGAAAACTGATGATAAATACATCTGAAGAAATGTCGGAATGATGGATAACAAACAGTGCTGTGTCTTATTGTAACCAGAGTGATGGTTAGATGAGATAACGGGAATTACTACTTTTTTAGTGGAGTGGCAGTCCTCACCCTGCTTTTTCTCTTTACATGTGCCCTTTCTGTGTCCCCATGTCAGTTACTGGGCAAGTCCTTATGCACCAAGGCCAAGAAGGTTCCTCTTCAGTGATTTGTGCCAACTGCTCTTGTGTTGGTGGGTGCATCATAGGGGGCATACCCAGCCACCATGGATCTTATGATTGACCGGGATTGCAGGTAGAAATTTGTAGACTATTCAGCTCAGTCCCATAGTGCTGCTGTCCTAGGTAAGCATGGACTCAGTGACCCCACTGTGATGCAATGTTTCCCTTCGGGAAAGGACACATGCAAAAAGACCAGGCCTAGGTCAGGCTTACTCCTTTCACGTGTTGTCATGGTTTTGCTCTCCACTCAGTCCCTCTCCTTTCTAGTGCAATAAATGTATGTAGGTCAGGTCAAGAGGCATTACATTAGCTGCCTCCTTTAACTCCTTATGGCCATTGCTGAAAGGACATATGCAAATGCAAAAGGAAGAAGTAAGGCAGAGTGCTGGCATTGCATGCAATCATGACTCATTGCTACATACCAGCAGTCTGAGTGGGTAGCCAGCACAGGTATGGGACACTTCAGATGCCCAGGACCTGAAGCCCCATGCCAGTCCTTGGCATATTAGTGGAGTGGAGGTCCTTACCCTGCTTTTACTCTTTCCATGTGCCTTTTCTGTGTCCAGTTGTCAGTTGTACATAATTTGGTGGTTTCACAGGTAGAAGGTATGCACCTGTGCAGCGTCATCACCACTTATGCATGTAAAGCAAAGAATACTGCCCGTGTGGATAGGATGGAAGATTTGGATGGGCTAACCAGGTAATGCATATGATATACATATATATATATATATATATATATATATATATATATATATATATATATGTAGTCTTCCACTACATCTGTCAAACATCAGTAGTAATCTGTTTGCATTTTCTTTCTTGTGCAGGTTTGTCCACCTTCTGACACTGTTTGTTTGACTTTCGGCTTTTTCCCGGTAAGGGGTCACCACAGCGGAACTCCGGTCCGCTAATGATTGGCAGTAGATTTTTACAAAATGCCGAGGTGCCAGCTTGATGCCCAACCTTCAACGAAGGCACGCCCATTTACACACGCATGTCTTGTCCATCTTCTGACACTAGTATATGAAAAAAGTAAAAACAAGTACCAAGTTGGTTGGTCAATCCAATTGCAGTAAAATGTCCAAAAATGATGACCAAATGCAGCAAGCTAAAAGAACTTCCTTTCTTCCAACAAATAACACAAGTACTGAGTACTTTCACAGAACATATCTGCTTCTTCAGGTGATAGCATCTGTACTTTTCATCTAGCTTTTTTTATACTTACTAGTTAATATATTAATTAAATAATCATCTAGTTCAAATCATTAACTTTTAAAGGTGTATTTCTGTATAAACTTCAAATATACATACTCATATACACATAGACATAAAAACAGAAACAAAATACATTAAAATAAAAATAAAATGTTTAGTATATTCACTTAATACAATTATGTTAGTAATTTAATTCAGGTTTAAGGGAAAATATTTCATTGAGACCTGGGGAGTACATGCATTAAAGTGCAGTATCCACTTATTTTCCTTTCTTTCAGTATAGTTCTTGATGTCCCCACCTCTCTTTGTTAGAGAAACATTTTCTAAGATTAAAATTCTAAATACATGCTGCTCATTTGTGTTCAATATATGTTTATATAGAGAGTTAATAATAACCTGTCTCCTTATTTCAGATATATGACTGCTTAAACGCTGTTTAAACTTTTGGTTTATTTTTCCTATATAGAACGCTGTGCATAGCACACATCTTGCCATATAAATAAGTTGCTAGTGTTGCAGTTTCCACAGGCTTTAATAAAAAATTCTATCTGTCTCGAGGAATCTATAAAACTCTTACTAGTATATATATGTTTACAGCATACACACTTCCCACATCTATATGTTCCTACATATTTCTTCTTAAGTGAACCACTGCTTTGTTCTTTGTAACATAATTTGTTTTTTATAGTGTTGCATTTCCTATATATAAAAGTGGGATTTGCACCTATGCTGTTCATTTCCGGTATCAGAGACAGCATGGGCCAATGTTTGTATATAATGTGCCTTATATTTCTAGTATTTTGGTCATCGTTCATGATGTATTTACATTTTTTATGTATATTTGATTTCTCTTTTATTTTACTGACTGCACTTTTATGAGAGAAGATTGCTACGTAAATATTATTTCGCTTAGACATGACTTCATCCTTTATTTCTAATGCTTGTTGTTTATTATACCCCCGCTGTTCAAATTCATCGGCTAGTATGTCTACTTGTCTATTGCAAGTGATGTCTATAGTATTAAGCCTACTGACTCTAGCCATTTGGTTTCTCATGATGTTTCTAAAAATGTGTGGGGGATGCAGACTATCTGCTGCTAAATATGTGTTCTTTTTTACTTGCTTCTTATATAAGGATGTTTCTAATCTACCGTCATTGTTCTTTTCTATATGAATATCAAGGAAATCTATGGCTTTATAGTCAACGTGTTCTTTAAATGTTAAAAATGTGGGGCTGCTCTGTATTTCATCTATAAATTTATTTAATCGACACAGTGGACCATCCCAAATGAGAAAAATGTCATCTGCAAAACGCTTGTAAAATGACAGATTCTTATTGATGTATTTATTGGTTGCGTCCATAATATTGTTCTTTTCCCACATATTCATGACTATATTTGCATACTTATTACCTACCGAAGTTCCCATAGCTACTCCTGACATTTGTTTGTAATATCTGTTTCTAAACATGAACACATTATGTTCTAATATTAGTTGTAATAAGTCACATATTAAATCTAGTTTAAGATGTTTCAGTTCAGTATGAACATCTATATATATTTCCTAATCATCTCTAGTCCCAAGTCATTGGGAATGCAAGTAAATACGGAATTAACATCAAGTGTAACCAGGTAGCTACCAAATTATTTTCATTCCATTCAAATAATTCCTTTAGAAACTCTGTGCTATCCTTGGTAATGGTAACAAATGTATTTAATGCACATTTCAGTTCTGATTCTAAATATTTAGATATAGCTCCTGTTGCCCAGCCCTATTGGGTGCAGTGGTGGTCTTAATATATCTTTGTGAATTTTTGGGACTCCATAAATAACTGGAATCACTGGTTTCTCTCTATATAAATATCTATACTGTTGTTCTGTAAGCAAGTTATTTTCATATAGTTCCTCTACTTTATTAGCAACTATCTGTTGGCTGTATTTGACATCAGCTGTTCTTATCCATGCACAATCATTAGTGTTTAACATAGCTAGCATTGTATTTTCATAATAATCTCTATCAAGTACAACTATCCCCCCTCCCTTGTCAGCTGGCTTTATAATAATTTGGTCATTCTGTTGTAGAGAGTCTATAGCTCGATATTCCATTTCATTCAGGTTATAGAAGCATTTTTTATGTTTCTCATGGAAAAGTGTATATATATATATATATATATATATATATATATATATATATATTTTTTTTCCAACCATTTTTTCTAACATTTTAATAACTGTGTTTTGTGGGGGTACAAAGGTGCTACTTCTATAATGCTTGCTACTTATAACATTAGATTCTTCTGTAGAATCAGGCAGGTTAGTTTCACCAGAAAGTGTTGGGAATTATGCTGTAGGCGGCCATACCTCTCTGTTTCCATTATAACTTTTCAGAGTCTGCCATAAATGTCCCCAAGCTTTGCAAAGCAAAATTGCTATCATGGAAAACTCTCTTTCTGGTAGCTATATTATCAACTAAAGAGAGTTTGAACTTATTGACACCATTTGTGCGCGCGGGCTACTTGGCTCTCCCCTTTTCTTTTCTCATTTATAAAGTGGATTTGGGGCTAGGCATAGAGCTAACTTAGTCTGTTCCGTTAGGCCACCGGGACAAGGTGCTACCTAGAAGGATTGTGACTCTCTTTTCTTCTACCTCTACTTCTTTACTTATGCTGCTTTGCATATTTCCTGAATCAGGATGTTCTTTCTTTGCACAGAGAAAAAAACACATTTAAATGCAATTTACATGCAAATAGTTTAAAATCTGTAAGCGTTTTTAAAATATCCATACTGGTTGCAGGTAGAAAAGTTGAGCCTTGGTTTAACAGTGCTGTTTCACTTTCAGTTAGCTGACATTGTGATATATTAAAAACATTATTAATACCTTTTTGAAAATATTCTAACTGATCTTGTTGCTTCTCTTCCGTTCTCCAAAAACAGTAAAAAGGTAAACAAACAAATGAATCCAAAAAGATGGCTCGCACCAGTTGCAGGCAAACATTTTATTCAAAACAGTAGTGAAGGCTTGTAAGCGCTTTCATCCCAAGTTTAAAACCATACAGGAACTTCATCATCTTCCGTTCTCATTGACTGTATGAACGTTTGTGCTTCGATGGTAGTGGAAATGGCTCTTCTCTGTGTAACAAAAAACTAGAAGCATTCAAATTGAGTGGCATGGTTGTATCTACAGGATCCAAAGCAGATACTCGATTAGTGTCAACTGATGTACGCTCAGCAGATGCGAATACCATATTCATTGCAGTCTCCATTGTGTTACAAGCATGCTCAGTTTCTTTTTCTCCTTCTTGTTCTCTAGTTGTGATGTGTCTTGCTTCACTCAATGGATTTTGACTGGCTGATGTCTCTGGGTTCTTCTCGGGATCATTTTGGGTCTGCTTTCTTGCTCAAAAGAACACATTGCCTGCTTTAAAAATCATTTAAATCATGTTTTAATTTACATTTCTTCTGTTGCACAAGCATGGGTTCAAATTTAACTGATTTATCTAGTGTTTCAGTTGACAAAGATGAAAATATGGCATTTTCACTTAGTTCAGAAAGTTCAGTATATAAAGCAATGATATCTTCCTTTAGCTGCTGCTCCTTTCACTAAAAAAAAAACATTCATAAGTTTCATATACTGCACAGAAAGATTCAAGGTCAATTTTTGCCATTGATGTAGTAGGTCTGTATATAAATTGCCATATGTTGGCATTTCAATATACGAAGACCCCTTGGGGCAATATTGAGTTTAAGATATGCATTAAATGACAATCTCTGCCACTGTAACTTTTTAAAATTTTGAAATAACTTTTCAAAGTTAAGAAGCTTACTTTTATATTCCTTGATGTCAAATAATGGTGTCACTTCTTCAATGTCCTCCACTGTAGTTTCTAAGTCTTTTAGCAGAGGGTTATCTAACATCTCCATCAGTTGTATTTGTAAAGATATATGAGCTATATTGCTCAAAGCTGTTACAGCCTGTGCCATTGCATGCCAACTTGTAAACCACACAGTATATGAAAAAAAGTAAAAACAAGTACCAAGTTGGTTGGTCATTCCAGTACAGTAAAATGTCCAGAAATTATGACCAAATGCAGCAAGCTAAAAGAACTTCCTTTATTCCAAGAAATAACCAAGTACTGAGTACTTTCACAGAATGTATCTGCTTCTTCAGGTGTTAGCATCTGTACTTTTCATCTAGCTGTTTTTATACTTACTAATTAATACATTAATTAAATAATCATCTAGTTCAAATAATAACTTTTAAAGGTGTATTTCTTTATAAACTTCAAATATACATACTCATATAAACACAGACATAAAAACAGAAACAAAACACATTAAAATACTAATAAAATGTTTAGTATATTCACTTAATACAATTATGTAAGTAATTTAATTCAGGTTTAAGAGAAAATATTTCATTGAGACCTGGGGGGGGGGGTACAAGCATTAAAGTGCGGTATCCACTTATTTTCCTTTCTTTCATTATAGTTCTTGATGTCCCCACCTCTCTTTGTTAGAGAAACATTTTCTAAGATTAAAATGTTAAATACCATGCTGCTCATTTGTGTTCAGTATATGTTTATGCAGATAGTAATAACCTGTCTCCTTATTTCAGACATATGACTGCTTATACGCTGTTTAAACTTTTGGTTTGTTTTTCCTATATAGAACGCTGTGTATAGCACACATTTTGCCATATAAATAAAGTTGCTAGTGTTGCAGTTTCCAGAGGCTTTAATAAAAAATTCTATCTTTCTCGAGGATTCTATAAAATCTATAGAAATATGTAGGAACATATAGATGTGGGAAGTGTGTATGCTGTAAACATATATATACTAGTAAGAGTTTTATAGATTCCTCGAGATAGATAGAACTTTTTATTAAAGCCTAACTCTAGCAACATTATTTATATGGCAAGATGTGTGCTATGCACAACGTTCTATGTAGGAAAAACAAACAAAGTTTAAACAGCGTATAAGCGTATAAGCACTCATATGTCTGAAATAAGGAGACAGGTTATTACTAACTCTCTGGATATGCATCTATTGAGCACAAATGAGCAGCATGTATTTAAATTTTTAATCTTAGAAAATGTTTCTCTAACAAAGAGAGGTGGGGGCATCAAGATCTATACTGAAAGAAAGGAAAATAAGTGGATACTGCACTTTAATGCATGTACCCCTCCCCAGGTCTCAATAAAATATTTTCTCTTAAACCTGAATTAAATTACTTACATAATTGTATTAAGTGAAATTGTTGTTTATAGTGTTGCATTTCCTAAATATAAAAGTGGGATTTGCACCCATGCTGTTCATTTCTGGTATCAGAGACAACATGGGTCAATGTTTGTATATAATGTGCCTTATATTTCTAGTATTTTTTATATTTAGTTTTTAATATTTTAGTACATTTTATTAGTATTTTGAAGTGTTTTGTTTCTGTTTTTATGTCTATGTTTATATGAGTATGTATATTTGAAGTTTATAAAGAAATACACCTTTGAAAGTTAATGATTTGAACTAGATGATTATTTAATCAATGTATTAATTAGTAAGTATAAAAACAGCTAGATGAATAGTACCGATGCTATCACCTGAAGAAGCAGATACATTATGTGAAAGTACTCAGTACTTGTGTTATTTGTTAGAATAAAGGAAGTTCTTTTAGCTTGCTGCATTTGGTCATCATTCTTGGACACCACCTGACACTGACATGGCTTCACAAGCAGGAGAACAACAAGTGAGAGTGTGGGTATGTGGCCATTCCTACATTCACTGGGCTGCCAGCCATGCCTCTGTAAGTGAAAACCACTACAACTTGAGCTTCCCCATATCTAGTGTGAAGGTATACTGGATTGCAAGAAGAGGTATGCATTGGAGCCGAGTATTGCAGTTGTTGGAAGAGAAGTGTTCCATCTACCCTGAGCCTGACATACTTGTGCTGCACATTGGAGGGAATGATGTCATCAGTCAACCACTTGGAAGGGTTTCGTTAAAAATCAGAACAGTTTTTGAACACCTGCAGTCGTGGTGGCCATGTTGTCATTTTGTGTGGTCTGACATAATTCCTCTCCAGGTATGGAAAACAGCAAACAGTCAACAGGTAGTGCACAAGTCCAGACATTTACAGAATAGGTTCATGCATGGCTTGATGCACAGGGTTGGGGGATCTACAATCTGCCATGACAGCATCACCATGGAAGATGTTCACCTGTTCTCAAGGGATTGCATTCACCTAACTGAGGAGGGCATTGCGTTGTTCTTGACTGACCTCCACAATAACATGATGAGAGCTATGCAGGATTGGTAACATGCAGCTTGTGAGAAGAATGGGAAACACCCATGACCAAGTAGGACCATTATGTAAGTAAAACTCTATTATGAAATGTGTTATGTAAAATATATTTTTCTGAGTTTGGCAAATAACTGTGATAAGGAGCTGTTGAAGATGCTGAGAAAGAACAACTGCTTCAGGAGAGTGCTACCATGTACAATCTAATATGTCAGTGACATCCTGCAATACTTCATGTTTTATTCTGCTTTTATCAGACATGTGTATAGTTTAGATTCTGAATGGTGTACACATGTACAGATATCAGTTTTGTTAGGACACGGGTTATGGAAATTGATGTTTTTCATATTTTGGTAAATAACTTTGTAAGGGAGAATCTGAATGTGCTAAGTAATACCTCATTTTGAAGACAGTATTGATACTTCCAACATAGTAAAATAACTGTGCCTGTACAGATATCAAAGTTTGTTTTGGGCTCAGGTTATGGAAATTATGATTTTTTTCATACTTTGGTAAATAACTTTGCAAGGGAGCATCTAAATGTGCTAAGTAATACCTGATTTTAAAGACAGTATTGATAGTTCCAACTTGGTAAAAGAATTGTCCCTGTATGTTGTAAACATGTACAGATATTACAATTTGATTCAGACTTAGGTTATGGAAATTAGGATTATTTTTCATATTTTGGTAAATAACTTTGCAAGGGAGCATCTGAATGTGATAAGTAATGCCTGAATTTAAAGACAGTATTGATGGTTCCAACATGGTAAAAGAACTATGGCTGTATGTTGTACACATCTACAGATATCAAAGTTTGTTTTGGACTTAAGGTTATGGAAATTAGATTTTTTCATATTTTGCTAAGTAACTTCACAAGGGAGCATCTGAATGTGTTAAGTAATACCTCATTTTGAAGGCAATTAATAGTTCCAACATGGTAAAAGAACCATGCCTGTATGTTGTACACATGTGCAGATATCAAAGTTTGTTTTGGACTTCGGTTATGGAAATTATGATTTTTTTTCATATTTTGGTAAATAACTTTGCAAGGGAAAATGTCAGTGTGCCAAGTAATACCTCATTTTGAAAACAGTGTTACTCCTTACACCATGGTAAAAAAAACTGTGTCTGTGTACTGTACATATGTACAGATATCACAGTTTGTTTAGTCTTGTAGGATTACGAAAATTATACATTTCCAATACATCTCATTATTATGCCCATATCTTTGCAAGGGAGCATGGTGATGACACAAATGATGCATCATTTTGAAGCTGACATTGAGACGCACAACTTCTACATTGATATGTAGCCTCTGTCTGTTGCAGGTTATGAGATATTATCTTTTATTTATCAATTATTAGAAATATTATATTCATATTTCTGTGAATATCTCCATAAAGGAGCATCATGCAGTAATGGTTAAGATATCATTTTAAAGTTTATTAAATACAAATTATATGGGTCTACTTGGAACAATGACCAAGGTATTGTGCTTTATTTTTTCACAAAGGTAAAAATTATGCACAATAGCAACATTTCTTGCCAGATATTTAATAATGACTTTGATGCACGCTATCAACATTTACACTGTTGGAAAGGTCAGTGTCTGTTGAACAACTTTCGTGTTTACATTTTTAGTCTAGCTCTTGTAGTTAAAGAGTTATGGACATTGTTTTCTGTATGGTATTAGAAATGGATTTTCTGAAAATGAGCTCAGGCTGCACTGTTGTTCCTATGGTGGAATTAAGCAAGCAGCTTTTTCTGAGCTGCTCTGGAGTGAATGAATTAAGGGAAATTGTGCTTGGTGTAGAGAGGTGCATCTGGAAATACTGAGTGTCTCTATCTTTGTTCAAAGTGAACGTCCTTCACCAGTGTCAGTGGTGATGATTCAGATTTCTTGATTACTGGCCCAGAGGAGGGGATGCCACAGTAGGTATTAAACTTTGTGATAATTTCTTGCAGAGAGTTATTTGGGGATGGGCTTGGTATACTGGGAGAGCCAGGGTCCTATTAATAGTGTTTCAAAATTCTTTTGGATTCTTTTGATTTTTTTTTTTTTTTGAGGCTTTAGAGAGTAGATTTCTTTTTTTCCTCTTTGACTTGTATTTTGGTGAGGTTATAAAGGTGTTTGTAGGGTTGAAGGTGATGAGGGGATTTAGATTTTAACCAGTTTGTCCAAGCAATGTCCCTGTTGTGCATAAGAACTCTGATGGAATGAGAAAGCCAAGGAGCTTGATGAGCTTTAACTCTTTTTTTTCCTAGTGGAGCTATGGAATTGAGAGTATATAGGAATACATGGTTAAATTTCTGAACAGCATCCTCTAGTGGTAGACTAAGGAGAAAGGGCCATTTTATGGAGGCAAGTATATTAAATTCATCTGGGTTGAAATTGATGAGGCTATGGCATTCTTTAAGGTTATGTTGCCTGGTAAGCTGTGGGTAGAGCCTTTAGACGCAGGTTGGGAGGTGGTCACTGATAGACTGTGGGAGATTTTTAGAGTTGTGATATCAGCTAGGATTGAATACTAGGATCCAGTTAAGGATGGAGCCAGCCATGGTGGATTTGTTGTATCGGGTGACAGAGGAAGTTAGTTGAGTGTAGCTGTGGAGGGTTATACTTGAGGTAGGGAAGTCAGAAGTCAAGGTATGCCAGTCGCTGTTGACATCCCCTATGATTATAGTTTCATTTAAGATATAGTTGGAAGTCCAAGAGAGAATGTTTTGAAGAGTGGAAATGTTATTCCTTGGCAGGATATAGATACCAGCAATACATAGCTTTTTATGGTCGCTTAATTTATAGTAAGCGAGTGTGAGTTCAGCTGGATGAAAGTCAGAGAGTGGTATAGACAGTGAGGATATGTTAAGTTGATTTGAGTAAAGTATTGCTACTTCCCCAGGTTTTTTGTGTATTATATCAGAGCGGATGATATTATAACTACATGGAAAAATTTCACTGTCTGTGGTGTGAGGTTTTAGGCAAGTTTCAGTTAGAGAAACTATGTCAAGTGAGTATTGAGTAATCCATGCATGAAATTCACAAAATATGTTTAGAAGACTATGAATATTCATGGAGATGATGGTTAAGCTCATGGTGGATAGTTTAGAAGTAGAGATAGTAGGTGGTAGGTGGGTAGTGACAAGGTTGGGAGAAGTACTGGAGCTGGGGTTACGGTGAATTTTGTCACATAAGAATAAGCTTTTGGGGAAAGTTAGTGATAAAGGGAACTTGTGTTTATAAGTAAGGCGATAAAGCTTTGTTTTGTGAGGGTGAGGGTTGGTGTTAAGAGGTTTATATTTGTGCATGAGAATGTAAGATGGGTTAATTAAAAGGGTGCAGTTAAGATCTGGAAAGGTTTATCAGTGTTAAGAGGATGTGGGAGTGCAGGTGGTAGGTTAATGGGCAAGATATTTGTAGTATAGCTGGTGAGAATGTACAGTAGTAGGAGGAAAGGAGTAAGGACATAGCAATCGTGGTTGGGGTGGCGGGATAATGTAATGGATATAGAGTAAAAGATGATGGCAGGCTAAGGATTGGTAGGAAAAATAAGAGAGATGTTGGATGGCTAAGGGTTAGTTTAAGAAAGATAGAAGAGAAAAAAAAGTCAAGGAGGGGAGGTAGAAGTGGATGGTTGATGGAAAAATGTAGGAGGGAAAAATTGCAGTGAAGGGAGAGGTAAGGATAAGATAGAATGTGTGTATATTTATGAGTGAACGAGTGCTGAGAGAGGAAAAAGAGCTGGGTAATGTGGGGAACATAGGTGCAGAGAAATTAGAAATGTAGTGTGTGTTGATTGGGTATGGTGGACAGGAAGGGGAGGGGTCGGTAGAGGAGATGATGTATTGTGACAGTATAAATGTAGATATAGTGGGGGTGGGTGGGAATAGGAGGTAGGGTAGAGTAGAGAAGTGAAGCCCGAGTGTCATGAGGGCTGAATGGAGTGGGGGCCCCACTGTCCCGGCTGTGAACAGCCAGAAAATAAAACAGTCTGTGAGGAGTGGATATTGGCATTGTCATTGGTAAGGAACCAGATATAGTGTTTGAAGCTAAAGGGGTAGGAATAAAGAAAAAAAAGAAAAGAGTACAGCACAAAAGAGCTAGGGAAAGAGGGATAGTGAGAAGCAGGGGGTACTATGCAAGCAAGTTAGGGATGGTTAACTGAGGGGCGAAATGATAGAGTGGAGTTGAGCGCAGATTGTAGTAGTTAGAGCAACAGGCAGAAAAACAGGGTCTAAAGCTGGGAGTGACTGGCAACATCATTGAAGGGATGGCCAAATGTATGTGTAATGAGAAGATGCAGGTCAAGTAGAGAATATAAGGATAATTTAGGTGACTGGATGGGGGAGACAGATGGCAGTGCGACTAAATTCTAACCCTTGGCAGCATGCACATGAAAGAGATAATTTTACAGATTTTATTATTACAACATGATATAGTAAGTGTATATACTTTAGTGACTGTTGTAGCTGGGAGTTGCAGTCTTTAAGGCTGTAGAGGGAGTTGCTTTTGTGACTCAGTCTACCTGGGGTGAATATGGGGTTTATCTCTGTTGAGTGCAGAGGTCCTGTGAGTGCTGTAGCTAGGACTTGCAGTCTTTCAAGCTGTAGAGGGAGTTGCTTTTGTGACTTAGTCTGCCTGGGATGAATATGGGGGGGGGGGGGGTGATGATATCATGTACACTGCCAGGGGAAGCTACTGGTCATCTAAAAGTTACGGGAATCTACCCAAAATACCACTGATGCAGTGGGAATGATGAACATAGTACAGTTATGTAAGTCCTACTTTACCAGTAACAGTAGATGTTTGAATTCCTAACTGCAAAAGTGGCAGCACCCACCTGCCATCCCACAGATTATGCATAGTTGAGTTGCATTTCAACCTCTCTGATTTGCTTCAAGTATTTTCCTTCATTTCTTTGTGGAAGTGAAAAAGCATGAATACTTACTAGGACTTAATCAACTGTACTTTACAGCTTTCTCTAGCATTGTCTAAGATTCCAAATGATACCATACAAAATCTGTAAGTTAATTTGTTTTAAAATATTGCTTTTCTTCAGAATTACTGATAAACAACTATCAACTTTTCCAGTGTAGTGTATTCTGCATAGATAAGGACAGTGTACTTTTTTGTCTCCCCCTATGACTTTGAATTCTGTTCCTCTGGAGCATTTACTTGGGCGGTTATAAAAGTGTGAAATATAAAAAATATATATAAAGAGACAGAGGAAAATAAACCTACTGCAGTGAATGCCAAACATACAGTTTTAGAGTCATTTAGTTTCCCACACAATGCCTTGAGTTGGTGGTAGCCCAGCTGAATGTAAAACACTGAATTATAACTGATAAAAAAAGTAGGGATCTTTGAAATGTACTTTTTTGAAAATACTTCCAGGAAATTATTAACAGCCCCATTGCCTGCTCTAAAAAGACCCTATTTACATGATGTGCCCATTTGCAATTCATAGACATAATCACGATGAGGAAAGACCCCATTATCGGCTCATTTGCATGTCTCTGATTCACAGTTAACTACTATGAAGTGCAGATTAGCACTTTCCATGGTAGTTGCCTGTCCTTAGATGAAGTGATCACCACAGTTTTCTGCTTCCTTCAGTACCCTCCTACAAATAGAAAGCACACAGTAAAACTAACACACACACCACATTTCCTATGCCTGCCCCTGATGTCTCCTTTTCTCCTGACCAGGTAATTTAGGGATGATTAGAGTCTGTCCAGAATGCCAGACATTCGAGTTTAATGCTTCATATTCTTCAGTAAATGCAAGTTAGGGCAAAATCTTACAAGGTTTTTAGGTATGTCCAACATTTCTTGTCTCTCCCCTTGTACGGGATGACCTGTTGTTGACATTGCATAATCTGCACCCCCCCCCAATATAGCTAACATACACTTTCTACACTAACATATCAGTGAGTGCAGCAAGTTAATGCAGTGGTTTCTTATGTTAATGGTATATTGTTCAAATCCCTTCCCCCTATGCATGTATGTATTACTTTTGTTAGTAATGTATTTTTAAAACAAATACATGTTGCCTAGTTTTTCCACCACCTTGATCTCCATTCTGTTTACATGCTACTCGGGCATGAGACATTACAGTTATCCCTAACTTTATATTTCATTGAGATTACTTTTTGCACTAACAGCTGGAGACCCTCCATCCTCTTACAATGTATAAGTATACATTCTAATGTTTCTTCGCCCAAACAACCAGACAATAACTGTATTCTTTCCTACTTTTGTTTTCCTTTCTCTTTCTAATGGTAATTTGGCTAATAATAATCATCCTAAATATCTTTCCATTCTTCAACATTTTTATATCTGTCCCATCTCTTGTTTATTCATTTTCTAAATTACCGTTTGCTATATTCTGCCTTGCATCATCATAATATAACTGCCTCGTAACAACTTCATGCCATTTTGATCTGCCTTTGTTCATTGTTTGTGTTAATTTTTCACTGGCGTCTTTTGCTGTTGTAACCATGAGTTACTTCGTTAAATTCTTTACTTCCTTTCCTATTTTCTTAGTCTTCGAAAAACACTTGTATTTTTCATGTAAAAAATTGCTTAAAGAATTATTTTTATGATTCGTTGCCATCAAAATGTACTGCATATGAAAAATTGCACAGGATATTTATTGTTTAGTTCTTTGGATAGAAGAAGTTTCTCTGTTCACCTGTGAGAGAGGGGAGTTTTGAGCAGCCTATCTGTCCCTGGAGGAGTGGTTTCAGCCCAGAAATTAATAGTTTATTGGCCATTTTGGGCTAATTTCAATCTTTCATTTCCCTGCTATAAAACATGCATTTGCAAGGTTTTTGTGCTTGTATACAGCTCAGCAAGCTTCTGTCTGGTGCCCCTGCAGAGTTCTACAGCAGCAGAAAGACAAAAGAGAGAGACTGGAGTGATTAAGTATCATTTTTCTGCATGTTCTTGCTTCCTTTAGCTAATTCTGTCTACAATGCCGATTTTTTTTTAGAGTTTCTGTGATTTAAAAAGCTTGTTTCAGCTACATATTGTACTTATTTTACTACCTGCACTTTAACAAAGTTGTTTTTGTGTTTAAATGACCTGTTTAACTATTGTAGGCTACACACTCAAGTGTGCTAGCCATTTCTGTGCATTGTGTTATAGCCATTTCTGTGCATTTAAAATGTTTTTTTTTGATTGAATCTGCTTTACTTTCTGAAAAAAAAAAAAAAAAAAAAAAAATATATATATATATATATATATACTTGTTTTCCCACCTTTCTAAGCTAGTATAGTCCAGTTTTCAGGTTAGTGCTGAATTCAGGGCTGTGTTACAAGTTTCTGTTTGCCCATACCTTACTTGGATAGAAAGACTTTTCTCTGTTCACCTGTGAGAGAGGGGAGCTTTGAGCAACCTATCTGTCCCTGGAGGAGTAGTATCAGCCCAGAAATTAGTAGTTTATTGGTCATAACTTTCATTTCCCTGCTATAAAACCCGCATTAGCGCGGTTTTGCACGCCGGTTATCTAGGGTATAACTATTCCCGGCTCCACACAGTCTACTCTTCAATTTTTCCTTTGGAACTAGACAAACCTTCAACTTAAGCACTCAAACCATTCACTTCTCAACCCGGCACTTGCTCAAACTCATAGCAAGCACTAATAAATCTTAGCACTAGACCCCCCCCCCCCATACTGTAGAGAAGGACAAGGCTCTCTATTCGACCTTACCAGCCAATCAGTAAAACACCTCACTGTACCTATCCAGGCATATCCAAAGGGCAGTTTCAGGTGTACTTTCAGGTCCAACTGGTGAATCTGGGCATTTTGAGGCAATGTTACAACTGCCTCATGTACACAGACAACCCTCTCCTTCTACCACTAAACACTAATACATGCAAGAGATGCAATTATACAGCCAAACTGGAGGCTAAGCTCTCTCAACCCAAGGCTGGACTAGACAGTCAAGAGGAGAAGGGAATTACTTGCATCACCCCACCAGTCTCACATAGACCTATGAAACCAACACTGGCAAAAAACACACATAAATACACAAAAACATATACGGAGGCTCTAAATAAAACTCTGCAAAAGCAACAGAGACCTCCAAAGCAGACATCCAAACAACTTCCACCCTCCAACACAAACCATGGAACACATACTTCACAAAACCAGTGTGCCATGCAATCATAGCCCTTAAGGCAAAATAACATATCCAACACACTAGTAATAGGTGACTCTATAGTCAGGCACACTGACGTCCCACTCACTAGGCTGAACAAGGAGAAGGTTACTGTTAGCTGCCTGTCAGGTGCCAGGATCCGCCACATAACACAAGCACTCAGGTCACTCCAGAACAAGTACAAATATGACTCTGTCATTGTCCATGTTGATGCGAATGACCTGAGCCATACCTCCCTAGACTACATGAAAAGAGACATGGAAGAGCTCTCTGATCACGTAGCCCAGGCCGGTATGACCCTGACCCTGAGTCGCATCCTGCCCTCACCAAGAATGATACCATGGTATAAAGAAATAATTATCAATTTCAACAATTGGCTAAGCTTCTGGTGTCATTCAAAGGGGATCCAGTGTCTGTCAGCCTGGGATGAGGGATGACATGCTCGACAAGCCATGTTGCTTCGCTAGAGAGAGCTTGCACCTGTCACCTTTAGGCTTTTGAATACTGGCCAAGGCTCTTGCCACCCCTCGCTGGTTAGATCTGACCATAAACTAATCACTCTGGATATCTACATTCCACCCCCACCCCCGGTCAAAGATACCACCGTGAAAAACTTTTCAAAAACAAACTTCATGTTACTTAAGACCTAGGTGGAAAGTTTCAAATCCCCCATGCTAAAGGATAATGCTGACCAAGCTGCAAAATCCTTTACTAATGCACTCTACGGGCAACTACAAGAATGCATGGATCATGCTATCCCAAGCAAAACAAAGACTCACTCCTACAAGAAAAGGAAAACAGTCTGCTGGACCTCTGCCATAAACAAGCTGTACAATAGAAGGAGGAAACTAATACAGGAAAGAGTAAAATCCCAAGAGAGGAAGACATCCCTGATCAGTATCAGCAAGAAACTAAGATCCCTCATAAAATCATCCAAGGCTAGCTGCGAAAGAAAAATTGCCAAGGACTCCAAAGATAACCACAAGGCATTCTTCAGCTATGTCAAGAATCTAATTGGCAATTCTCAGATCTGCTTGGAGTTAGTGCAGAATGGCACAAAATACACTGAACCAACCAATATCACCAACATCCTGGCAAACAGGTTCAGTGCAAACTTCACCCCCCTCTCACCCCCAAAAGGTCCCATAACCATACCAGAAGAATATAGTGCCCCTGAAATCACAGACACTCAGGTTAAAACAGCCCTCTCCAAAGCCAAAAACACAGCATCCCAGGCTGCATCCTACATGAGCTTAAAGATGAACTAACCCCTCACCTAAACACACTGTTCAAACTCAGCCTCTCCGCAGGCTATGTGCCCATGGAGTGGTGCACAGCAATGGTTATTCTGCTCCACAAAGGTGGAGCCACAACAGACCCCAGGAACTATTGCAGTATAAGCCTGACTAACTTGGTCTGCAAGGCTATGGAGTGCATCATCATGGATCTAATTAACAGAGACATTGGGAACCTCCAAACACTGGACCCTACCCAGTTCGGCTTTATTAAGGGCAGATCATGCCTCCTAAACCTGTTGAACTTCTTTGAGACAGTTACCAAGGCTATAGATGAGGGAAAGGTGATCCACATAGCCTACCTAGACCTCGCAAAGGCCTTCGACATGATTCCCCATTCTGGTATTATAGACAAGCTCACCAGCCTGAACATAAACCCCTATGTCATGAGATGGGTTGCCAACTGTCTCATGGACAGAACCCACATGGTAAGAGTTGTGGGAGTTAGGTGTGACTCTAAACCTGTTAAAGTGGTGTTCCCCAGGGCTCACTCCTAGGACCCCTCCTGTTTGGCATATACTTCTCAGAGGAACAGGCATGCACAGGAGGACTATGGCTGACCAAGTTCGCAGATGACTGCAAACTAGGGGCTATAACTGACTCTCTGGCTAACACAGACATCCTCCAAAAGGGTCTCACCGAGACAGATACCCGGTGTCAAAACCATGGCCTCAAGCTAAATGCCAGAAAGTGCATAGTCATCCCCTTTGGAAAAAACAAAGTACCCACAAATTACCACATAGGTGGTAGCCCCCTAAATATGGAAGACGAAATAAGGGATATGGGGACCCATGTAGATAGTAATCTCTACATTGCTAAAGTGGTTAGAAAATCCTTCTATGTAGCCCACCTAATCACAAAAGGGTTTGCATCCAGATCAAAAGAGGTCATTGCGCCCCTCTACACATCACTCATCAGACCCATCATATAGAGTACAATGCCGCATTTGGGATGTACCTTACAAGACACCTGCAACAGCTGGAAAGACCACAGAAGTGCCTCACCAAGAGGATCACTGGCCTCAAACAGATATCCTATGCGGCTCGACTGAAGAAACTCCAGCTGTACTCGGTTGCATACTGCCTACTCAGAGGTGATTCTCTGCCTGACATACAAGGTCATGTCCAACCCAAAATTGATGGACATGCTCCACCTAAAAAAAAACATATCCCCTCAAGCCACATGCTCTGGGCATCTAAACCTCACTACAACAATAAATAGGATGTGCTGGAGGGATAGATTCCTGTCCCAGAGACTTCCCATGCTCTGGAACAAGATTACAGTCTACATTAGGCAGAGCTCCTCACTAACACTTTTTAAAGAGAAACCTTGACGAGTGGATGGGAAACAGGAAGTTTACCCCGGGGATCACTTCAGTGGCTCTGCTGGACAGAGGCACAGAAAACTAATCTATGGGGGCGACGAAAGCCAACACATTCCAGCTAGGCTTATAAATGCCTTTGGGCAGATAGCCTAGTACCTACCTATGAACTGGAGGCTGACTTTTTGTAACCTGAAAGACTTCAGCACATTAGGTCAGGCTGTCAATAACTGCTTCTATTCTTTTCATTAATGCTTCAGCAGTTGGGTTGGATCCTCGGATCTGACTCTACTGCTTCTTCTAGATTGTAGAACACTTGAACTCTCAAGCTTTTCCCTTTACCCATAATGCCACAGCTACCTAACATATCTCAGATCTTGTTTGCCATCATAGTGATCTGATGTGGATTGTGAGCTCTTGAGTTTGAGTATATCTACCTTGTCGGTTAGTGAGTTTAACTTTCTCAAACATTTTCTTTAATATCTATAGATGTTCTTCATGTTTCACTGTTGCAGTTATCACATTTGAGTTATCGCTTCCAGGGTAGCCCTCGGCCGGCCCGAATACCAGAGACTTAGTATTTCTGCGTCTGTTGCTGTCACTTCAGGACTGATGTCAGGTCATCAGTAGTATAAAGTAAGGCAGCTGACACCATTACATCAGTCTTTCTTGCCATGGAGCCCAAAGCAGATGCAGTTCGCATGAGTGCCGGTCAGCCACTACCTGAGTTTTCATCTACTGAATTGATGTTGAAGTCTTCTAAGGCTAAGTATCCCACTGGGGATAATTTTTTCTTGCACTAACCGATATCAGAAAAAGTTAATAATAGTCTTGCCTGTGGAAAGCAAGTACCACACTGAGACTTCCATTCTTACTGCATCACTTGTTTAGGCCCAGACCACAACGTCCCCCGTTGTCGCTTCTGTGCTTTGTTCAACACCAAAACTATCCATCATTGGGCCTTTATTGTAGGCAGATATTTTCACTTACAGTCCTCGAATTCCAATTTTTTGTTATCTACATTCTGGCATGAGCTTCTTCCTAAATAGTCACCTCTGAGCCGCCACGGTGCCTGGGAGCAGTCCATCTCCAGTTTCAGCCTGATTTGCTTCTGCTTTAGCTTCCTTAACTTTAGCCCATAACTGAACTCTGGAATCACCCTGCTGGTCATGAAAGAACACTAGATAGACTAGATACAAGTAAAGGACCAGAGCGATCCTCTCCCTGAATCACCCTATCTTTACAGGCTAAAGGACTACTGAAACTTCTGCTTTAGCTTCCTTAACTTCAGCTCATAACTGAACTCTGGAATCACCCTGCTGGTCGTGAAAGAACACCGGCGACTAGATACAAGTAAAAGACCAGAGCGATCCTCTCCCTGAATCACTCTATCTTTACAGACTAAAGGACTACTGAAAGTATGTGTAGAATACTGATAAACTGCTAGTGCAGAAGCCTTTTACATACCCTTACTAGGTGGTGAGGGTTTGCTCTGTATCTGGTGTTGCAGCATCCAATCCTTTCCAAAGTCTGACTCTACTTTCTGGCCCATTTCAGCCTTCTCCCTGTATTACTGCCCCCCTTTTGTTCTCTTCTCTATTTGTGCAAGCACTATTTTTCTTATCTCCATTTTACCTACCTTGCATCTTGCTTGTTGTTGCTTAGAGACTTTATACTGCTGCTGGCTGCTAGATAGCAGCCTTGACCTAGTATTTACTCTCTCCTTTGGTACAGCATCTTTCCTTCTCTCACTAGTGCTGATTTTTTCAATATAGCTACTGCTTCCCTACTCACTTCAACTGCTCTCTGCATTTTCTGTTGTTTCTTCTACTCCCTATGTGCTTTCTCCACCCTATGCATATTCCCTGCATTTTTTGATTGTTCCTATCCCCACTCTTAGATTTGGCTCTTCCCACTCCAATCGCCCTGCGGGCTCACTCCGCTCCCCTACCCTGCCCCCAATTCCCACCTGCCCCCAGAGGTCGTAAACTTATACCAATAGACCACACCCTTCCTCCTACCACAGCCAATCAATAGTTCTCCCTCCTCCTGCCTATTAAACCACACCCCTCTATTTATTTCACATAAACCTTCCCCTCCACTTCAAGTACCATCACCTTTGACACATACTTACTGTGCTTACTACCTTACTTACACCTTTAAATATCTACTAAATTATTTTATCATGCCTTCATCTACTACCACAGCTCAATTCAAGCTCTTACTTATCACTACTCTGCTATCTTCTTTAGCCACTACCTACATCTTAACATCCTTTGAACATTCTCTACACCTTAAACCTCACTAATACTAAACAACTTCACTCACATAAACATAACCTCTGTTCCTAGCTACCTACCAGCAAAATACCGCAGACTGTCCCACATCAAGTACAATAGTCCACAAACTAAGAAAGCTCTATACCTTATCTGCAATTTTTATAATCCTTGGTTTAGACAAAAAAACAATTCATTACCAGATGGCGACATCCACCCAAATCCTGGCCCAGCCAATACAGTTATAACTAATCACCCTGACCCCTGTCCCCCTATCTCTCCTGCAAATTCCAAACACACAAACTCATTATATATTGCACATCTCAATGTACATAGTATTAACAACAAACTTACTCACCTCCATGCTCTACTGGATGAGCAATCCTTTAACACACTTTACCTTTCAGAGACATGGCTAAAACCCTATACTCAGGACATTGAAATTACCCCACCAGGATATAATATAATAAGGTTAGACCACAGAAATAAGAAGGGTGGGGGAGTAGCTATCCTCTTTAAAAACAGGCTACAAGTTACCTCCCTAGAGTATAAACCACCCCCTGAGAGCAATGCTGAAATCCCAGCTTCCAAACTTCATCTAAACTCTACAAAATCCATTTACATCATATGTATCTACTTACCCCCTGGTAATAATATCAGTATACTCAAGGATATCCTCAGATCTCACTTCTGATGATGTAGTTGTTTCCTCCTGAAGCGCTAAATCCATGTTCCCTTCGTGGTGAAACCTCTGGTATATCTTATACAATATCCTCAGATCTATATCACCACACTTCCCACAAGAAACGGTAATACTAGGAGATTTCAATATTGACTGGATGTGCATCAGTAATGAAAATTCTACTTCTCTGATCAGTCTCCAGGGTTTCCCTCAACTAATTTCCTCCCCAACTAGAATTAACAAACCAAGTAAAAAGGAAATTATCTTAGATTGGATTCTTATAAATAAACAACACCTTAATTATAAGGTAGGACTTCTCCCAGATAATATTAGCGACCACTCATTAACCTACTTAATCAGGCAAAAAACCCATTTTACCCATAAAGCCACATATAAAACAATAAGGTCAAGTAAACACTTTAACCCTGAACTATTTCAAAATGAACTAGGTGTATGCAATTGGTCCCTCTTAAAAAGCCTCCCAATTGAAGAGGCAGTTGAATACTTTAACACTAAATTCTTAACCATCCTTGACCAGCATGCTCCAAAACGAACTCTAAGAATTAGGTCTAAGCCAGCCCCTTGGCTCTACACAGCCACTAGACAGTAAATGTTACTCAGAAACAAAGCCTGGAACACATGGAGAACCACCAAAAATGACTCATCATCTGACATTTAGTCAGCTCAGAAATGTCACAAAAAAAGCTTTAATCTCCGACAAAAAACATTTTTATACAGAAATGCAACAAAAACACCAGAATAATCCACAAAAGTTCAGGGCAAGCATCAATAGATTGCTTCACCCAGGTCAATCCACAACACCATCCCCACTAGGTAGTACACATGAAAACCCAAAGCAAACTGCAAATGCCTTTAACACCTTCTCTACAGAAGCCATTCAATCTCTAGCAAACCAGCTATCTCCTGATAGCTCTACCCTTCCTACCGCCTATACTAGCTCTCCCCCTACATTTCAAATGCAACCCATCCCAACACACTACATTTGCAAACTCTTACTTAAACTAAAACCTTGCACTCCATCAGCTGACCAACTACCTGCAGAATACCTGCAGAAAGCAGCTAAAGCAATAGCCTATCCTATAGCCATCCTTATCAACAGAACCATTAGTGAGGGAACAATAACAGTAATCTGGAAAATCTCTTACATTATCCCCCTTCACAAAGGTGGGAGCTCTAATGAACACTCTATCGACCAATAGCCCGACTTTCCCCCTTAGCAAAAATTATGGAAAAATGCATGCATAATCAACTTCTCTAACATCTAACTAAAAACAACCTGCTTGCTGAGTGCCAGCATGGCTTTAGACCATTCCACAGTAATACAACCGCCCTCCTATCCTTCTCTAACACCATCAACAAAAATAAAAATAGCAATATTCTTACCTCCGCTCTATTTATTGATCTTTCAAAAGCTTTTGATATGGTTAATCACCAATTGCTCCTAAATATTCTCAAATCTCTTTCTCTTGACACTCAAGCTATAAAATGGTTCAGTTCCTACCTCTACAATAGGCAGCAAGCAAGCAGTGCTCTGGGAGAATCACCTATCGTCTCATCTGCCTGTTACAATAGGTGTACCGCAGGGCTCTATTTTACCCCCTCTCCTTTTCTCATTTTTCATCAATGATTTACAATTATCAATCCCTCAGGTTACCTGTATACAATATGCAGTCGACTCAGCAATAATATGCTCAGCCAATTCCTCATCTGAACTACAATTAAAACACAAAGATTATTTAGCAAAGTAGAAACATGGTTATTGCAACAAAGCCTCCTCTTGAACCCAAAATAAACTAAGCTCCTACTGTTCACTCCTACCCACAAGTCCACACAAATAGATTTCACACTTACATCTAACAATGGCACACTCAACACCTGACGTAACTACCAAACTCTTAGGCGTTACTATTGACAACCACCTCAGTTGTGATACACAAATAAACAATACAGTAAAAACAGTCAACAAAAAATGGGTTCCCTCTACAGGATTAGACCTTTCCTTACTCCACCTGCCAGATCTACTATTGCTCACTCTCACCTAATATCTACATTTCTCTATGCTTCTCCTATCTATACTAACCTGTCAAAGAATAATCTTCTAAAACTTGCCAAAACCTACAACAACATTGCCAGATTTGCCACTGGAAATCCCTTCCGAACCCATCACTGTCAGAATCTACAACAACTAGGTTGGATGGAACTCCAGAATCAGCTTATGTTTAAGCAACTTACTATTATCCACAAGACCTTGTACCAGCCTCATAATACTCCAACACTATCTTCCCTAGTCCCTCCATACAAAAACCTGAACACCTTACGCTCCTCTGATAAACTACTAGTTAGAATAAGCAAATCCAAAAACCTGGCTGGTGACTCTCTCTTTTCAAATACAGCTGGGAGACACTGGAACCTTCTTCCTAGTGAACTAACATCACTTTCCTCCCTTACTATCTTCAAACAAAAGCTCAAAATCTATCTTAAATCACACTGGCTCTGTCCTTCTTGTAACCCTGACTAACCTTTACTGTAACTGCTATGCATTCTCTCTCTTCTTCTTCATCCATTCTACCTATCACTCCTTGTTACTTAGTTTCTGAAGAAATTAGAATGTAAGCTAAGCTATCAAGTTAAATGATTATTCTTTTGAATGAGTTTTTAACCATATACTATCTTAAATCACTTTAACTTGCTCTGTAAATTGAAATGATCTGAAAGAATGTGCTAACAGTGAAGTGACCAATATTATCTGTAATACTCTGTTCAATATTACATGTATTTTGTTGTATATTATATATATATATATATATATATATATATATATATATATATATATGTCTTTCTAACTGTTTGGAGCTTTTCTCCCCGGGCCTCTACTGAAAAAGGATATGTATCCAGTTAGACTAGCCCGGTCAACAAATGTAAAATAAATAAAATAAAAAAAAAAAAATTTGGCTTCGGTAAGCCATCCAACAGCAGATCTACTGAAAAAACGTAAAGATAATGACAGAGACAGACTGCACAGGTCCAAACCTACCGATGATGCTTCCGTTAAGCTATTCGTCAGTTCTCTGGTCCGCAGTGAGGTGCTTTTACAGCCCCTGATGTCCGCTTCTGTGGATTTGCAGGCCATTACTGACCCTTTTGAAGTCCGGTATGCCACAAAACTCTTCTTCAGCTAAGGATCCTGCAGTCATCTCTACCTTGGATGGGTCCAGAGCTGCTGAGCTGGCACCGGCTTCTGAGGAAGTCCTTCATATTATCAATTCTCGAAACAAACCGTCTTCTTTCGTGACTACCGTTCTTTCAAAAACGACCAAGTTTCTAAGGCCCAGGGTATGAACCACACCCAAGAAACCGATGACCCACTCTCAGGCACCTGCTTCCTTTCCTCGGTCTCAAATGCTTAAAATGGTGGAAGACCTTATCATGCTGATAAGGGGAAGCCAAGCTATCCGCTCCAAAAGGAAAAAGGATCTGTTCCATGTAGTTTTGTCTGAACAAGAGTCAGATAAATCTGATGCATCTGAATATGAAGACATGCAACCCCTCTCCACTTATGAGGATTTGAATGCAGAGGATTCCATTCCTTCAGCCTCTCCCCCAGAGGATTTTTCCTTTGGGGAAGCCCTGCATACCTTAAGGGAGCATTTTCAATGGGACAGTCAAGACTACTCTCAGTCTGAAAAGAGATTCAGAGAATTCCAAGATCTTCCACAATATAGACCCTTGGTCATCCCCCCAGTCCTGAATGTTGTGAATGATGTTTTCCTGGAATCCAGCTTGACTCCTGATGCCCTCCCTTCTGCTCCCAGAAAACCAGACAGGTACTATAGAGTCTCTCAAGGGCCTAAAGGGATTAAAGCAACCTCTGGTAAGAATCCCATCCCCTCAGATAGGGATTCCCAAGCATTGGACAGATGGGGTAAAAAAGTATACACCTCAGCTACTCTTGCCATCAGGGCTCTAAATTGTCAGTTCCATATGCTGAAATTTCAGCAACATATCCTGGAACTCCTTAAACAAAAAATGTCTTCCTTTCCTGCTTGAGCAGAATCTAATGAATTACAAGAGTTAATGCATTCTGCAAGTCAAGTAACTAAACACACCTTGCACTGTGGTTTTGATGCCCTAGAAGCTTCTTGCAGGGCAGCAGTCACTAGATCTGTCATTAGAAGGCATGCATGGCTTAAGGAACAGCCCCTGCCAGACCATGTCAAATCTAAATTGTTGGATGCCCCCTTGCACAAAGGTAACTTATTTGGCACTAAGGTAGAAGAGGTCTTAAAAAAGATGGAAGGAAAAGTAAAATCAATGCAAACAGTTAAGGATTCCTTGCAGATCCAGCCCCCTAGGTTCAGCAGGCTTTGTCCCTCCACATACTGGTCCTTTCCTGCTCCCAGTAAGCCAGCCCAGCCTAGGCCCTGTGCAACCAGACCCCCAGACAGCAGCCACAAGGAATGCAGAGATCTAAGCAGTGGACTACCTCCACTTCAAAATCAGGGAGTTCTAAGCCACCCCTTTATGGTGAGAACTCACAATGACTCACCTCCTCCACCCCCTCCCTCTGCCCACCTTCATTTACCCCTAGGAGGAAAACTCTCCTTTCACTCAAGCACCTGGGCCACCATTACCAAGGACCACTGGGTTCTGAACATAGTGTCCCAGGGATACAAATTTTCCTTCCACACCCTTCCAACCTCAAAAGGGTTCCCAGATCTACCACCAAATCAGTGGGCAGAGGCTCAAAAGCAAATCCTTTCCCTGCTCTCTGTGAGGGCAGTAGAGCACATTCCTGCAGAACAGATAGGCCAAGGTTTCTACTCAAGAATTTTTCTGTTGCCCAGAAAAGAGGGCACCTGGTGCCCCATCCTTGATCTATCCATTTTAAACACCTTCCTTTTGATCCCAAAATTCAAAATGCTCACCCTCCAGCAGCTGCTACCCATGCTCTCCAAAGATGCTTGGCTAGCCACCCTAGATCTAAAAGAGGTTTACCTCCACATTCCTATCAGGGAATCACGCAGGAAATATATATGCTTCAGGGCAGGATCTCAACACTTTCATTTCTTTCCACTTCCCTTTGGCTTATCTACTGCTCCCAGAGTTTTCGCAAAATGTCTGGCTCTGGCCATTGCCTTTTGCAGACAAAGAAATATTCAGATTTACCTATACTTAGACTGCCTTATTCAGGCAGACAGCCAGGAAAAGCTGCTCAAGCACCTGACCCTACTAACCTCCTTAGGGTACACAATCAATGAAAAGAAATCCAAACAGCTGCCCACCCAAAGGATAATCTTCCTGGGAGCAAGTCTGGACACAGCATCCCAGATGGCAAACCTTACACCAGAGAAACAAATTTTCCTGACAGCCTACTTCTCTCAACTAGCCACTAGGCCCCAGCTATCTGCAAGGAAGATCCTGCAAGCTCTAGGGTTCATGTCATCTTGCATACTACTCATTCCATATGCCAGACTGCATATGAGGAAACTTCCATGGTACCTAAAAAGCCTTTGGTGTCAACACTCTCCAAACCTGGAAACTCTTCTACCTATAATTCCTTGCCTCAGAAAAGATTTTCTTTCTTTGGTGGGCAACAGCGTGCTCCCACAACAAGAGACTGCCTTTCTCCCCACCCCCCACCACCCAGACCCTCACCACAGATGCATCAGACTATGCTTGGGGTGCACACCTGGACGGCAGGTGCATATAGGGCCAATGGAGTCCACAGCAAATCTGCCTGCACATCAGTCAATAAGAGATGATGGCTGTGCAGCATGCCTTGATAGCTTTTAAGCCCCTTCTCTCTCCAGGGGCTCTCTTGATCAAAACAGAACACCACTGTGATGTGGTACATCAACAAGCAGGGAGAGACTCACTCCAACACTCTATGCAGGCTGGCCATGACCCTTTGCACTAAGCCTCGGCCATGCAACTACACCTGTTAGCACAATTCCTACCAGGCTCTCTCAACTCTCTGGCAGACCAATTAAGCAGAAATCTTCTGGACCCACATGAGTGGCAGCTCAACAGAAGTACCTTCACCCTAATAATTCATAAATGGGGCACCCTGAAGGCCGACCTCTTTGCCTCCCACACCAACCATCACCTCAGCAAATTCTGTACCAGGGAGAATCACTGCATAGCTTGGAAAGTGGATGCCCTGTCCTTCCCCTGGGTCAGTCTATCAGTCTATGCCTTTCCTCCACTACCTCTCATCCCCAGGGTACTGCTCAGAATAAAGGAGGAAAAACCAAGGATCATTCTTATAGCTCCAGACTTTATGCATTCCCACCAATTCCCTTGATACCCAAAGTATTACAGAAAGCAAAAGCCCTGTGAAGGACCATCATTCTAATAGCCCCTCATTGGCCTCGTCAGATTTGATTCCCCTTCCTTTGACTTCATCTGTTGGAAGACCCTTGGATTCTGAATCCCATTTCCAGAAATTCTGATGCATTCATCGGGTGCTCTTCATCCCTCTCTTCAGTCCCTAAAATTAACAACTTGGCTGCTCCAATTCCCAACAAAGCCAGGTTCCATAACCTCTCAAATGAAATGCAGCATATTTTAATATCTTCTCATAAATCCTCTACTAGGAAGTTATACCTTAGCAAATGGAGGAGATTTTCTATATGGGCTTCTCAGAATAACATTGATCCCTACCAAGCCCCCATTTCCTCTATATTAGAATTTTTGACTATGCTTTTCAGTAAAGGAGCTGTGGCAGCTACAGTTCAGATAAAACTTGCTGCCATCTCTAATTTTCACCTTGGCTTTGAAGGATTGAACATAATGTCACACAAACTATCCAAAGCCTTTCTCAAAGGGACCTTCTAATTCAGCCCACCAGTGAAATCCCCTTATACCCCTTGGAACCTAAATTTTATACTTTCACACACTATTCTCCCACTTTTCAAACCAGCTTCCTCGTGTGATTTCAAATTTTTGTCTTGGAAGACTATCTTTTTAGAAGCCATCACGTCTGCCTGTAGAGTATCAGAGCTACAGGCCTTGTCCATAAAGCCAAGGTACCAAAATTATCCAGACCACATTATCATGGGATCCATTAATTGGTTGCTTCCCTTGTGGACACTGTATCTATTGTAACATCATACTCAAAACCACCAGTTTCAGTAGTCAAAACACCCCTCAAGTATTCAATATAACATTTTTTGCTAACTGTTCCTCAGATTGGGTCATTTATTTGGCCAAATGCACATGTCCTGCATTCTATATTGGCCAAACCTCCAGACCCTTGAAGCTTTGAATCTCTGAACACTTTAGTGATATCAGACACAAGAGAGACACCAATGCTTTATATAAACATTCTTTGGTACATCCAAAGGCTACTTTTAGTTTTACCATTATTGATAAAATTAGAAGTTCCAGGCATAACAAATCAGGTTGGCATAATTTATTAAATTCAATGGAGAAAAAATGGATCATTAAACTTGGTGGGCTCTTTAAGTCAGGTCTGAATGAGCATATGTAATTAAACACATGACTCATTTGAGTATTTAAATATAGGTTCTTTTTTGTTGTTTTTTTTAAACACTGAAGAAAGCTTTGTTAAATATTTGCCAAAATCGGTCTGTTTTTCAAAAACCTCAATCAATAAATGTATTTTCAAGGTGCCTTGTATGCCGGTCCTGTTTTCTTTTTGTTTGAATACTTTGCTCTTTGGGACCCTGCAGCTGCCTCACTCGCAGAGGTTGTACTATTTGGAGTTTCTTGTCCATAAAGCCTCCATATTTGATTTTTCATGCTGACAAAGTGTCCCTGTGAACAAATCCTTCATTTTTACCTAAAGTTTGTACTGAAGCTAACCTTAACCAAGTCATAGATTTACCAGTGTTTTTCCCCAAACACACCAACAACTTAAGAGTATATACGGCACAAGCTTGATGTTCATAGACAGCTCAGATTTTACCTGGATAGAACCAAAGAGTTCAGAAAATCAGAACAACTTTTTGTTTCCTTTTCAGATTCTAGGAAAGGTATGCCAATGGCAAAAACAACACTATCTAAATGGTTGTCTGATTGCATCACCTTCACTTATTCAGCTGCCAATGTACCTTTACAACACAAAATTAAGGCTCATTCTACTAGAGCAGTGCCCATATCCTCTACTTTTTCTGCTAGGTTTCCTATAGACAACATTTGTGCAGCAGCCACTTGGTCAAGACCTCATACCTTTATCACTCATTACAAAGTTGATAAGGCCTCCAAAGACAGGGCCTCCTTTGGTTCTGCTGTCCTGAAGAACATACTCCCGTGAGCCACCAAAGAAAGATGGTGCTTGGGACACTACCCATCTATAAAAATGAATGGTGAGATAGAACAATTTCACATAAAGAAGTTATGTACTCACAATAATGTTCCATGTGAGTTGTTCATCTCGCCTTCATTCTTACTTCCCGCCCTCCTACCCCTCCAAGGTTTTTTCGAGGACCGAGATACTAGTTTTTATCACGGTTGCTCAGTCTTTCTGTGGGTTATTTTCCTAAAGAATGATAGAATGGCACATGGTATTGTTAGATGCAGCAAACAAGATTTGAGGGAACTCAAGGTGCATCATGGGATAGGGACTTGGCCTCGAGCTGTCTGAAGACCTCAAGCTTTGTAGTAGGGTGACTTGGAACCGAGGATGGGCTCCGAACCCATCTGTAAGAATGAAGGCGAGATGAACAACTCACATCAAACGTTATGGTGAGTACATAACTTATTTATTTTTTTTTCATTGTTCATATTACTTGATATCTTTAATATCTACCTGTATTACCTACCTTCTTTACACTTTTTTGTGTACCCTTACTTGCTATAGTTGGTAAGTTTCTCCTCTTTACACTCTTAGTGTATTCCTAATGCTATTGTTGGTATTCTTCTGTTTCTCTATTTTTCCTTACTGTTTAAAAAAAAAGTATTTTACTTGTACTTTGTATTCTTCAGAATGTCTGAAAATGGTCCATCTGGTTTTAAAAAGTGCCGGAAATGCAGGCACAAGTTACGGCTTTCTGACATGCATGCCTTATGCCTGTATTGTTTGGGCCTAGAGCATTTGCAAACTGAGTGTTCCATATGTAAGGCTTTCAATCCGTGGGAGATCACAGATAGAAAAGATAAGCTTATTTTGAAAGGGATTCTACTCTTTTCTTTTTCAGAGGCTATTTCTGGGGCTCAGCCTCCCAAACCAAAGCTTAAGGAGCCTTCTGTCAAGCCTTTGGGTCCTTCTGGATCCTCAGCCCTCTCACTGGATCTTAACACATAACCCCCAAGGAAAAAATACAAAAATCTGGATACAAAGACTGCTCCTACTCAGCCATTGTTGAAGTCAAAATTGATTTCTTTGGATCCTAGCCTGTCGGCTTTAGCAAATACATGATATTCTCCTTCCTTTGACCCAGTACCCTCTCAAGTACCTTCCCCATTCCTAGAATCCCAACAGTGCTCCAGATCTCCATCAGTGGCATCTTCTCATTCTTCCAGAAGTCTGACTGAGGCTAATGTGTACAGAATGAAGAGGAAGTTTGTCTCAGTACAAATACAGATGGGAGTTCTCCGGGCTCCTAGCCTTTTGGGTCAGGAGGTCTTGATTTGCACTACACCACCAATCTCGACTTGAGGTTTGGAGCCCTTTGTTCTGAGTCTCCTGGGACTGCCTGGATCAGATCCAAAAATCATAGCATATTCATCTCTGAAACTTTCTCTGAGTGCACCAGCTCCAATGATTTCAGATCCAGACAGCTATCAGAGCTGAGGTTTCCCTGTCAGATCCAAGGTGTTAGAGTTGACTCCAAAGCTGTCAAAGCTGTCTCTGTCCCTTGGAGACTCGACATTAGATAGCTCATCTGTGAACTCTGCCTTGAGTGGATTGCCTTTTGGGAAGGAGGAGCCAATGGGGCAGAAGCGTGGATTCCTGGTTCCATCTGCTTCTTTCTCTCCAAAGCATTTTGCAGGATGGACTGTCCACAACCACTTGGATCTCTCCTCTGGATCCCATATGTCTCTCTGCCTTGAGCCCCATCATGCTACACCATAGGGGCAGCCAGCCCAAAGTCTCCAGGTTACCCAGCAGGGTATTACTATTTCTTCTGATACTTTTCCAGTGCATCCCACCGAAGAAGTCCATAGGAAGAGGAAGTGCAAGAGGAGGCACTTGGACTTCCCTCAGGAGTCTGTCACCAAAGATATTGATTTCAATAAAGGAGAAAGGTCCCCAAGACCACCACCCAAAGATGGCTCATTTGGAGTCACCCTTACGAGCCTTAAGCAAAGGGATGGTTGGTCTACTGATAAACCTTCCCAGGAGGGATCCGATTCAAGAGGCGTTTGGGTCTGGCCCATCTACCTTTTGGCTGACTCTGCCCACTGACAAGCTCATTGACTTGGTCACTAGGTGGGCATGGAAAGAACCAGACATGGTTGAGCCAGTCCCCAAAAGACTGGATCAGATTCTGGCACCACCTGCAGGACTTGAGTTTTGAAGCAAGGTAGTACCTGTAAATGCCAGCAGCCACCAAGAAAGAACTCACAGAGCAGAGTTCTACTGTCCATCCTGCTAACAAGAAGTCAAGGACGTTAAACAGATTTGGGCAGTGTGTGTATGCTTCAGTGACATTTGCCCTTGGATCACTGAACTACCTGGCACACTTTGACTACAAAGGGATCTCATACAGGAACTTTCAAAATCCCTTTCTGGGACTAGTACTGCTGAGACTCACGCATCTGTGGCCTTGCAGTTGGCTACCCTTCATTCAATTTCTAACTCATCCATGAGGTTTATCTCACATGCAGCTGAAGGTACCTTAAGGGCAGTGGTTCAGGCATTTCCATTAGGAGGTATGCCTGGATGGACCTGTATAATTTTGCGTAGCCCTTCTAAGTCTTCATTCATCAATACTCCTTTTGATGGAAGCTCTTTGTTCTGCCCAAAGGTAAAGGAGACACACTCTCCAGGTGTGAACAAGACAGAAAGATCCTCTCTGCAGTGGGAGTACATTTTTCAACCCCTCAAAGGACCTTTTCAGGAAATCTGCACGGAGGCTCAAAAATGTAGTTCAAGAAGTCCCAAGGGTCATTTCCATGTTCCATGTGGAGATAGATACCCCAGAGGCTGAGGGGGAACTCAAAGAACTAAAAGATACATGGGTTCAAAGGATTATTTCCAGAGGTTATACAATTCCATTGTCCCTACCACCACCTGTTTACAAATTTCCTGATGTTCCACCCTGTCAGAGGAAAGCAGCTAAAGTAGAAATTCAAAAGCAGCTAAAAAAAATAAAAAGAAAGTCATCCAAGAGGTCCCATCAGACCAGACAGAATCTGAAACTTAAGCGTCTTTTTAATGCCAATGAAAATAGGGGACTAGAGACCAATTTTGGATCTCAGCAGTCTGAACAAATCAGTTCAGCACACCAGGTTTCGGATGGTCATGGTTCAGTCCATTCTGCTTGTTTTGTTCAAGAATGACTGGATGTGCTCGATAGAACTTTAGGATGCGTACTATCACATAAAATTGAACAGGCAATCCAGAAGGTACTTACACTTCAGGCTGGGAGCCAGTCATTACCAAGCCAGAGCACTGCCCTTTGGCCTCACCATAGCCCCCAGAGCGTTCACCAAATGCAAGGCAGTAGTAGCAGCTCACTTGAGACTGCAGGGATTCCAGGTGTTTCCATACTTGGACAACTGGCTCATTATTGCCTGAACCAGGCATCTACTGATAAGAGCATGAGACCAAGTACCCCAGACTTGCTCCCATCTGGGATCACCATAAATTACAGCAAATATCAGTTAGAAATATCTCAGACATTGGGGTTCTTAGGAGCAATTTTCAACATAGTATCAATTACAGCTTCACTTCCTCTCTCAAGAGTATAGACTATCAGATTCCGGGTCAGAAAGATAATTTGCAGTTCCACGGTCTGAGCCAAATTGATCCTACAAGCCTTGGGATCAGTGTCAGCAGCTATAGTTCTAGTTCTGCTTACAAGATTTCACATAAGATTTCTTCCATGGATGTTAGTGATGCAGAATTACCCAAGCATGCAAAAGATACCTTTGGTGGTGGATTCAATCAGATCAGGTACTGTAAGACCATCCTTTCAATATCCTTCAGCCCAAGGCCATAGTGATCATGGATGCTTCCCAGATTGGGGGGCACTTCCTGGGGAAAACATTCCAAGACATGTGTTCCCCCGAAGAAGCCAACATGCATATCAATGTCCAGGAAATGAGAGTGGTGCTTTTAGCATTGCAAGCCTTCCAAAGCTTTCATCTTTCAAGGACAATTGCGGATCAGACAGATAATATCAGAAATCTCTTGGATGAGATCGCCCACTGTCACATTCTTACAGCTTCGCAACACTCACACTCCATATTCCTAAGCACATTGGAGAATATTAGGGTCTAACCTAACACTCTCATACTGGGCAACTTTGACTACCCCTCCATTAGCTGGGAAAACTACTCATGTACCAATACACTTGCCCAACGTTTCCTGGAATTCATTAATTCAAATACCCTGTACCAGCTAGTTCTTACCCCCACTAGAGGGAGCAACATCCTTGACCTGGTCATTACTAACATGAGCGACCATTGCTCTACACCAGTAGTTAACTCCTCCCTGGTTAGATCCAACCACAAACTAATCATCCTGGAAATCCACATCCCCCTCACCCCCCCCCCCCATAAAGGTAACTTCCATGAAAAACTTCACCAAAGCTAACTTTGGGCTCAAAAAAACAGAGGTGGCTAACTTCATGGCACCCATGCAAATGGAGAATAGTTGCATGACCACCGAATCATACACCAATGCACTGTACAAATACGTACATAAATGCATGGATCTCAGCATACCCAATAGAACCAATACACTTTCCACCAAAAAAGGGAAGCCAATCTGGTGGTCACCAGCCATAAACAAACTCTACAACAGAAGGTAGAAACTGATGTGGAATAAGGTGATGTCCCAAGACTGGAAAAACTCCCTTATCAGTCTCAACAAAAAGTTGAGATCCCTCATCAAATCCTATAAAGCTAGCTATGAAAACAGAATTGCAGCAGATAGTAAAGACAACCACAAGGCCTTCCATAGTTATGTAAAGAATCTCCATGGCATTACCCAGATTTGCTTTGAGCTGCTGCACAATGGTATTTTCTTTACCGAGCCAACATATATTGCCAATGTATTGGCCGACAGATTCAGTGACAACTTTACCCCTCTCACCCCCACAAAGGACCAATCACAATACCAGTAGATTACCAGGCACTCAGTATTACTGCTGCACAGGTTAAAACAGCACTGTCCAAGGCCAAGAATACAGCTTCCATGGGATCTGACAATATCCCTAGCTGTGTTTTACATGAACTACAGTGTGAACTGCCACCTCACCTGTGTGCCCTGTTCAATCACAGCCTCACCTCAGACTTTGCCCCTACCGAATGGCACACTGCTACAGTCATCCCTCTCGACAAAGGAGGAGCAACTACAGACCCTGGGAACTATTACCCCATTAGCCTGATGAGTCTGATATGCAAAGTTATGGAACGCATGATCATGAACCTAATAAACAAGGATATATGGAATCTCCAAACTCTGGATCCCACACAGTTTGGTTTTGTGAAGGGTAGATCATGCCTATTCAACTTGATTGACTTCTTTGAGTCAGTCTCCAGAGCTGTGGATGAAGGCAAGGTGGTTCATACAGCCTATCTTGATCTGGCCAAGGCATTTGATACCATTCCCCATTCAGGAATTGCCTACATCAACCCCTATATCACTAGGTGGGTTGCAAACTGGCTCACAGATAGAACCTACAGTGTGAAAGTAACAGACTCCAAGTCAGACTGGTAACCAGTCACGAGTGGAGTCCCACAGGGTTCAGTCCTGGATCTTCTCCTGTTTGGTATCTACTTCTTTGAAGTCCAGGCTAACACAAAGGGTCTCTGGCTGACAAAGTTCGCAGACAATTGCAAGTTGGCAGCTATTTTTAACTCCCCAAGTGATGTTAACATCCTACAGAATAGCCTCACTGAGACCAGCGACTGGTGTCAGAACCATGGCGTTAAGCTCAATGCCAAAAAAATGTGTCGTCATCCCCTGTGGGAAAAACCCAGTTCCCATGAATTACCACATCGATGGTAGTCCACTGAGCACAGAAGGTGTTACAAGAGATCTGAGAACAGAGTTTGACAGCAGCCTCTCTTTCGACCACCACATTGCCACTGTGGTCAGAAAGTCCTTCTTTGTGGCACATCTCATTACTAAGGGTTTTGCATCCAGGAACAAAGAGGTCATAGTCTCCCTCTATTCTTCCCTCATTAGGCCAATCATTGAGTACAATGCCCCATTTGACATACACCTCACTAGACACCTGCATCAACTGGAGAGGCTGCAAAAGTACCTCACAAAGAGCCTTAAACACTTGTCCTATATGGACAGACTCCAAAAACTCCAACTATTCTCTGTCTCATATCGCCTACTTAGAGGCGATCTCTGCTTGACATACAAAGCCATGTCTGATCCTGCTCTGTTAGAGATGCTATATCTAAAGAAATCCCAGTCCCTCCACAGCACATGCTGCAGTGACTTTAACCTCATTAACACAATCAACAGAATGTGCTGGAGGGACAGGTTCATAAGCCAGAGACTGCCCTTACTATGGAATAGACTTCCCATACATGTCAAACAGAGCACCTCACTGGCCCTCTTCAAGAGAAAGCATGATGAGTGGATGGGAAATAGAAAATTCACCCCAGGGATCACTACAGTGGCTCTGTTTGACAGAGGCTCTGGAAACTAAGGTCACGTGGCACGATGTCAGGGTAATCCTATGGGCTAGGTTTGTAAAGGCTCCAGGGCCATTGGTACACACCTATGAACTTATGGTCTAGTACATCAAAAACCAGGAGGAACCAGGTCCTACCCGCTGTGTTGAGAAGCTGTAAGAATGTGACAGTGGGCGATCTCGTACAACCGATTTCTGATAGCAATGCACATTCCAGGGTAATCCAACGTGATAGCAGACAAATTGTGAAGGTCTATTCTACTACCTCAGGAGTGGTCTTTCAACATGGAAGTGGCAGAAATGATTTTTCGTTGATGGGGTTAGCCTTGGTGTGACCTATCTGCATCTCCTCTAAACAACAAATGCAGCAGCTTCTTTGTCCTAATCCCTCCACTGGGAGAGTCACTGAAAGATGCTCTACTGCACAATTGGCCCCCTTGTCTCCTCTGTGTATATCTCCCAACTCCCTTGGTCCCCAAATTTCTGCAGAAAGCTTTCTGGTTGAAGAGCAAAATCATTCTCTTTGCATCTCACTGACCTTGAGAGATTTGGTTCCCCGTTCTTTGGCCTCATCTAGTCTACCCAACTTGGATTCTGGATCCGATTCCAGACCTCCTGTCTCATCCGACAGAAATTATTCACTTGGATATCTCAAACCTAAAGGTGACTACATGGTTTCTCCACTTTCATTAATAACCAGACAAGAAATACTCTCTTACCCTGTCTGTCATATACTTTTATCTTCTCACAAAGCCTCCACAAGAAAACTTTATAGAAGTAAATGAAAAAGATTTGTTTATGGCCACATTAGAAGCAAATTAACAGCTTCTCAGCTCCTGTACATAGTATCCTTGAATTTCTGGCTACAACTTTCAATGAAGGAGCTAGCTCCTGGACTGTTAGAGTTAAATTAGCACTGCATACCTCTCAACTGTATAGATTTTTGCCTCATATTTTTGGTTTGTTTTTCATAAATGTGTGTTTTTTTGGCAAATTAGTGGCAAGTCATTAAATATTAAAGTTAGAAAATAATGACAGACATTTGATTTTCAGACTTCATACACTTCAGAAAATTCATGCTAATGTAAAACCTGCTATTCTATCAACTTTCTAAGGTTGTAAGAGCGATATTTAAAAAAATGTCCCTATTTTTGGGCCTTTGTCTCACTTTTACTTATGGTTTTCTCCAGATGTCTTTGTCTAAGTGGTTGAGAGGTATAGCTAGCAGCCATTTCTGATTCTCATGTAGGAGTTGAAAATTCCACCCTGGCTTCATCAAAACTTTGTAAGGCCTTTTTGAAAGGTACTCTTCTTTTGAGGCCTCCTTGTAAGGACCCAGCTCCTCCATGGGACTTAAATTTGGTACTTACAAGCAAGAGCGTCCCACTGAGGAAGTTTCCAGGAAAAAGACATGCAAGAGGAAGCCCCATAGGAGTCCATCATCAAAAACACGGATTTTGATGAGGGTGAAGGGCCCCCATGTCATCTTCTGAAGATGTGCCCTTTGGAGATATCCTAAAATACTTAAACAAAGAGGTAGCTGGATTCCATCTAACCCTACACTTGAGGAATCTGTTCTACTAGATGCTTTCAGTGTTAGACCCTTGTTAACATGATCTCTTGGGGTGAACCCGACTTCATAGAGCCTATACCTGGAAGACCGGAGAGGATAATGGCACTACCTGTGGACAGACAGTTCTGGGGGAAAGGGGTTACAATTGATGCCATGGTCATTGAGATGGCCACAAAGAAGGGACTAACTGATGAGAATTCTACTGTCCATCCCCCTAACAGGGAGTCATGGGCGATGGACAGATTGGGGAAGTATGTCTTTATTTCGGTGACCTTTGCTTTACAGTGACTGAACTATTTGGGACACTTTATCAGACTTCAGAGATATGACTAGGGAATTATCAAATACTCTCTCAGGAGCCATTCCTGAAGAGCTTCAAGATTTGATAACTTCCCCTTTGGCAACCCTACAGTCAATATTCAATAGTTCTATGAGGTTACTTTCCAACAAAGTGGAAAGGACATCAAGAGCAGTGGGTTCAGGCATTTTCATGAGGAGGCATGCCTGGATGCACTTGTGCAATTTTGTGGAGCCATTTAAGTCCAATTTCTTCAATGCCCCCTTTGACAGAACTACTCTTTTTGACCCTAAAGTAAAGGAAATGCTGTCCAGGTGTGAGAAGGATGGAAAGACCTTGTCTGCTATGGGCATATTTTCTTTTGGGCCTCCTGAAAGATCTACTCCAGGAATCAGCAGAGTGGCCAGAAAATGTGGTTCAAAAAGTCCCAAGGTCCTTTCCAAGACACACATGGAAGAGGTTCGCCCAGGGGCAGTGGGGGGAAATCCAATGGATGTCATCACCCTCATGGCAGAGGTGGCCTGCAAAATCAGGGTTTGCGGGAATCTTTCTTTGACAATCTCTTCCAGCGCTCATAAATGGGGGTTCAACTGTACACCTCTGGAGGCAGTTGGGGGATGATTATCCCTCCACCAGAGAGCCTGGCTAGACTTAATAAAAGATACTTGGGTGCAGACGATTATATCATCATAATACCATTTTCCATACCACCACCAATTACAAGAAAAATCCCCAATGTTCCACCCAGTCAGATGGATCAAGCAGCTATTCAGATACAGAAGCTGCTAGAAAAGAGAGTCATCCAGCAGGTCCCACCAGACCAGATAGGATCCAAAACTTACTTCAGGGTTCTTTTTAGTGCCAAAGAAGACAGAGAACTGAAGACCAGTTTTGGATCTCACAATTCTAAACAAATCTGTTTGCCAAACCAAGTTCCGGATGGTCACAGTTCAGTCCATTCTTCCCTTTCTGGGCAAGGATGACTGGATGTGCACAATAGATCTTCAGGTACCCATTATCACATAAAAATGAACAAGTGATCCAGAAAGTTCCTATGTTTCTGGCTGGAAGACAGTCATTGCCAATTCAGAGTACTGCCCTTTGGACTCTCCACAGACCTCAGGGTGTTCACCAAATGCGTGGCAGTAGTAGCAGCTTACCTTAGACTGCAGGGATTCTGTGTGTTTCCCTGCCTGGACAACTGGCTCATTACTGCTCTGACCAGGCATCAACTCACACACAAAAGGGATCAAGTTCTCCACACTTATACTCTCCTAGGAATAACCATAAGCTACAGCAAATCACAACTTTACTCAACTCAGACATTGGAATTTATTGGAGCACTTCTGAACACAAAGTTTACCATTGCTTCTCTTCCACCACATTGAGTTCAAAACAATAAGGTCACAGGTCAAGAAGGCTGTAAAGAGCACCTCAGTTTCCGCCCGTACACTACTCTGCTTCATGGTGACGGTGATAACCTTAGTTCCATTAGCCAGGATTTAAATGCAGATCCTTCAATGGATGCTGACTACTCAATAGTCAGTCCTTCATCAATCAATGTTGTACCAAATAAGAACTATCAAGATTTACAAAAGATATCTGAATTGTTGGATCCAATCCAACCAAATACTTCATGTCCATCCCTTCATCCCCTAACAGCCCAAGGTCATAGTGACCAGGGATGCTTCCCAGATTGGGGGGGGGTCATTATCTGGGGAAGACGGTCCAGGGTACTTGGTCCACCGAAGAGGCCAATTTCACATAAATATTTTAGAGATGAGAGCAATGCTCTTGGTGTTGCAAGCACTTCAAGGTTTTCTTCCCCTCTGGGACCATTGCGATTCATCAACAAACAAGGGAGAACCAAATCTTAACCATTGTGTTGAGAGGTTGTCAGGATCTGCAATAGGTGATCTCTTCCAACTGCTTTCTATTAGCGATGCACATTCTGGGGAAATCCAGTGTGATTGTGGACAAACTGAGCAGGTGCATTCTTCTTCCACATAACTGGTCCCTCAAGAAGACAGTGATGGACAAGATTTTCCATCAGTGGGACCAGCCAATCTGCAATCTTTTTGCCTCTCCCTTAAACAATAAGTGCAGCAACTATTTTGCTCTGATTCCCCCACAGGTAAAGTCACAGATGAATGTTTTACTTTACAATTGGCCTCCCAGTCTTCTCTATGTCTTCACACCAAATCCACTGATTCCAAAGTTTCTGCAGAAAGCTGCCAGGTCGAATTCTCATTGTACCCTATTGGCCTTGACAAATTTGTATTCCCTTCCTATAGCCTCACCTGGTTCAACCACCTTGGAACCTAGATCCAACTCCAGACCTCCTGTCTCACCTGACGGGTATGTGTCACCCAGATATACCAAACCTCAAGCTGACCGCTTGGCTTCTCCAATTCCCTTAGTAGCCAAGCAATGTATGCTCCCATCACCTGTCCGACATATAATTTTATCTTCCCATAAACCCATGAAAAGAAAAGTATATTCCAGCAAGTGTAAAGGATTCATCCTTTGGGCACAGCAACACAGTCTTGACCCTTTTCAGCTCATATCAATCACATTTTAGATTTCCTAGCACACCTGTTTCAAAATGGTGCTAGTTCTTCAACCGTTAAAGTACAACTAGCAGTAATTTCAAATTACCATACATGTTTTAATGGTGCATGCGTAGCTTCTCCAGTAAAAACAACAAAAAACAGAGTTGGAAATGCAAACAAACCTTTAATATGCATCAAAGGTTTTGGGTAGAACCCTTCTTCAGTGCAATGTAAGAACTTCAATCAACAGACATTTTTAAAGAAATGTAAATAAAATCACATGTGGTACACCCCATTCACAATCCAATAACAGTTATTCAATTAAAACATTTAAAATCACACTACATAAATATTCTATAAAAAATATAATATAAAAATATAAAATAATTATCATTTCTCTTGCATCTGTTTTTTTTAACCAAGATTGGTTTAAGGCTTACTGCATGATCAGCTTGCAAATGGATTATCCAGCTAAATTTTCTGGACTCTAAGATATTATTTAAATCACCACCTCTAATATTTCTATAAGCTGTGTATCTGTCACCCTGAATACAAATTCATGGTCCTGACCATGTGCGTATATATATATATATATATATATATATATATATATATATATATATATATATATATATATATATATATATATATATTTAGATAAAGCATTAGTTGGAACATTTCTTCTAATGTCTAATCTGTGCTCAGTAATACATTCCTTTAGCTTACAAGTGCTCTTACCCACATAAAAATCAGAACATTTTGTACAGGTTGCTAGATAGACAATATTAGTGGTGTTGCATGTAACAAAACATTTAAAAAATAAACTCATTGTTAGTAATTGGATGTCTCCATCTATTTATATTATGGATATATCTATAGCATGTACAATTATTGGAGGGAAAGGTAACCTGTTTACTAGCTTATATACCATCTGTTTATTCAATAAATGCATTTATTTGTAACAAAGCCTTCTTTTAAAATTATTACGAGTTCTATAAGAAAAACTTGATTTCTCACCAATAAGCTGTCTTAGTTCTGGCATAGCTTGTAAAATAGCCCAGTTCCTTGAAATAGTCTTTCTAACCTCAACCGTTTTCCTGTTAAATGTTGTACATACCTAAGACAAGGATCTTTCTGCCCTTCACTACGTACAGATGAAGGCAAATCACAATTAAAATATGGCTTTGCTGAATTATCTCTTTCTTATATAACTTGAGACATAACTGATTTCAGCATATGATCTCCATACACCTTCTCTTCAAACTAACACCTCATTCATTTGTACAATGCAGGTGGTAAGTCTACTTGCTCATGTAAACTGGCTCTTAACCATGCCCTTAACAACATGGGGTGCATGCATGCTCCACCTGTGGGTATATCTATTAGCTTGGACTTGCTTTCTATATAGGCATGTTTCCAGAACTGTTAATCACATTTTAGGTTTCCTAGCACACTTGTTTCATATTAGTGCTAGTTTAAAATAAATAAAACCACCTCCTCTCTCCATCTACTCCACTAATGGCACAATAATAGAACCAGTTAACTAAATGAACTACTTGGTATCACAATAGACAACAACCTAACATTCAATAAACACATATCACTCACAATTAAGAAAGTTCACATCAAACTTGGTGCACTACATATGTAGGGCCAAACCTTACCTAACTCAAAATGCCAGACTAGCCACAGCCAGATCTCAGCTCCTATCTACTCTTCTCTATTGTTCTCAACTTTTCACTAACCCGAGAAAGTCTGATTTACATCTACTTGATTCCTGCTGTAACAAACAGCAAAATTTGCTGCTAATATACCCAACAGGACCCATCATTGCCTTGCTCTTCAAAAATTACACTGGCTTGAATTTCCCAATCTGTTATTGCTCAATCAGCTCACCACTACCCTCTCCATCATCCACAAACCTGAAAACTGCCCTGCACTCTCCAACCTAGTGCAACTAAATACCAACCCCAGGACTCTTAGGTCATCCAATAAACTTATACTCAAGGTGACAAAGTCCTATAATTACTTTGGTGACTCTCTCTTCTCCTTCAAGCAGCCAAACTGTGGAACCTATTACCCTAGGATATCTCAAAAAACACAGATCATCATAGCTCCAAAAACCCCCTAAAGAACTACCTTACTCAACAATGGCTATGCTCCTGTAATACTCCTGGCTAGTTTCTCATGCCTTCGATCAAATGTTTTCTGTTCTGCTATCTTCTTGTCTTACTTCTACCAAACAAAAATATCACAATAGTTTTCAGTTATATATGTAATGAGTTTCATATTACTGTCTGTAGTAAGGCTTAGGAAATGTAACATTCTCCTTTTTGTAAATTGTGCTTATTGGCAACTGTCAAACTTTTTGTATATTGTTTGTAAATCTTTACAAAATTTTTTTAATCTTTTTGTACTTTTGTTATGGAGCTTTTCTCCCCGGGTCTCCTCTGAAAATGGGCTACTTGCCCAGCCGGACTCTACCCAGTTAACAAATGTAAAATAACATATATATATGTGTGTGTGTGTGTGTATATATATATATATATATATATATATATATATATATATATATATATATATGTATATATATATATATATATATATATATATATATATTTGTTTGTGTCTTTCGGCTTTTCCTGGTTAGGGGTCGCCACAGCAGAACTCCAGTCTGCTAATGATTGGTAGTGGATTTTTACGTACCGGGTTACCAGCCCTAACACACAACCTTCAGCGAAGGCACATCCCATTCACGTATGCCTCCACACAGAAGACACTCTAGCTGAGAATCGAACGGGACAACATCTTGCTATGAGGCGACAATGCTACCGCAGCACCACCACCGCAGCATATATATATATATATATATATATATATATATATATATATATATATATATATATATATATATATATTCCAGCAAATGGAAAAGATTTGTCCTTTGGGCACAGCAACACAATCTTGACCCTTTTCAGCTGCTGTCAATCACATTTTAGATTTCCTAGCATACCTTTTTCAAAATGGTGCTAGTTCTTCAACCATTAAAGCACAACTAGCAGCAATTTCAAATTACCATACAGGTTTTAATGGTGCATCCATAGCTTCTCACAAGTTGAGCAAGGCCTTCTTAAAAGGGACCCTTCTTCTAAGGCCTCCCTTTAAAGACCCCACTCCTCCATGGGATTTAAATCTGATGCTACAGTCTCTTACACAACCCCATTTTGAACCAGCAGCTACATGTGTCCTTAAATAGCTTACATGGAAGACAATTTTCTTGGTTGTCATTACTTCTGCAAGAAGAATTTCTGAGATTCAGGCATTATCTTCTAAGCCTCCATACTTAGCTTTCCACAAAGATAGAGTGGCCTTTCATACTAATCTGTCCTTTCTGCCAAAGGTGTGTCAGAATCCAATATCAATAGGGCCATCAGTCTACCAGTGTTTTTCCCAAGTTTGCCAACAAAGGCGAATATATCCTACACTTACTGGATGTTCATAGACAATTGTAATTCTCTTTGCATAGAACAGAAAATAAATCAGGAAAGCTAATCAATTGTTTATTTCATTCTCTGAACCAGCCTTGGGAAAACCAGTTTCCAAAGTTACCTTATCGAAGTGATTGCCAAATTGCATTTCCTTTGTCTTTACTAAATTGGACTTTACTCTTACACATCCCTTGAAATCATGCGCCACTAGATGACAACTTCTGCAGTTTTTCAGTCAAGAATGTCCATGGATGATATATGCGCAGCAGCTACTTGGGCTACTCCCCGTACCTTTGTTAGTCATTACAAGTTGGATCTGGTCTCCAGAGGTAGGGCATCATTTGTTTCTGTGGTGCTGAGGAATATCCTTCCTTGAGTCCACTTTGGACGCAGGTAGCTAGGGACGCTGCCACACTTGTTGAGGAAAGAATGAAGATTTACATAATCAGATAAAGAGGTTATGTACTTCCCATAATGTTCCATCGGTGCTGTCTATCTTCATTCTTCCACAACTTCCCTCCCACCAACACCAATCCTAAGGCTTCTGGTGGAACGAGTGTTTACAAGGTCTCTGTATACTTATTTTTATGTATGACTTCTGGATATGGCTTTTCCATGACTCACTTCAATTTCTGTCTCTGTGTAGCAGCAAACAAGATCTGAGGCAATTTGGCAGGTGTTTTGGGGGTAAGGGAGAAGCTCGAGAGATTTGGTGGCTGTGAGCTTTAGCAATGGCTGAGTTGGATCCAACTGATCAGATCCAAACCCACTTGTTGAGTAAGAATAAATACAGACAACACAGAGGAAACATTATGGTAAGTATATAACTTCTTTTTACGCTTATTAGATGTTCACAGACTATTACATTCCTACTTACATAGATCAAAAGCCATCAGGAAAGCAGATCAGTTCTTTTGTCTCCATTGTGGATTCCAAATTGGGTAAGCAAGTTACAAAGGTAACTCTGGCAAAATGGATTACATATTATGTATCATTTGTTTATAACAAGCAGGTTTTCCCTTACCAAAAGCTTTAAGAGCCCATTCAACCAGGTCCATGGCAACATCTACAGTATTCTTATCTAGGATATCCATGGACGGCATTTGTGCAGCTGCTACTTGAGCCAGTCCTCATACTTTTATTACTCATTACAAATTGGATCTGGTCTTGAGGGGAAGCGCAGCCTTTGGCTCAGCTGTGCTAAGGAATATCCTTCCTTAGAGCCCGCCCAGAGTTTTAGGTAGCCAGGGACTCTGTCCCAGCTGTTGGGGAATGAATGAAAATTGACAATATCAGATAAAGAAGTTGTGTACTCACCATAATGTTTCATCTGTGTTGTTCATTTTCACTCTTTCTCAACTCCCCTCCCACCAACCTCCTACCTTTTTCATCCAATGACATCTGGAAGATTGAGAGCTTATAAGGACATCTCTGTCCTTTATGTTGAGCTCCATATTTGTTTTTTTTTCTACCAGGATAATAATTATAATGTTTCATAGAGTAGGTAAATCAGCAAACAAGATCTGAGGTATGTTAGGGGATGGTGCATTATGGGTAAGGGAGGAGCTTGAGAGTTTCCTAGTTCCCACAGGCTAAAGTCACAGCTGAGTCCTTAGGTCCACACCAGCTGTTGAGGAAGAATGAAAATGGACAACACAGATGGAATATTATGGTGAGTACATAACTTTTTTTTTTCGAGATGGCAGAGACATAACATTGTTGACTTGATCTGTCTATTACTATTGAGATAGGGAAGAATGTGGCTTCTGCTGCTACTTTTCACATATTCTGGTGGAAGATTGTCTGCAGTTAGACGTGGGTTTTAGCATGGGAGATATTTTTTTTTATAGATAGTTGAGTTAGGGAAAGGTTTAAGATAGAAGTGGGTTGAATGAGAGCTGGGTTGGTGGATGGGCTGTAAGGTAAAGGTTGAGTTAGCTTTGATAAGTGAGGCTGTAATTCATGTGCAGTAGTTTTTGAAGTTAGTAGCAATAGTAACTCCCAGGGAGGGAGGGAGCTGTGAGCTGAACCCTGGGTTTAGGAGATTTTGAACAGATGTCCAAAATAGTTTTGTGATTGTTCTAGCGTGTTTGTTGTAGATTGCAGTAAGGGTGTTTATCAGGTTTAATGTTATATCTTGTGATATTTTTCAGTTGTCTAGTCTTGTGAATGTTTTTGAGGGTTCTTAACATGTACAAAGATTTCCAGGCCTCATCTCTCTTCTTTATTAATCACCTTTTTTATATATAGCTAGGATGCAACATTTTATTTAACTTGTTTTTCTTAAGTATGTTAATTTAGAATGGTTTTAAATGCATTATTAAATTCTTGGGTGGCTCAGTCTTGTTAGAAGTGTTTTTAATATATTCCACTTGTATTGTTTTAGGGTGATGATAACGTCTATATTAAATTTTGATTTGTTGCACACTAGCTTATACTGATGTTGACAGATGACTAGCTTGAGAGTCTGTTGATGAAACTGGGCAAGTGGTCACTTAGAATTTCAGGTAAGATGGTCTAACTGGAGATATTAATGGAATTTGTGAAAATCCAATCCAGTACTGAAACCTTTGTAGAAGATTTGTTATATCTAGTCGGAGTATCAAAAAGTTGAATAAAACAATAGATAAATCTCCAAGGATAAGGGTTTCATGTGGAATACTGGAGGATATCCAGGATAACATGTCTTCAGGAGTAAAGACATTTTTTGCATTGCTAACTTTAGGTTGGTTATGCTGAGACAAGTTTGCTGAAAATTGTTTTGAGTATAGGGTAGTGACATAACCAGATTTTTTAACTTGACGGTCGTGTCTAAGAATACTGTAACCGAGTGGAAGAATTTTGGTGTCTTCAGTGTCAGGTTTTTGCCATGTTTTTGTGATGGAAAGGATATAATATTTTTATAGGATATAAATGCAGTAACTCCACTACTTTATGACAAATGTTTCTAAGGTTAATGTTAATGAGTTTTTAGGCTAATGTAGTTTGAATTGTAAGCTTGCAGTGGTCTGCTAGAAGAGCAAGATGTTGGCGTAGTTTGATGGGCTTGGGTTTGCGTGTATATTTTTATAGAGTTGCACTGTAGACAAGGAATGTTTGGATGGAAATAACCACTTAGTTTTGAATGTCTTTTGTGACCAATTTATTGTTTGAATTTGCCTGTTTCATATTTTTATAATTGAAGTAATGGATGTAAGATATGTTGTAAAAGTTGAGAGCTATGTAGAAAGCTTGTTGTTGTTGCCTGGAAGAACATGAGAATTAAAGTTGAGTAAATAGTATATAGGAGTATGTGGTATTTTGTTAACTAAGCTAATATGAGAAGACAGGAAAGCTATATTAAATAGACAAGCAGGGTGTGAACAGGGAATGATACTAGCTAGAATGAGTGAGATTAGGTTTAATTAGTAGACATAATCAGTGTTTAAGGTGTGTATGTGTGTGTAATGGGGAGTGTATGAGTGTGCAGTAGTTGACGTATGAGAATAAGGTAGCTGTGTGGGGTAGTTTAATGGTACATGCAAGTACAGGGGAGTTAGTTGGGTGGAGTTTGATGGGCAGGCAAGATGGTTAATGTTGGTCAAGAGGTATGGGGGTATAATTTTAATGTATTGTGCTGAGAAGGTGAGGTGAGAAGTTGAGTGCAGTGCTTGTTTTGTAAGAAAGAGGAGTAAGGCTAAGATAAGTTTAAGTTTAGACTAAGAGGCGTGGGTATGAATTAGGGATAGGGTAGGAAAATGGAGAGTCTGAGCATAGCAAGGGTGAATAGAGTGGGTCACAACCACAGGATCATGCTTGAACATGCAAAAGAAAAATGGTGCATAATTAGAAACATAAGAGTCTAACCCTAGAATCTAGAATAAAATGAGTGCTGTTGCTATGTAGTGAATAGGAATGAGACTATATTCTTACTCCTATAGTTTTATTCCAGAGTTTTTCTGAAGTATAATTAGTTAGAGTTAAGGCTATAGTATAGGTTCGTAGGTGTGTACTAGGCTAATGGCCCTGGAGCCTTTACAAGCCTAGCCCATAGATGTGCCCTGGCATAGTGCCACCCAACATTAGTTCCCAGTGCCTCTATCAAGAAGAGCCATTGGAGTGATCCCCGGGGTGAACTTTCTATTTCCCATCCAGTCATCAAGATTTCTCCTGAAGAGGGCCAGTAAGGTGCTCTGCTTGACATGTATGGGAAGTCTATTCCAGAGCATGAGCAGTCTCTGGGTCATGAACCTGTCCTTCCAGCATGTTCTGTTGATTGTGGTAATGAGGTTATGGTCTCTGGAGCGTGTGGTGTGGAGGGATTGTGATTTCTTTAGCTGTAGCATTTCTAACAGAGCTGGGTCAGACATGGCTTTGTAAGTCAAGCAGAGATCACCTCTTGGTAGACGATATGAGACAGAGAATAGCTGGAGTTTTTTGAGTCTGTCCATGTAGGACATGTGCTTTAAGGCCTTGGATCCTCTTCATGACGTACTTTTGTGGCCTTTTCAGCTGTTGCATGTGTCTAGTGAGGTATATGCCAAATGGGGAATTATACTTGATGACTGGCCTAATGAGGGAAGAGTAGAGGCAGTTGATGACCTCTTTCTTCCTGAATGCAAAATCCTTGGTAATGAGATGTGCCACATAGAAGGACTTTCTGACCACAGTGGCAATGTGTTGGTCGAAGGAGAGGTTGCTGTCAACCTGTGCCCCCAGATCTCTTATAACACCTTCATTGTTCAGTGGGTTCCCATTGATGTGTAATTAGTGGGAATTGATTTATTCCCAAAGGGGATGACAATGCATTTTTTGACATTAAGCTTAAAGCCATGGTTTCAACACCAGTCATTGGTCTCAGTGAGGCCTTTCTATAAGATGTCTACATCACTTGGGGAGTTAATAATGTCTCTCAGCTTGCAGTTGTCTATGAACTTGGTCAGCCAAAGTCCCTCCATGTTGGCCTGGACTTCTAAGAAGTAGATGCCAAACAGGAGAGGACCCAGGATTGATCCCTGTGGGACTCCACTTGTGACTGTTCGGCAGTCTGACTTGCAGTCCACTACTTTCACACTCTGGGTTCTATCTGTGAGTCCGTTTGCAACCCACCTAGTGATATAGGGGTTGATGCCTAGTTTGGTGAGTTATCAATAATTCCTGAGTGGGGAATGGTATCAAAGGCTTTGGCCAGATCGAGGTAGGCTGTATGAAATGCTTTGCCCTCCTCCAGAGCTCTGATGACCGACTCAAAGAAGTCAACCAGGTTGAGCAGGCATGGTCTACCTTTCACAAAACCAAATTGCATTGGATCTAGAGTTTATAGATTCCTGATATCCTTGTTAATTAGATCAGTGATGATGCGCTCCATAGCCTTACATATCAGACTCATCAGGCAAATGGGGCGATAATTCCCAGGGTCTGTAGTCACTGCCCCTTTATGGAAAGGGATGACTGTAGCTGTGCGCCACTTGGTAGGGACAAAGCCTGAGGTGAGGCTGTGATTGAACAAGGCACACAGATGTGGTGCCAGTTCACTTTTTAGTTCATATAAACACATCCAGGGATATTGTCAGGTCCCATGGAAGCTGTATTCTTGGCCTTGGACAATACAGCTGTAACCTGTGCTGCAGTAATGCTGGGGTGCCTGGCATTCCTCTGGTACTGTGATTGGCCCTTTGGAGGGGGGGGGTAAAGTTGGCACTGAATCTGTCGGCCAGTATGATGGCAGTATCTGTTGGCTCAGTATAGGAGGTGTCATTGTACAGTAACTCAGAGCAAACCTGGGTATTGCCGTGGAGATTCTTGATATAACTATAGAAGGCCTTGTGGTTGTTTTTAGCATCTGCTGCAATTCTGCCTTCATAGCTGGCTTTAGAGGTTTTGATGAGGGATCTCAACTTTTTGTTGAGGCTAATAAGGGAGTTTTTCCAGTCTTGGGACTTCGCCTTTTTCCTGCAACAGTTTCTTCCTTCTGTTGTAGAGTTTATTAATGGCAGGGAACCACCAGATAGGCTTCCTTTTTTTGGAGGAGAGCATCTTGGTTCTGTTGGGTATGGCTAGTTCCATGCATTTATAGGTTCATAGATTGGTACAAGGCTATCGGCCCTAGGGCCTATACAAGTCTAGCCATAACAATTCCCTGGATGGTTCTTCACACAATATTTACTTCCCTGGACTCCTGTCTAGCAGGGTGACTGACGTGATCCCAGGGGTGAATTTCCTATCTCCCATCCAATTGTCAAGGTTCCTTTTGAAGACCACCAAGGAGGTGCTCTGGGCAGTCTATTCCAGAGTCTGGGGAGTCTCTCGGTCAGGAACCTATCTCTCCAGCATGTTTTGTTCATTGTGATGACAAGGTTTAGATCCCTGGAGCATGTGGCTCTGAGGGATTGGGATTTCTTTAAGTGGAGCATGTCCAACAGCTCAGGGTTTGACATGGCCTTGAATGTTAAGCAGAGATCGCCTCTGAGTAAACGATATGCCACAGAGATTAGCTGAAGTTTTTTTAGATGGTCATTATAGGGCACCTGCTTTAGGCCTGTGATTCTTTTAGTGAAGTATTTCTGTGGCCTTTACAGCTGTTGCAAATGTCTTGTGAGGTACATATCAAATGAAGCGTTGTACTCTATAATGGGTAAAATGAGGGATGAGTACAGTGGGACAATGACCTCCTTTTTTCTCGATGAAAAGCCCTTCATGATGAGGTGTGCCACATAGAAGGATATCCTGACTGTTGTGGTGATGTGGTTATCAAAGGTGAGACCACTGTCCACCTGTGTCCCTAAGTCTCTCTTCACACGTTCAGTGTTTAGTGTATTGCCACCTATGTGGTAATTCATGGGTACATGGTTTTTCCCAAAGGGTATAACTATACATTTCTTGGCATTAAGCTTAAGCCCATGGCTCTGGCACCAAGCATCTGTTTCTGTAAGGTCCTTTTGTAGAATATCCACATCATTTGGGGATTTAATAATGGCTTCCAGTTTGCAGTCATCTGCGAACTTTGTTAGCCAGAGTCCCTTAGTTTTGGCCTGTACTTCAGAGAAGTAGGTGCCAAACAAGAGTGGTCCCAGAACTGAACCCTGAGATACGCCACTTGTCACTTGTCTGGAGCTGGATTTGGAGTCGGCTACTTTTACTGTCAGAGTTTTTTCAGTAAGCCAGTTGGCAACCCATCGAGTGATGTAGGGATTTATACCCAGCTTAGTAAGTTTATTTAAGATTCCAGAGTGGGGGATGGTGTTGAAGGCCTTGGCGAGGTCCAGATAGGCTGTGTGGACTGCCTTACCCTCATCCACAGCTCTGGAGACTGATTCAAAGAAGTCAATCAGGTTCAGGAGACAAGATAGGCCCTTCACAAACCCAAACTAGGTGGGGTCCAGTGTTTGAAGGTTGCCAATGTCTTTGTTTATAAGTTCCATGATAATGCGTTCCATGCCTTTGCAGATCAGGCTCATCAGACTGATGGGGACAGTAGTTCCTGGGATCCAAGGTGGATCCTCCCTTGTGGAGTGGGATAACTGTAGCTGTGCGCCACTCAGTGAGCACAAAGCCTGAGGTGAGGCTATGATTAAACATGACACTTAGGTGAGGCGCCAGTTCATTTTGTAGTCCATGTAGTACACAGCCCGGGATGTCATCTGGTCCCATGGATGCTGTATTCTTAGCTTTGGACATTGCAGTTTCTACCTGTGTGGCCGTGATTACCGGAATTTGGCAATCTTTTGGTATTGAGATGGGCCCTTTAGGGGGTGAGAGGGAGGAGAAGTTTGCACTAAATCGATCTGCCAGGATATTGGCAATATCCTTGGGATCAATATATTTAATGCTATTCTGTTATAGCTCAGGGCATATCTGAGCATTGTCATTTAGATTCTTGACATAACTATAGAAGGCCTTGTGGTTGTCTTTGGAATTTTTGGCAATTTTATTTTCGTAACTAGCTTTGGAGGATTTTCTGAGGGATCACAGCTTCTTACTGAGGCTGGTAAGGGAGTTTTTTGCATCCTGGGATTTTCCTCTTTTCTGCAACAGTTTCTTTCTTTCTTTTGCTTTATAGCTTTTTTTTGTGGCAGGGGACCACCAGATTGGCTTCCTTTTTTTGGAGGAGAGCATCTTGGTTCTATTTGGGATGGCACAATTCATGCACGAGTGGATGTGCTCGTACAGTGCCTTAGTGTAGGATTCAGCAGTCGAACTTTCAGCTCCCATCTGCATGGGTGTCATGAAGTTTGTCACTTCTGACTTGAGTAGCATGAAGTTGGCTTTGGAGAAGTTTTTTATGGAGGTTTCCTTACTGGGGGGTGGGGGTGGGATGTGGATGTCAAGGGTGATTTGCTTATGGTCAGACCTAACCAATGAGGGGGTGACCACTGGTGTGGAGCATCTATCTTCCATGTTGGTAATGACCAGGTCTAGGATATTGGAGCTCCTGGTGGGACAATGGATTAGTTGATCCAGGGCATTGGAATTTAGGAATTCCAAGAACCGTTGGGAAAAGGTGTTGGTACCCGAGTAGTTTTCTCAGTTAATGGCAGTGCAGTTGAAATCACCTAGTAGTAGGGTGTTTGCTTTATCTTAATATTGTCCAGTATGTTTAGAAAGGTGTAATGAGAATCTTGGGGCATGGTGGGAGATCTGTAGCAAGATACAATTTGGATTGCAGTCTTACCTAGTGTTAGTTGCACCTGGCGAATTTCAGGTGCATTGTGTTGGGCAACTAGCCTGGAGGTGTGAATATCCTTGGTGAATATGGAAACTCCTCCATCTTTAGTGTTTCGCTTTTGGTTTGGTGGCCGAAAAGTGTGGTAAGAGTTGTAGCCTGGTATTGCAGGGGTGCTCTCTGGAGCCTTGAACCAGGTTTCAGTTACTGCACAGATATTGATGTTCTACATTTTTAGGAGTGCCTCGAGAGAGTGCATCTTGAGGTTTAGTCTTCTAGCATTGAGTAGCATTGCCTTCAGATTTTGCATGCTTGTATCTGTTACGGTGGTGGTTTTGTCCTTTGAACCTTGCCTAAAAAAGGCACTATAGGGGTGGCAAGAGCTTATGCCAGTAGCCTGAATCCCAGGGGTGACAGGTGCAGACCATCTCTGGCAAAGCATCGTGGTTTGTCAATCATGTCATCCCAGGCAGACAGATACTGGATCCCCTCTGAAGCTTAAGCTTCACCAGAAGCTTAACCAATTGTTGAAGTCGATCATTTTGTCCTTATACTGTGGTATCATTCAGGGCGAAAGCAGGATGCTACTCAGGGCTGGAGTCATACCTGCCTGGGCCACATGATCTGAGAGCTCTTCCATGTCTCTTTTCATGTAGTCCAGGGAGGTACGTCTCATGTCATTTACTCCAAAATGGACAATGATAGAGGCATATTTGTACTTGTTGTGGAGTGACTTGAGTGCATGCGTTATGTGGTGGATCCTGGCACCCGACAGGCAGCTAACTGTAATTTTCTCAGTGTTCAGCCTGGTGAGTGGGACATCAGTGTGCCTGACTATGGAGTCACCTATGACTAAAGTGTTGGGTACATTGTCTTGCCTTAGGGGCTGTTGTTCGGTGGCACACTGGTGTTGTGAGCTATATGTCACTTTGGTTGTGAATGGTGTTTGTTTGCCTTTTGGCTTCGGAGGTCCTTGTTTCTTGGACAGATTAATGTTAAGGGCCTCTGCATATGTGAGTTTAGTGTTGCTATGTGTGGGTGTTGATGAGCTATGTGTTGCTTGAGGTGTAGTGCAGGTGTTAACCTTCTCCTTGTGACTGTCTAGCACAATCTTGGCTGGAGAGAGCTTTGCTTCCATTTTGGCTATGTAAGTGCATCTCTCGCAGGTTGTAGTGTTGTGTAGTAGGAGGAGAGGGCTGTCTGTGTACATGAGGCAGTTGTATTGCCCCAGTATGCCCAGATTCACCAGGTAGACAGGAGAAATCACTGAAAGCTGACCCTTGGATATGCCTGTTTAGGTGCTTTTTTGTAAAGTACAAGAGCTGTTTCCCCTTACCTTTGCAAGGTACTTTGCAATTATAGGCTGTTTAGTGCCTACGGTTAATTATTAACAAGGAGAGTTGAGTGCTTGTATCAGTTTAAGGCTTCCTAGTGCTTTCCAGCAGGTTCTAGAGCAAGTGCTAGTCACAGGGGTTCAGATTTTAGTGCTACTACTGAGAAACCAGCTAGTTCTAAGGGAGAATTTGAAGAGCAGACTTTCTGGCACCTGGAATAGTTTAACCGTAGCCCGGCGGTGCTGCACGATGCAAAAATTGTGCAAACACATGTTTTTAAGCCAGAAAGTTGAAAGGGATAGAAATTAGCCCAAAATGGCTAAAAATTACAATTTCAGAGCTGGAAACCACTCCTCTAGTGTCAGACAGGCAGTACAATGCTCACCACTCCCACTGGTAAGCAGTAGGACTTCCCTCTACCACAGCAAGGTTTGGATAGCACTGAACACAGAAAATAATTTAAAGTCCTGAAACCAGCAAAGCCTGGGATCTGGACTATACTAGCTAGGAAAGGTGGGAAACGAGCAAACAAAATAGTTTTTTTTTTTTTTTTTTTTGTTAAAACTGGCTAAACAAAGCAATAACACACTGAATAAACACAGAAAAGGATAATGCACTTGAGTGTGTAGCCCTAAACAGTAAATACAATTAAAAGTCTACAAAATTAACAATTTAAAACTTTTTAAATGAAGCAAGGCAAGTGCACAACTGAAAAACGATTTAAGAGGCAGTAATACAGTAGAATAAGTAGCTAGTCTACATATACAGAAAAGTCTATATATACAGAAAAGCAGCTAAAACACACTAAAACAATTAGAACACTTGTGGTGTAGCAATATTAAGGCAAATACAGTTAATAAATGCATTAAAATATACTCTATATTTCCAAAATGTTTGAGAAGCACAGTCAGTACACAAGGATATTCAGACCAATTTTTTTTTTTTTTTTTTTTAAGAAAGGGAGAAAGGAGGAACAGAAGGAAATTCTCTCAGTAGAATGAGCTAATGACACTAGACTGGGAGGAGTGTCCAAGATCAAATTTAGAGTAGGGGTTGGCAACTGCAAGGCCAGCAGGTATAAAGACAAGATGTCAAAAGGGAGGGTGAGTGGGAGAAAACACTACAGAAATGTTTATCACAAGTGAGCCAATAGCTATGAAATACAGTACAGGTATGCAGTATACAATAAAATTGTTATAAATATTTAAAATAAGCAATAACTACTACAAATAAGCAAATAAAACAAGCTACTTATTGCTATATATCACAGATCAGCTGCTCCTCCTCAGATAGGTCTCTGTGTGTACATGTATGGCCAAGAAATACAGTGAGAATGGTACTAAACTATTTCTCACACTGTTCAGTCCAAGTTTACAGAAGGTATACAGGAGATGTTTGTACTATTGGCAGAGAAGGGGCTATGCATTACTGGTAAAAGGGACTACATTTAAAGTAAAAGAAAATAGGAGTATATGGCATCCTCTGTCTATGTCAATATAACAGTATTGGCTACTTTCTATATATTGCTCTAGTTTCCTATAGTAATATTGCACAATGGGAAATAGCAGGAACAGCTTCTAAAGAGGTTTATAAATGTTTTACATTTAATTAAAAGGAAATTACCCTCTGCTATGAGGATGAACAAGAGCAGAAACACCACTGGTGAAGGGTGATTATCCAGTAGTTTAACTTTCCCAGAGTGTCTGTGGGGTACTCACAAGATAGGACACCCAGTTCCATGCCACCATACCTCTCAACTGTACTGAATTCCTTGGTATTTACTGTTTTTGAAGGCAAAATAATGGGGTGCCATGAATTCCCGAGTGGTCACTTCAATTCCCAATTTTTTTTTTTTTTTTTTCACAATTGATGTTTTGGCTGACATCATCACTCGTCGCCAGCATATCCCACCTGCAGTTTGAGCTGTTTAGTAGTGTTTACATTTAACTTCCTCGTGTGCTGTAGGCTTTTTCATTGGCGTTTTAAATTAGTCATTGTCTTGATTATCAAGTAAATGTGTGTTTTCCTCAAAATGTCTCAGATTATCAAAGTTGTTGTATTTCATATTCAAAGAATATTCTGCTACGTGAGGATTATTCTTTTAAATATACAGGATATGTATTTGTAATCTATGAGGAATAGGATTTTATATTGTATGGTGTTCTTGTAGCACTGGTAAGTTCATACATTAAGCCTTTATATTTTATGAAGCTGTTATTCAATGCTGTAATTGTGCTGTTATGTGTCTATGTTGGGGTTGGTCTGAGATTCCGTCCATGCAGTTGTGACAGTTCTGTTAAAATATTAACACATGATCATCCAGTTTTATTTGAAATAGATGAACTATTTTAGTATTTTTCTTGATTGTCTTACAGACCAATGCACTAGGCAATATTTCTCTTCACACTGCTTTGTCTCTCTGTGGTGCTAAGACAATTTGATGCATATGTCAGTTTTGCTGGGGACAAGCCAGTCATGCATCTACATTCATGGGAAGTTTCTTCCACCTTCAGATGACTGTTTTGTTGTTTGGTGCATGTGCATCTTATTACTCAGCTATTGTGCCCTTATCTTCCTTTTCAGAAAAAATGCCCCCACATTTTCCAGAGAAAATTTGCCTGTAGCTTTTCAGGTATATAAAGTGGCAGTGTTTGTTGTATTATTTGAAAGGATCGGTTTCCTGCTCTTGTTTTTATTTTAATTTAAGAGAGTGTTTTTGCTTTCATTAGCTGTGGCACAGCAGGGAGAGGAGCTGTTTCCAATTTAACTTAAGTTCAACTCAACAACTTCTGCAGTGTAGAGTTAGTCTGGTCAGCACAGTGCCCACCACCAGTGTCTACATTGCAGTCCATGCACACTTCTTCCCAGGGTAGAATGAGAAGATTTATTTCCTGTGGCAGCTCGCCCAACAGCTCCAGGTAAAATAAAATAAAAAAAAGCATGTGTATACCTATTAGAAATTGTCTGCTAAGTGCAGACTGCAGCAATTGGGAATGTCAGATTGTGCACCCAGTCTTCATGTCTTTTTACTTTTAGTTAGCTATATGTGTATTACTTGTACGAGGCTTTAAAAGAAACCTGGCCAACGTGCCTGAATACCTTCTTCTCACTCTATGGATTGTGATGACACTAACTCCCGTATGCCTAGATTACTCAAAAATTAGCAGGTTAGCATTAAATCGTGTGTCTTTTTAAGCCTTACTGCAATGTTCTGATTTTCCAGACTAATTGTTTAGTACCGTAACTCCCACAGGTGGGATCTTTAATGGTGGTTAATTTGAATTGCAATCTGCAGTTTGAATTGGAATCCTTCCTGTTTGATCCATTACTTGGTCATACTGCTAAATTTTTGGTCTCTTTGAAGGAGAGTACGACTTCTTGGCATAATATTCCTTAAAATGGTTTGGTAGAATTAACCCACCTCTCCCCCTCCCCCCATAGTGAGATTTTTCTGTGAAGGACAAATAAGGTGCAGAATCATGGAAGTCAAGTTAAATATAATTATCCTATTCCAGGAGTGGCTATTTATTGCCCATGTCCCCCACACACTTAAAACAGATGTCTCTTGTATCGGCAGTTTGGCAGTACCTTTGTATGTTAATTTTTCCTAAACGATGTAATCGCTGGCAAGAAGAACTTTTATGCGTTTTTTAGGCAGGAATCTTGTAGCCTAGTCCTTATGATTTAATAAAGTAGTAAGGTAATGGACCAATGACATAGGTGTAAAATGTAAGACAGTTCCTGCTCTGCAGCCCTGTTGAAAGGCTACAAAACAAACAAATCAGTGTCTCTGTCAAGCTGCAGGCATGGTGTTAGTACATGGATGTTTAATCACTTCCTTTAGGTTTTTTTTTTTTTTTTTTGCATAACTTTATTCTGCATTACATTTTGAGCACTTTTAATCAAATAAGCACTTGGAACTTATTAAAAACATGCCGTGATTTCTTCACTGCTCATATATACCTGGTTTCCTAATATGATGGTCTACACTCTGTACTAAAATGTTTAAAACATTTAAGTATGTTTTCCACGCTAAATACTTAGCTATTGGGCATTATCAGGTGACAGGTGTCCAGAATGTGGAACTATACTAATTTTAATTTGTGTTGTGGAAAGGAAGTAGGATTTCCTGCCCTTTTTATGGGTTACTTGTCTGATTTTCAGTTTGGTTTTTGATGCTTAGGATTTTCTGTGTGTCTTGGACATGGGTAAGTGCTGTTAAACTAGTGGTCTCTGTTGTGCACTGGTCCCTCTCTTTTGAGAAAATGCCCCATAACTGTTTTGGGGAATAAGATGCTCGCTGTATAAATATTACTCAGTTTACATAGCTATGTCTGATTCTTGTGTTTTAAGTTTAAGTGTGTGAGAGTAAAGGTAATTTTAGCAATATGATATTACTAACTGAAATTAAAGAAAAACAATTGGAATTAAGTGCCCTCAGATCTGCGATGTTTTGGGAATTACTAAAGCCTGCAGATTTTTGATGTTACTTATAAGACATTATGGGTGACTGTCTAAAATATTAACTTCTGTAGTCCAGAGGATTATTTGGGATCTAATGTGCTACAGCTTTCTGAGAACAAGGGTGTAGCCAGGCATACTGTTTGTACTCTATTGAGGACATTTTTTCTGAGCATCACATAAACATGGATTATTTCCAGGTCATATTATGTCTACAGTTGTCTAAATGCCTTTAACAGCAGGTACTACATTGCTAATCTAAAAAAATATCTTTAATAGTTGTAGAGGAAATAGCTGAACATGTTACTTACATTTATTTATTACATACTTGGACAGGCCTCATTTTGAGACTGAGAGATGTGTCCATTTTAAGTGATAGGTGTGTAATGGGGTTAGTGGTTAAACACTATTGTTCTGGTAATATTTTGTGTTTAATATTTTGTCTGTTCTGCAATTTGCATTTGAATGTCAGCATCCCACAATTCCATTGGAATGGGCAGGATTACATAATTATGTATGCAAATGCTATGTTAATCAGTGTACAGATTTTTGGCAAGTTGTACCTATTTTTCATGGACCTTTGTCCAGATTTTTGATGTTTCCAGGTTGAGAGATATTGTTCCAACTGTTATAAAAATAGAAAAGGGCAGAGGGCAGCATTATATCATACAAACATGATAAAGTATTGAATGTCTTGACTGAAATAAAAATAGAATAAAATCTCAGATGCCTCAAAAGCCTACTAAATCTAGAGCAAAATATACTGCTTGTCTAAAAGCCTACAATGCTTATTGTACACTGGCTTACTCTGTGGCCATACAATGCATCAACAAGAACTAGAGAGAGCACACACCACAAGGATGAATTATGTTTGGCCCTTACAGAGTCAAAAGCCATAAGTGGTACAGTTAATAGCAGCAGCAGTAGACATACAATAGTAGCATGCCAGCAGTCTATCTAAGCATTAACATCGGGTGGCTATTAACTGCACAGTTACCTAATATAACATAACTGCAATGATATACAATCAAGTATTCAATGTTGTTCTTAATGATTAATTAGACAGATAAAAATAATTCTCATATCTTCTTCTTTCGGCTGCTCCCATTAGGGGTCACCACAGCGGATCATCTGTTTCCATTTCTTCCTGTCCTCTGCATCTTGCTCTATCACACCAACCACCTGCATGTCCTCTCTCACCACATCCATAAACCTTATCTTAGGCCCTTTTTTCCTGTTACCTGGCATCTTCATCCTTAACATCTTTTTCCTAATATACTCTGCATCCCTCCTCAGCACATGTCCAAACCAACGTAATCTTGCCTCTCTGGCTTTGCCTCCAAACCTTCCAACCTGGACTGACCCTCTAATATGCTTATTTCTAATCCTGTCCACCATTGTCTCACCCAGTGCAAATCTTAACATCTTTAACTCTGCCACATCCAGCTCTGACTCCTGCCTTTTTGTCAATGCCACTGTCTCCAACCCATATAACATAGCTGGTCTCACTACCCACTTGTAGATCTTCCCTTTCACTCTTACTGGTACTCATCTGTCACAAATCACTCCTGACACTCTTCTCCACCCACTCCATCCTGACTGTACTCTCTTCTTCACCTCTCTTCTACACTCACCATTACTCTGAACTGTTGATCCCAAGTATTTAAACTCAACCACCTTCGCCACCTCTACTCCCTGCATCCTCACCATTCCTCTATCCTCCCTCTCATTTACACACATATATTCTGTCTTAGTCCTGCTGACCTTCATTCCTTTTCTCTCTAGAGCATATCTCCACCTCTCCAGGGTCTCCTTCACCTGTTCCCTACTCTCACTATAGATCACAATGTCATCTGCAAACATCATAGTCCACGGGGACTCCTGTCTGATCTCGTCTGTCAACTTGTCCATCACCATTGCAAATAAGAAAGGGCTCAGAGCTGATCTTTGATGTAATCCCACCTCCATCTTAAACACATCCGTCACTCCCACCGCAGACCTCACTGTTATCACACTACCCTCGTACATATCCTGTACTACTCTTACATACTTCTCTGACACTCCCGACTTCCTCATACAATACCACAACTCATCTCTAGGCACCCTGTCATATGCTTTCTCTAAGTCCACAAAGACTGAAGTGTTCTTTCCTGGCATGAAATCATACTGCTGATCACTAATCATCAACTTCCTTCTTAACCTAGCTTCCACTACTCTTTCCCATAACTTCATGCTGTGACTGATCAATTTAATTCTTCTGTAGTTACTGCAGCTCTGCACATCACCCTTTTTCTTAAAAATCGGTACCAAAACACTTTTTCTCCATTCCTCAGGCAGCCTCTCACTTTCCAAGATTTCATTAAACAATCTAGTTAAAAACTCCACTGCCATTTCACCTAAACACATCCATGCTTCCACAGGTATGTTATCTGGACCAACAGTCTTTCCATTCTTCATCCTCTTCATAGCTATCCTTACTTCCTCCTTGCTAATCCACTGCACTTCATGATTCACTATCCGCACATCATCCAACCTTCTCTCCCTCTCATTCTCTTCATTCATCAGCCCCTCAAAGTACTCTTTCCATCTGCTCAACACACTTTCCTCACTTGTGATTACGTTTCCCTCATTATCCTTTATCACTCTTACCTGCTGCACATCTTTACTAGCACGGTCCCTCTGTCTAGCCAATCGGTACAGGTCGTTTTTCTCCCTCCTTAGTGTCCAGCCTTTCATACAACTCTTCATACGCCCTATCCTTAGCCTTCACCACCTCTCTTGTTACCATGCACCTCATCTCCTTATACTCCTGTCTACTTTCTTCATCTGTCTGACAATCCCTCTTCTTCTTCGCCAACCTCTTTCTCTGTATACTCTCCTGTACTTCCTCATTCCACCACCATGTCTCCTTGTCATCCTTCCTCTGTCCAGATGTCATACCAAGCACCTTTCTAGCCATCTGCCTTACTAGCTCTGATGTAGTTACCCAGCTATTCGGTAACTCTTTACTGCCACCCAGTGTCTGTCGTAACTCTTCCCTGAATTCCACCTCACAATTACCCTTTTTCAGTTTCCACCATTTGATCCTTGGTGATGCCCTCACACGCCTCCTCCTCTTCTTGATCACCAATCTCATTCTACAAACCACCATCCTATGCTGCCTAACTACTCTTTCCCCTGCCACCACTTTACAGTTTCCAATCTCCTTCAGACTGGTCCTCCTACATAAGATATAATCCACCTGTGTGCATCTTCCTCCACTCTTGTATGTCACTCTATGCTCCTCCCTCTTGTTAAAATACATATTCACCACAGCCATGTCCATCCTTTTCGCAAAATCCACTACGATCTGACCTTCTGCATTCCTTTGCTTAACACCATACCTACCCATCACTTCCTCATCCCCTCTGTTCCCTTCACCAACATGCCCATTGAAATCTCCTCCAGTCACCACTCTCTCACCCTTGGGTACAGTCATCACCACTTAATCCAACTCACACCATCATACACCCAGCTTGTGGAGCATATGCACAAACAACATTCATCATTACACCATCAATTTCCAGCTTCATAAACATCACTCTGTCTGACACTCTTTTCACCTTCAAAACTCTCGTAGCAAACTGTTCCTTCAGGAAAACCCCTACGCCATTTCTCCTCCCATCCATGCCATGATAAAACAATTTGAACCTGCCTCCGATATACCTAGCCTTGCTACCCTTCCATCTGGTCTTTTGCACACACAATATACCAACCTTCCTTCTGTCCATCATATCAGCTAGCTCTCCCCCTATACCAGTCATACTGCCAACATTCAAAGTTCCGACCCTCACTACCACAGTCCTAGCCTTTACCTGCCTTCTGGCATTCCTTCCCCCTCTTCTCCTCCTTCAGCCAACAGTAGCCCAATTTCCGCCAGCATCCTATTGGCCAGCAGTACTGCTGGCGGTCATTGTTAACCAGGCCTTTGACCAATCCAGTATGTATATCTGTACTGTTGTCCACATGTATGATTTGGCAAATAATTTTACACCGGATTCCTTTCCTGATGCAACCCTCCCCATTTATCTGGTCTTGGGACCAGCACAAAGAAATGCACTGGCTTGTGCATCCCCAGTGGCTGGGTTATAAAAATAATTCTCATATAAACACATTAATTCATCTAAACAGTCTGAGAGGTAATTCTTATCTAGGCAGCTTTTAGGATAGGTGAATCAAAGAAATAATGTAAAATCATTAATCCATTACACTAAAAGTAAAACTGCTTTTTTACTCAATATACAATCACAACAATCCACTTGCCCATTTATTTATTATACCAGCCTATGATGCGGCCATGCAGTACATGTTAAAGGCTGCTGTCACAGCTAGTGCCCATGATGGGACATGGCATTAGATTCCATCATCTCCATGACAGTGACATGGTTAACAATTATTGTGTAGGCAGAGACATATGCCATTCTCACATGAAATCTCTTGAGACATATGGAATAATAATACCTGTGGACAATAAAATGTGTAGTTTTGACTATTTTCACCACACAGACCTTCTAGCCACCAGCAGAAACATGCATTTGTCTCATGAAAACTGCACCAGTTACTTGATGTTGTGTTGCAGCATTTGGAGCAGCATATGTGGTTTTCAAGGACCACAGAGGAGAGGAACAAAACTGTGTGGGTGCACTATGAAATATCTTGTTCCCCTAAGGTTCTAGGGGACATTGACTTTACCTACATTGCTACAAAGTCCCCACCTGGGCTACATGGACAATGGAAGATCAACTGAAAAGGTTTCCACTTCATCAACTGCCATGTGGTGTGTAACATACAGGGAGTTCCCATAACTCCCACATCTAGCACATGTCCACCTCCTACCAGCAATTTTTGCAGGGTAACTTTATACATTGACATTTTATTGGTGATGCCACGTAGAGGTTCTAGAGTCATGGCTCATTACATTAATACACCACCCACACAGCACTGGTGGGATGCACTACAACACCACACTGTCAGAGACCTGTAACTTTGCTGAGCATATGTTTTGACTGATAAAGGATTGGTTCCACTTCATTGATTCCTCTGGTAGCATGTTGCAATATGTTCCAGAAACCTACAACAAGATTTTCATTGTTTGTGCAATTCTGTACAGCATGATAGTATGGAGATGGCTACAGCAGGGGATTGCCATCACAAGACTTAAAAGAAAGGAGCCAGTAGCTGAAGATGTATCATTTGAGGAACTGCCAGAGGAGCTGGCTGCAGAAGAAGACTATATGAGGTTGTTGTGTGCTCAGTACTCTACAACACTTGCAAACAGAAGGTGTCTGATCCACAGCTATGCATGAGATTAGGCACAGAAAGATTAAAACTAATTATTTCAGTGCTATGTCCAGGATATTTTCTACAGTGCATTGGCTTGACCATGCTATGCAGTAGACAGTCACCTACTGTATATCACAGCTGTGAGGGAATAACTTGGTACTCATCATATGCACAGGTGATGAGGTACACAGTGACAGGAGTAAGTAGTGGCTACAGTGTTGAGGAGGGTGGTTTAGATGTGGAAGAGAGTGTTTGATATGACCAGGGCTTTTGGGGAGCTGGGTATACTATGTATGGATGTTGTGGTGCTTCCTAAGAGGAATGATGTCCAGAAGTACTGGATATGTGTTTCAAATGCATGCCAGGAGACGCAGCTCTTGCAGATGATGTTAGACCATGTGCAAGTGTGTATGCACAACAGGTGATGTTGGACCTCCAGTGCAAAGGATCCAGACTGTTGACATCCCTGGCCATGGGGTGCATCCTTCCAAGGAGCAACAGTGGAGTCAACACCCAGTGGCAGGGATGGTGGAGAAACCCAAAACCTATGACTTGCTGTTGCACATGCATTTGTGCATGGGTAGCATGTTATGCTTCATCACATTCACCATCAGTGAGAGGTGTGGAGGAGTTGTCTTGTAGGATATACTCACAGTGGATGCATATGAGTGTTGGTCACAGGAACTGTACTGGTCATGGCACATAGAGGGACTAGAGACACCCGGGTTCATGTTCAACTTGCCAGTGAGTTGGTACATGTATTGAAGACTCTCTTATATTCTTCACACAAGCCATACAGTGCAGCTATCATTTCTGCCATGGTGATGGGAGTATTTGCCTCTAACCGAATAACTGCCCTGAACATTCTTTGTATTATACCCATTGTGACTCCTGTCTCAGGTAATGCCTGGGAAACATGGTTGTGATCTCCATCATTCTGCTTCTCTCTTATGCCCTCATGCCACATGGATAAGTCATTGGTTACTGCAGGTGCATGGACATGGGATGAGGGCACCACCTGAGTAGGTGTGTCAGGCATTACCCATCCTTCCATAGGGTCTTGTGAGATGGAAGTGGGCTCCAGAGACAACAGAGATACATCGCTGGAAGTGGATGAAAATGTGCCCTTCATAGTCACCACTGCAGACAGTGACACTGTGCTCCCTGACTGTGCTATCATAAAGCCACCATCACTGTCAGTTAATGATGAAGATGGAGGACCCCATCACCATAGTATGTTTGAAAGGAAACAAATAAACACCAGTGTGACATTCCTAATGTGTGACAATTCCACCATCTGTTGTGCATCAGTGGTACTGATACACAAATGTAAATTATGTGGTATGTTCTAATGTCTGCATTCCAAATGTACCTGTAAAGGAATGATGGTGGTGTTGTGCATTCTTGAGCTTATAGCACAGGTGTGCCCCTAAACTGCTTTACTGACAATGTAATACCAACCTGGGATGGTGCATCCAGCTCAGTTCTACATCTAGGCCTCTGTCAGGCATCAAAGTCATTTTGGCAGTCAGGGTAGTCCATTATGATGGACTCCATCCATGGCCATCCTTTCCTGTGTAGTGGTGTGGGCTGTCTCTAGTGGGCATGCAGGATCATGTTGGTGACTCTGCACCAGACCTGATAGACTGCCATGTTGTGGGCACTAACAGCAGTCAAGTTCACTGCTAGTTCATTCCGCACCAGACCACAGAAGGGCCAGTCACTTATTTGTTTAAAATATTCATTATCCATTCTCACAGAGGGCCTTGAATAGCACTTACCATCTCTTTCTGGGAGAAGTTCTCTAGGTACTTTATTTACTTAGGGCCCATGTCACAACCTGTAAATGTGGACATGCAACTGTGGTCAGTTAGAGGATGTATAACATGCACAGCAACTGCTGTGGTATGCATATGCCCATGTAGTAGCTGTGCCAACAATAGATGCAAGCCCTACCATATCTTAATATCACAGGACAGGTCCTTATGTAGAAGGACAGCATGGGAAAGGTCAGAGCTGTGATATGCAACCTATTATAAGGCTACATAAATCTTTTCCCAATAAAGTATGGGTATCATATGCTCCAAATATTTACACCAGCCCAATATCTGTTAATCTGTGTTCCCGTCCCACTTGGACAAATAACCAACATGCATCACAACATAGTCCTGTCTGTGCTGCATAACAGTACTCATAGCCTCACTGCCACTACCTGATTGGGCTTTTGCTGCCTGCACCTCACCCTGGTTTCCAGGCATTCCACATTGCAACCCTCCATGTACTCCCCACATGGCAATGGAGCCCCCCCAAAAACTCACACCTATTCAGCCATTTTTCTCACTTGAGTATGGATTGTGTACCTTTAACTAAACGCAAGTTACATCCTCCAGTAATCTGTAGAATACTATGGTTATATACTCCAGAGCTTCATCACATACCCTCCTAATCAGCAGGTAGATGTGAAATAAACTCCCACCATCTATGACAAAACAGTACTACTGTTATCCAGTTATTCTTCGTACATGCCATTGTCTCATGCACCCTTACTGAAGCAGTCATAAAATATTTTTGTCCTGTGTAGAGTGAAATCAATTTCCATTAGTAGCTTCTCTTGCTTCTTCCATAGCATGATGAGTACTGCAATGGCTGCACCTATTTTTATCATTCTGCTTTGAAGCTCATGGTTTGGCATTTATACTAATAAGGAAATATATGGTAAAAGTCTCTGAGCTGTACATTTAACACAGTGTATCAGCCCTGGACTGGGCATTGAGGCTTATGTCTGCCCATACACATGCATAAATGATTGTGAAGCACACTATACATAGCTGGGCAGGTGTGTGACCCCTACATGGCCATGAGTTTATTAATCAGTGTCATGGCATCCAGGGGTGATATGATGCAAGCATGGGCAGGGATGTGGGTTCTACAGGGTGCATAACATTTAGCTGAGTTTGTTCTTCCTCAGCACCACCCTAGCATGATGTTAGTTAGCAGGTAACTGTATGATGGCATTGGGCTCTGCTGCAATGTCCTACTGCCACTGATGAACATCACATAATAATCTGCAATATGCATCAGTGCAGATCTGCTACAGTTTTCCTTTAGACTGCAAGCTGTGAACTTGCTTTGACTTCTGAGGGTGCAGAGTTTGGAAAGGCTTCTGTATGGTGCAAGAATGGACCAAAATCTTTCTGCACATCCTACATAGGAACCATTGGGAGTGCTTGCTGGGGGAGTCCCAATAAAAAATTGGATGCCTGGCACTTCCTTACCAGAGTGGTGATTGATGCCAGGAGTATTATCCACTCTGATGAACATTATTTGCATTGATACAATGATCTGAAGAGTAGTCACCCTGTACTTCTTAGCCAATGATAAAATGAGGTTAGAGTCAGTGAAACAGAGTTCCATAATAAGTATTACTGACAAATGGCTGCATGTGATCATTTAGGCATAAGTATGCGGTAGTATGTAGGACATGTGAGTCACAAATCTCTCTTTCTTTTCTGCCTTTTAGCACTTGGTGAAATAGAGGCGAACAAGCTGATTTGCCAATGGCACCAATGTAGACCATTGGTGTTCTAGCTGGATACTTGTTAGATACCTTCTTCATTGTCCATTTTTACATTGCAGTTAGTTTAACCATTACATACACATTTGATATATTTTATGTAACACATGCCTTGTCAATGCAGGCTTACCTTTTTTCTATCCATCCTCCTTTCAAGAATTTCCACTAGTGGCATGGTGATGGTGACTGGGTTAAAAGTGGAGGTTCCACCACCAGTCCAGTCATCATCATCTACTTCAGATCAGATTGTTTTGCATTTCCTGCTCTGCCATGTCTAGGGCCTTACCCCTGCCATTTTACATGGTACCCTAGACTCTTTACAAGCATTACTTTTCCAGTCCATTCAAACTCACCTGCTAGTACAAGTTATACCTAGCATATCATGAACATGCATCTGATAGGCTGTCAGTTTGTGTTTACTGGTAGCTGTCCTGTGTTATGGATACATTAATACCATAAGATATATGTGGCCCATGTGTTTTACATTTTGAAATCAATGGCTATGCCTCCATGACATGATCAGCACGTAACAATGCAAAGCACTGTCTGGTAGGCAGTGTCTTCTCCTTGATGTTAGCTCTGTTGGGCAGAATACTTTAGACTACTGTGTTCTTCAGCCTGGCTTCCTTGGGTCCTGTGACCCCTATTTGTAACATGTACTGTTCACATGCCCCACACATGAGGGGGCTGGTTAGGGGGAATTTTATCTTGCCCCTTGTGACACATGCTACTCTGCTAACTTTTCACCTGGAGTGTATATTGTATTTTGTTTACCACCGTGTAATTAACAACATTTACTGCTAACCTGTTCTGATAACCAGACTAGTGCACATTAGTGATAATTACTTTTGCTTATTTTGTGTTTCTCTTTCTTTTTACTGTTCTTTTTATTATTTTGTCTTTCCATTTATATTCCAAGATTATGCAGCCTCTACCACACAGTGGATGTTATGCAGCAGTGTCTACCACCCTGTTTAACTGCTTTGCCTTACAAGCTGTCTCTAGGCTAGCCTCTCTGCAGGGTAACTTAGGAAATCCAAAGACCTGGTGGGTTCTCTGGTGTTGCCTCTTTGTTCATAGGTTCATAGGTTCATACAAGGCTATCTGCCCTAGGGCATTTATAAGCCTAGCCAGAATGTGTTTGGCTTTCACCACCCATTTTAAATTTATTTTGCTATGCCCTTTTTCGAGGTTAGTATACTGTGCCTCTGTCTAACAGTGACACAGAAGTGATACCCGGGGTAAACCTATGATCGCCCATCCACTCACTCTTGAAGAGAGTCAATGAGGGACTCTGCCTAACCTGGACTGGGATTTTATTCCAGAGTGAAGTGAGCCTCTGGGTTATGAATCTGTCCCTCCAGCATGTCCTATTTATTTCAGTGCGGAGGTTCAAGTCTCTCGAGCACGTAGCTCGATGGGATTTGGATTTTCTGAGGTGCAGCATGTCCATTAATTCCGGGTTGGACATGGCTTTATACGTCAGGCACAAATCGCCTCTGAACAGGCGGTATGCCACTGAGTAGAGCTGGAGATTCTTTAACCGGGCAGCATATGGCATTTGTTTGAGCCCTTTGATCCTCTTGGTGAGGTACTTTTGGGGTCTTTCCAGTTGCTGCAGGTGTCTGGTAAGGTACATCCCAAAAGGGGCATTGTACTCAATTATGGGCCTGATGAGGAATGAGTAAAGAGGCACAATGACCTCCCCTGATCTAGATGTGAATCCCTTCATGATTAGGTGGGCTATATAAAATGTTTTTCTAACCACTTTGGCCACGTGGTTGTCAAATGAGAGATTGCTATCAACTTGGGTCCCCAGGTCCCTAATTACTTCTTCTGTACTTAATGGATTACCACCTATGTGGTAATTTGTGGGCACTTTGTTTTTTCCAAGGGGATGACTATACACTTTTTGGCATTTAGCTTGAGGCCATGGCTCTGGCACCAGTTGTCTGTTTCTATGAGGCCCTTTTGGAGGATGCTTGTGTCGGCTGGAGAGTCAATTATGGCCCAGTTTGCAGTCATCTGCGAACCTGGTCAGCCACAGTCCTTCCGTGTTGGCCTGTACCTCCGAGAAATATATACCGAACAAGAGGTCCCAGGACTGAGCCTTGTGGGGCACCACTTGCAACTGGTTTGGAGTCTGACATGGCTCCAGCAATTCTAACCATGTGGGTTCTGTCCTTGAGCCAGTTTGCAATCCATCTAGTGACATAGGGGTTTATATTTAAGCTGGTGAGCTTATCTATAATGCCCGAGTGGGGTATTGTATCGAAGGCTTTTGCAAGGTCCAGGTAGGCTGTGTGGACCACCTTCCCCTTGTCAATAGCCTTGGTGACTGTTTCAAAGAAATCAACCAGGTTTAAGAGGCAGGATCTGCCCTTAACAAAGCCGAACTGGGTAGGATCCAGTGTCTGTAGGTCCCCAATATCTTTATTTATGAGGTCCATGATGATCCTTTCCATAGCTTTGCAGACCATGCTAGTCAGGCTTATGGGGCGATAGTTTCCAGGATCAGTTGAGGCACCACTTTTATGGAGAGGGACCACTGTTGCTGTACGCCACTCTCTGGGCACATATCCTGTAGTAAGGCTGAGATTGAACAGTAGTTTTATGTTTGGGTTTAGCTCTTCTTGGAGTTCATGTAGGATGCAGCCCGGGACACCATCTGGTCCCATTGATGCTGTGTTTTTTGCTTTGGAGAGGGTTCTTACCTGAGCATCTGAGATGTCAGGGGGGGCAGCACTCTGCTGGGATAGATATTTGCCCTTTTGGTGGGGAGGGGGGGGAGAAGTTTGCGCTGAACCTGTCAGCTAGGATGTTGGCAATGTCTGTGGGTTCAGTGTATTTTTTGTCATTTTGGACTAATTCTGAGCATATCTGGGAATTGTGTTTCTCTTTCTTTTTACTGTTCTTTTTATTATTTTTATTTTGTCTTTCCATTTATATTCTGAGATTATGCAGCCTCTACCATGCAGTGGATGTTGTGCAGCAGTGTCTACCACCCTATTTGGGTTTAGGCTCCCTCATCAGGGGCATTAGTGATGGGGAGGTCTCGGTTTGTCACCCAGCAGGTGGTGTAAGGTCAAGTGACCGCCTTGGTCAACTGACTTCTAGATACCTTCATTGGAAGTCTGGTGCACGTCCTTATATAACTGTCAGGGTCAAACAGCTGCTTTGCTCTGACTAGCAGGATAACAGTGGCTTGACCCAGCCATTTTGCCGTCATGCAGGTGACTGACTTTAGGTTGGGTGTGGTACTGAGCAGTGTGGCAATTAGCTATCACCCCCACCTTATCCTCTAACATGGTTTTCACTTTTTTTATATGTCACTTCCCTTCCAGTTTGTAGTCCAATCGCTCACCCCATCACCATTGTCTTTCCTCTGTTTGCATCTGTCCTGTGTGTTCCTCTCTCCATTTATGTCAGTACTTTCCCTGCTGGTCTTTGTATGTATTCAGTGCTTGTTTGTCTGCACTGCTGCCATCCCTGTACCTTTCATTCTGCCCACACCTTCTCCTTGCTACCTTCCCTTCTACTCTTTTTGGAAATATGAAAAATGGGCATCTGCCCCCCCCCATATAATTCCCTTGCTTCACCACCCCATACCACTCTCCCCTCTGTGCTCTGCTGCTTGGTCTTCTCTTTTTCTGACTGCCCTATAACATGTTTCTGTCCATTTCATTAATAAAAAAAGGGCAGGAACTTTGCTGTGTAGCTTTATCAGGGTTTCCAGCTGTACTTGTATTGGTACTTCAGTGTGCGTATGAATGCACATAGTTGCTAGCATGCTACATGCATGCATTGCTGATCATTACTTGACCAGTGGGATTTTCACCAATGAATTCACTAATTAATTTGACTCCATCATACAATATCAATCCTGCTATACTGTTTTCTTTCTTAAAGAAATACCTTTATTGAATTATCACTCGTGACATAGGCAACCATATATTTATATAAAAGTAATCCAACCATATTGACCAATTCACATTTACAAGCAGTACACATCACAGGTATTGTCCTATACAATACAACAATCCAATGTTACATAAATTGTTCAATTATGGCCTTACATTCTTCTGCATGTACTGCTCCCAAAATTTTAATTTTTTGTACGTAATTTACTCTGACCCTTTTCTAAAGATTACACTTTCTGTTCTTTTATCTGTGTTACAATATTACCTACTTCAAGTATGGTTGGATTAGACATGGATTTCCATTTTCTGGTTACTACTTTTTGGCAGCCAGAATTAAACATAAGGCCTTAGTATGTCTAAGCAATTCAGATTCTGTATCCCAGCTCAAAAAAAAAAAAATTAGTTACACTCATTTGCTCACACAGTATTTCTTAATGAGTACTACTCTGTGGGAATTTTTTAAAATCTGCCAACTCATTATACTCTGAGAACATATTCTCTCAGGTACTTCTTTCTTTCCCATTACACCTCCAACATTTGCCATCTGCCTGAGGAAAAAAAACCTTTGGAGTCTGCTTGGGGTGTAAAAGTTACCTATGCAAACACTTCCAGGCAAAAATACTAAATCATATAGATTTTGTTACATATTTGGGAGCCATATGTATGACCACCCATTGTTTCTTTGTGAATTGCATTTCTAATCTCTCTTCTCAATCCTTTTTGACCTCTTCTAGCCTATCTACCACAAGATCCAGGTACAGATTCTTAGTTTTAGCACTTGAATTTGCTTATTCATGCTCAGCACTTGTTCATAACTTGTTAGCACTAAACAAGCTAAAAATTACTACAGTACTCAACCTTCCTCTTTACCTAGAGGAAAACAGTTTTTGTACTTAATTACCTCACTTGCTTAGAGAAAAACAGCTCTTATACTCACTTTCCTGACTTGTCTAGAGGAAAGTTGTTTTTTATTCAGGCATGTCCAAGGGTCAGCTCCCAGAGTTATCTCCTGTGTATCTGATGAATCTGGGCATCTTGGGGCAATGTAGCAGTTGCCTCATGTACACTGACAACCCTTTCCTCCTACCACCCAACACCACAACCTGTGAGAGATGCACTTACCTAGCCAAACTGGAGGTAAAGCTGTCTCCAACCAAGACTGAACTTGATGGTCAAGAGGAGAAGGTAAACACTTGCACCACACCACACTCATCACATAGTCCCACTGCACCTACACCACCAAAATCCACACATAGAAACTCAAAAACATTCGCAGAGGCTCTCAGTAATAATCTGCTCAAGCAACAGAGACCTCCAAAGCAGAAACGCAAGCAACCTCCACCCCCCAATACAACCCAAATGACACATAGCCCACAGACTCAGTGTGCCAATAAACCACAGGCCATAAGGCAAAACAATGTACCCAACACACTAGTCATAGGTGACTCTGTAGTCAGGCACACTGATGTCCCACTCACCAGGCTAAACAAGGAGAAGGTTACTGTCAGCTGCCTGTCGGGTGCCAGGATCAACCACATAACCCACGCACTCAGGTCATTCTACAACAAGTACAAATATGACTCTGTCGTTGTCCATGTTGGTGTGAACAACCTGAGACGTACCTCCCTGGACTACATGAAAAGAGACATGGAAGAGCCATCCGATCTTGTAGCCCAAGCAGGTATGACCCTAGCCCTGAGTAGCATCCTGTCATTGCCCAGAATGATACTGCAGTACAAGGACAAAGTGATTGACTTCAACAATTGGCTAAGCTTCTGGTGTCATTCAAAGTGGATTCAGTAGCTGCCTGCCTAGGACAACATGTTGGACAGACCATGATGCTTTGCCAGAGATGGCCTGCGCCTTTTGCCCCTGGGATTCCGGTACTGGCTAAGGGTCTTGCCACCCCTATAGTGCCTTTTTTAGGCAAGGTTCAAATGATAAATTCACCACTGGAACAGGCAAGCAAAAACTTAGGGTAATGCTACTCAATGGTAGAAGTCTGTGTCTCAAAATGCACTCACTCGAGGCACTCCTGAAAATGGAGAACATCAGTATCTGTGCAGTGACTGAGACCTGGTTTAAAGCTCTAGAGAACAGAGCACCCCTGCATTACCAGGCTATAACTCATATCACACTTTTCAGCTATCTAACCTGGACCAGAACACCAAAGGTGGTGGGGTGTCCATATTCGTTAAGGATATCCACATCTCCAGGCTAGTTGTGCAGCGTAATGCATCCGAGGTTATCCAAGTCTAACTAACTCTAGGCAAAACTGCAATCCAAATTGCTACAGATCCCCCACCATGCCCCATTGTAAAAAAATAAATAGCTATTAGCTTAACAAACACATTTATATATTTACATTATTTATATTTGAAAATACATGCATGTCAGTCTTGTGACTTTAAATCTTTATTTAATTTTATATACAAGAACTGTTTTGTTTACTATGCTCTACTTTACTGTAGTACTGATAAATATATTGCTTTAATTGAATGGAAGTTTTAAACATTTGAGAATGATTTGTCAGATCTCAGTAACTGATTTGACTCACATGTGGTGACAGGACATAACTGTTTAACATCTGAATATAATGGAAACACTTTAGCCTTAGTTAATTTTTATCATGAACAGATCTAGCAACATCATGTAATACTTTTTATGACATAATACACAAAATGCAGTTTGAGATACCAGTTAAATATTGTAATACATTACATTTGCTTGAATTATGCATGAAAATATCCATACTGTTTAATCTTCAGATGCAGATTTTAGGTTCAAATGCAGACGTACTGTTCCAACTTTACTTCTCATATAGTACAGATGATGTGAGAGATATAACATTTAACAACAGAATTAATTTAAATTCATAATATCTAACACCCCAGGATTCCCACTCCTCTTTTCTTGATATACTGGAAAATATTAGGGTTCAACCAAACACCCTAATAATGGGCGATTTCAACTACCCCACCATTAACTGGGAAAACTCTTCATGTACCAACTCTTTTGCTCAACACTTTCTGGAATTCATAAATTCTAATGCCCCGGATCAACTTATCCACACCCCCACCAGGGGCAACAATATCCTTGATGTAGTCATTACCAGCATGAGTGACCAGTGTTCCACACCTGAAGTCAACTCCTCATTGGTCAGATCCAACCATAAGCTAATCACCCTAGATATCCGCATCCCGCCCCCACCCCACATTAGGGAAACCATGGTAAAAAATTTCTCCAAAGCCAACTTCTTGCTTCTTAAGACAGAAGTGACGAACTTCATGACACCCATGCAGATGGACAATACAGTTACTACTGCTGAATCCTACACAAATGCACTCTATAAGCAATTACACGAGTGCATGGATCGTGCTATCCCAAACAGAACCAAGACGCTATCCTTGAAAAAAAGGAAGCCAATCTGGTGGTCCCTGCCATAAACAAACTCTACAACAGAAAGAAGAAACGGTTGCAAAAGAGAGTAAAATCCCATGAGTGGAGGAGTTCTCTGGTCAGCCTCAGTAAAAAGCTGAGATCCTTTGTAAGATCCTGCAAAGCTAGCTACGAAAACAAAATTGCCACTGATTCTAAGGGCAACCACAAAGCATTCTATAGCTATGTCAAGAATATCAATGGCAACACCCAGATCTGCTCTGAGTTACAGCACAGCTTCATGGAAATTACAGAACCAACTGATATTGCCAACATCCTGGCAGATAGGTTCATTGTTAACTTTACCCCCCTCTCACCCCCTAAAGGGCCCATATCTATACAGGAAGAATGCAGAGTCCCTGTAATCACATCTATGCAGGTAAAAGCTGCACTCTCTAAAACTAAAAACACAGCATCCATGGGACCGGACAACATCCCAGGCTGCGTTTTACACAAACTTCAGAATGCACTGCCTCCCCACCTAAGCACTATGTTCAATCATAGTCTCACATCAGGCTTTGTGCCCACTGAATGGTGCACAGCAACAGTTATCCCACTCCACAAAGGGGGAGCCACCACTGATCCTGGTATCTATCGCCCTATTAGCCTGATGAACTTGGTATGCAAGGCCATGGAACATATCATCATGGAACTCAAGCAGACATTGGACCCCACCCAGTTCAGGTTTGTGAAAGGCAGATCATACCTTCTGAACCTGACTGACTTCTTTGAGGCAGTCACCAAAGCCGTAGACAAGGGTAAGGTGGTTCACACAGCCTATCTAGACCTCTCCAAGGCTTTCAACGCCATCCCCTATTCTGGATTATAGCTAAACTCACTAAACTAGGTATAAATCCCTACATCACATAATGGGTTGCCAACTGGCTCACTGACAGAACCCACATTGTAAAAGCTGCAGACACCAAATCTGACTTCAAACCAGTGACAAGTAGAGTACCACAGGGTTCAGTCTTGGGACCTCTCCTGTTTGGTATCTACTTCTCTGAAGTATAGGCCAACACAGAAAGCCTCTGACTAACAAAGTTCACAGATGACTGCAAACTAGCAGCCATAGTCGAGTCCCCAAATGAAGTGGACATACTACAGGAGGGCCTCACTGAGACAGATGTCTGGTGTCAGAGGCATGGCCTCAAGCTCAATGCCAAAAAGTGCATTGTCATCCCCTTTGGTAAAAACTCTCTATCCATGAACTACCACATAAATGGCAGTCTACTTAACGCCAAATGTGTGAGACCTTGAGACCCAGGTGGACAGTAGTCTCTTCTTTGATAATCACATCGCCACACTAGTCAGGAAATCCTTCTATGTGGAACACCTCATCACAAAAGGGTTCTCATCCAGGAAAAGAGAGGTCATTGTTCCACTCTACTCTACACTCATTAGACACATTATAGAGTACAATGCCCCTTTTGGAATATACCTCACTAGACATCTGCAGCAGCTGGAAAGGCCACAGAAGTACCTCACAAAGAGGATTACTGGCCTCAAACAGATGCCCTACACTAACTGTCTCAAAACACTCCAGCTTTACTCTGTAGCATATCGCCTACTCTGAGGAGATCTCTGCCTAACATATGAAGCTATGTTAAACCTAGAGCTGTTGGACATGCTACACCTTAAGAAATCCCAATCCCTCAGAGCTACATGCTCTAGGGACCTAAACCTTGTCACCACAATAAACAGGACATGCTGGAGGGATAGATTCCTGTCCCAGAGTCTTCCTATACTCTGGAACAAGCTACCCATCTATGTCAAGCCAAGTTCCTCATTAGCACTCTTCAAGAAAAATCTTGATGAGTGGATGGGAAATAGGAAATACACCCCAGGGATCACTTCTGTGGCTCTGCTCGTTAGGATCACAGGAAAATAACTTTCTTGGGTGGCGTAAGCCAGGGAACCTTGTTGGCTAGGCTTACTTAGGCCCTTGGGCCGATAGCCTAGTACCTACCTATGGACCTATAAAATGCAGCCAGTGCAGTTCTTTCGTTTAGGATTCCCTGTCCCTTTCTCTTGCCTATACTCACATATAAATCACCAATAGGGAAAGCAATCTCCAGCCTGCAGTCTAAATTTCTTCTTGGACTCTTCTAATTCTTTTACCTTTTCCTCTCTAATTATTTGTTCCCAGTAACTTGGTTCTTTTGCCATCATCCTCCAGTAAATTCCAGCCACCTCTTGCCTATTCTCTGCTCCCCTAATTGGAGTCATCCCTGTTGGCAGAATCTCCTTTCTCCATTCCCATGCTGGCTTAGTTCTTAGTATATTTTCTGCTACTTTATGAATATAATAATTTGTATGACTACTGTTCTCCTTACTCATCTGCATTCAAATCCCACTCTTTTCTTATTTCTTGAATTTCTCCCTTGCTACATCATCATCCCTTTCCACTTTTAACATGTTTTGATTGTGTTATGTATAAGAGCCCTAACTGTGTAGCTCTAAACTACCCCATTAAGTCAGGTAATCCTAAGTCTCCTTGTTTTACTAAAAGGATCAACTTATCCCGCTTGACTCTTGTCCTCTTCCCATCCCAGATAAAATCCTTCAAAGCAGCCCTGAAACAAAGACTTCTTAGAATTTATTGGAATACCGTCAGTCATCAAGCATGCCTTTCAATTTAACTGCAATTCTACAGATATTTGCTCCTGTCACAGTGATCAACTTCTTCATGCTCCTTTGCACAAAACTCATCTTTTATTATTATTTTTTCTTTTGACAGACCACTCTCAAAGAAGTGCTTAGAAGGTGTAAGGAAAAGAATAGGATGTAAAACAGATGTTCCACCCTTCATTTCTGAAATATAGCAGAAGATTTGTTAGCAGTCCATATGGACCTTTTTTTTGGAAATAATCCTGGGTAGAGGGATTTAAGCTGAAGAAAGCCTTTTAGAAAAATTAGTTGCAAGGTGACTGTGGCTGAGAGAGGCAGCTGCGCAGAGACTTTTGTGTATAGATTTCCTCCATATCAGTAGAGTTCCTCCCAGCCTTGGCCTATCTTATCAAAATTCACCACTCTGTTTCCCAACCCTCTGCACTTCCTAAGAGGAAGCCTGATTTTCCTAAAGAATTAAATAGTTTAACTGATCAGAGACATATGGGTAACAGAAGTAATTGCTTCAGGATACAAAACCAATTTCATGACCATTCCTGAGATGCCTCTGCTGTCCCTAGACCAAGTGCCCTTAGTAGAACCCATGTTAAAACAACTATTTTCTTCAGTAGTAATAGAACATTCCCTTAACAGTGCAGTGGACAGTGTTCTATGCAAGACTTCTCTGGCCGCCAGGAAAGGCAGTGCTTGGAGATCCATTCTGGGCACAACTTTTTTGGAATTAATGCAGTTTTTCCTTCTCTGTTTTTGCAGTAATCACTCATCAAACCTTAAGACATTAAAGATACCTACCTTCCTTTTCCCATATACACGAAACATAAAACATTCCTAACATCAGTGGCGAAAATGGAACATTTTTGGTTTATTTCCTTTTGGGATGTCCACTGCTTCTAGTGTATTTACCAAATCCTTAACTACTGCCATCATGTGTTTCAAAATGAAGTGCATTTGCATCCACCCATAATAATTGAACATATTCCTTATTTATGCACTTGCCTTGGAAGAGCTAATGAAGGGCCTGGATTATACTAGCACATGCCTGACTAATCTGAGAATTTCACTCTGCTAAATTAAGTCCCGTGTTCTCTCTCTCATACAAAAACCTTCTTTGTAGCACTGTTAGACAAGTTATAAAGTCTTTATTTCTCAACAGAACAGATCTCCTTGATGCCTATATTTTTCTTACAAGCAGCAGGGGGGCACTGCATGGCTATGAGGTTCATCTCTAACGCACTTTACTACAAATTAGTCTCCATCTTCATGGATGCAAATGAGAATGATCAATTGTTACCAGAGGAAAATTTGGCAGGAACACCTCCACCAAAAGAGAGGCTAATTATACATATATATTCATTCCATAGCAGTTCAGAGGGAACTACAGGAGCAGAACTAAACATATCCGTATCAAGGGAAATTCTACTGCTTATATATGCACTGAAAATATTCAGAGAGACCTAGAAATCAAGATTCCTAAAACTAGTTATAGGTAACATCACAGCTCTTTAATAATTCAACAGATAAGGGAGAATTCACTCTTGGCAGCTTTACAGACTGACCATAATAATTTGAGATCTAACCACCTAGCCAAAGCTACACCTGCTGGCATTTTACTTTTCTTTGATTCACAATCACAACTCCTTGGCAGCATGGCCAAGCAGGCCATCCTTAATATCCTTAAATAGAAGTTGCAACTTAAGATCTTCCATAATTTAATACTAAAGTGGTGGTTTTTAAAGAGGAAACTGTTTACTACTACATCTGTTCATCACCAGTTTAAGAAATTCTACTCCAAGCATTGATGCAGGGTGGTGTGGGTGATGAATGCCTTTTGAGTCTGTTGGGAAAAGGTACACCTATATGCATTCTGTCTCCCCTCTCTCATGCGGCCTTCTAAAAGGCAACAGAAGATAGGCCAAAGCTCATCCTGATAACTTCATTTTGGCAAATCTTGTTTTTTCTAACCTGATGCAATTAAACAAAGAGGAGCTGATTCTCCCTATCCCATGTACACTGGTGACATAGTAAAGGAAGGTCCGAGTATAGCTGAAAGGTCTCAGACTAGAAGTCTGGAAGTTAGACATTTGACTCAATCCCAGGCATAATATTAAGGATATTTTGCAACAGAAAAATGCCTTATAACAATGAAGTCTTATCATTCAAAAATGGAGTAGATTCTTTGTACTGTGTGTTGTCCATGACATACCACCTAAGGCTGTCTTGATTCCTGGATGTATTGTTATTTTTAAAATTATTATTTTGTGAGTCTTGCATGTCAGCTATTTCAGCTTCACTGTTCTTGGTATTATCTATTGCCCAGTATCCTTAAAGAAATTTTAAAGGAGAGTTCTTCATTAGGAGCCCTAAAGACATTTGTGTCCTTTCTGGAGGTTCTTAACTTTGTAACAGAAAAATTGACTCTACCCCAAGCCCCAAAAGCCTGTTACAACCCCAGTAGTTAAAATTCCTGTCTTGACAGACTTTTATTTTTTGTTGTAGTCACCCCAGCAAAAATGTCTAAGCTGCTGACAGTGATGTATAAGGAGCCCAAATGCAGCGTTCATATGGTTAGGGTAGCATAAAGAAACAACCCTTCTTTTATACCCAGACTAGTTTCCGAGTTGGCCTTGAACCAAACCATTCAGTTACAAGTTTTCTACCCAAAACCTCAAAATGCATGCATTTAGTGGAGCTCCAAACTCAAATTAAAATATGTTGAAAGAAGCAAAGATTGTAGGAAACTGACCAGATTTTTGTGCCAAGAAAGCAGGCAGACCATTCTTTCAGTAACCTCCAACTAAACGCCTGGCAAATGGCATTGTCTTCTGTTATGACTCCGACTGAAAATACAGGGGCAGTTTAAGGCTTAATCCCCTAGAAGTGCAGTTACCACAGTAGCCTTTTTCAGACATGTCAACATAAAGCATAAGTAAGCTACCTAGTCTGCCTTCCCTCAACATCTTTTCTAGACATGCCAATCTGTACACACAATGCGAGAGTAGATCAGAATTTGCAATTGCAGTCTTGCAGGTTATGTTGAGGCTACCACTCTAAAACTCTGGCCATGTTACCTGCTGCTTTAGTATTCCTTCCAGGCATTATTGATAATACTGCTGCCTGAGCCTTTTGATAAATATATGCTACAATTACTATCACAATAGCTATGTGAATATAAATGTTACAGCTTTAAGTGAAGTCTCTGTTCCATCAGTAGCTCTCTAGAGCATCTCCTTTCCTGTTTGCCTATATATCTGAAAATATAGATCTCAACCTCTTTGAGGAATCCTTTACACCTTAACTTATTAGACAACCCCTTCTTGTTAGGCTGGATGTGCAGAATTATTGCTGACATAGTTTTCAAGAGAAAAAAAAAAGAACAGAAGATGATGCAGGCTGTTCTCCCTTTTTCGAGGAAATCAACCAAACCATTCGGCATCAACACCACAAAGAATTCAGCATTGATAAACACCAGCCTGCAGCATTAAGAAAAAAAATTGTAGTACAGCTTCTTTTATTTGGACATCTATGGTTATACTGTGTATGATTGCAGAATATATTTTGTCTTGGTATCACTTCTGCCATTCCTTAAAATACCGTTCTCTCAATCCTTTCTTTTCTCATTCAGTTAATCTTGTCAGTTTCTTATAGTTTATTCAGTGTACCTTCTTTGGCTTAGTCATAGAGTTAAGCCATGCCAACCGTACTTGCTATGAATCTCTCTTGACTACATGTCTGGTCCACTGTAATATGCTCAGTGGATTGAGTTTTCAAATTATTTGGTTCTGCTTCATTTTGCTGCCAAACTATACAATTATCTACTTTTCTGAGGTTAAATGAAGGCTTGGTGACCATTAGCAGAGGATGCTACTGATTCTTTGATGCTAGGACACATATTTGCATGTGGAAAAGAAAACAGAAAGACAGTAAAAAAATGAAGTTAGAAAGAAGAATTATTGAGTCATACTGATACTGGAATTTCACAAGAAGATGGTATGTGTTGTTAACATATTTAAATCTATGCAATGTCCACATCACTAAAATATGCATACTTTACCAGCTGATAAAATAATTTAAGAAATGTGTAAGGAAACATTTATTCCTGATGGAAAGCTGCAGAAGACCTCTTGGAGAACAGTGCATGTAAGATCTGCATTTGTTTAAGATATGGTGACACAGACATAAGGGACTGCTGACTATTTTCATTTATTTATTATTATTTATTTTGACATTTGTTAACCGGGTTAGTCCAACTGAACATGAGCTCATTTTCAGTGGAGGCCCAGTGAGAAAAGCTCCATACAGAGCATGTATCATAGCAGAAATAACAATAAGTACAGAAAGCTTCAAATATAAAAGACAGTCTAATACAGAGGTAACTGTATATACCAATAAAATCTCAAATACAATACAAAAAAATAAATCCGGACACAATTAAGTAAATGATAATAGAAGACATATGGTGGTTACAAAAATCACATAAAATATCAGAATACAGTATGTAGTAGAACAAATCTGCAGCATCTGGAGTAAAGAAATATGAAATAAAAATGCAACCCAAGCAGAGGAGATGATGGCAGTACCTACGTGGAACAGTAAGGACAACAGAATACGAGATACTGTATGCTTAAAGTACTAGGGGTGGTTTGAAAATGGATGTGCAAGTGGGAAAAGACTCAGAGTAAAAAGGAACATACCATAAGAGAGCTGGGTTGGGCTTTGGCAGGAGCAGATCCATGAGTTCAGTCAGTTTTTTTTTTTATGATGCGAGTATTGGATATAGTTCTGATGGTTAGATGAAGTTCCTTCTACACTGAGGCAGTGGAGTAGCTGTATAGATGTTGGCCAGTTGTTTTCTTTGGGCTTATAGATTTCCAAGAGAAACTGGCCAGAGCTCTGGAGAGAATGACTGGGAGTATAGAAGTAGATGAGGGCTGAGATAATGGAGCATGGGGTAGGTTTATTGATGATGGAGTGAGTAAGGAGCAGTGAGCTAGAAGGAGCTGGTGAGTGAATTCTAGTGAGCTTAGGGATTTGAAAGAAAGGTAGTGGTGTGAGTTAGTGTTGGTTTGGAGCAAATCTAGTGACCTTGCTATAAGTGAGTTCAAGCTTAGACTTTAGTGAGGATTGCAGGTTGGTTAAGATTGGAGAGGCATAGAGTAGACTAAGAAGAAGGTATGCATACTCAACACAGAGAGAGAGTTTAGAGTCCTTAGCGAGGAATTTTTTTGTTTCTATAGTGCAAGCCCAGTTTTTGGTGAGTCTTTTTTATGCAGTGTTGAACGTGTAGGTTGAGTTTTACTTAATCATCACTGATAGCTCCCAGGAGCTTGGTTTGAGTTTTTATGTTAATTGCAATGTTGTCAAGAGATGTGATAGTGAATTAAGATTTAAGGTGAGAAAGGGATTTCAGGAGGAATAAAATAAGTGTTTTTGTTTTTTTTTTTTGGGTGGGGGTTGAGTAGAAGTTGATTGTCAGTTAACCAACTTTTGACAGACTTGAAAGAGTTTTGGGTTATAGTGTGGAGGTGAAAGAAATTATCCGAAGTGGAGATGATAGTGGAATCATCTGCATATTGTATGAGAGAGGAGTGGGAGCATGAAGTGTGGAATGAGTCAGTGAATATGTTAAATAGCACTGGCCCAAGAATGAAGCCTTGTGGTACTCCCAGTTGACAGGGAGGAAGGGTGAGAAGGAAAGGAGATGCTTGACGGACTGCTGTCTGTTGGTAAGGTAGCTTAAGAACCAATTCAGAGTAGTATTAGAGAGACTTAGATCAGACAATTCGGGAAGGCAGTAAAGAAAAAATGTGGAAATGTGGGGTGCTGAGTTGCGTTTTTTTGAAGATTCAGTAAGTTTGTTTAACTTCTGTGTTCTGATTCCAAGCAGAGTAGGCACTGGATGGGCCTTTGTCTTGTATACCTGAAAGGTTAACTATCGGTCTATTACTGGAAAACACTGAAACAAAAGTTTGGTAGCACTTTAACAGTCACAAAATTCCATTTCATTAGAACCATGGGAACATGAATTATATTCTAGCAGTTTAACAGGAAAAGCCAACAATCAACACATTTATGTAGAGATTACAGGAGGGGGTATCTTAAAAATTCCCTGAAGTGCCTACAACTGTCATTAGTTGCCCTAAATGTGCAAGGATTGTGGTAACAGGTTTGCCCAGTTATGGCAAAAGGTTATCCCACTGATTAATGATTGACAGAATGCTGTTTAATCAAGATTCATAGACCAAATGGTCAGTTCATTAAAACTTTTCTAACCTTATCTACAGATATGATAAACTTGGAGTTAGTTTTATTGGTTGGGGTAAGCCTTCCTTTCAGAGTGGGTGTGGGGGTCTTCCCGTAGAAAAAAAAGGTTAGTGAATAACCTGTTCAGTGGATTAGGCTCAGCAGAACAGACTGTGATGAACTGCCTTTTGATTAAATGAGACCGATTCCAAAATATCCTAAAGTAAAATTTTAAGACAACTGCATAAAAAATAAAAGTATTTGGAATAAATGCAGCCTTTCTGTAAGATACATGTCATGTTTTCTTTTAATTGTATTTTAGATATATTTCAGCTTCTGTCTCCCAGTGAAGATCCATATCCCTTTAATCTATACACAGCTAGGGAGGCCTGTCGAAAAAGAGAAGGAAAAATTGCATGTATTAGTGAACTGGAGTCAGGTCTCAGAGATGGATACCAGTCATGTCGGTAAGTTTTGATGGAGAAATTGGCAAAGATTGATGAAAATAAAGTGGTAAAAGTAGAAAACTGTGTGATTTGAGGATTCAAAGAGAGTAATTACTGTTCACTTTTCCTGTTATTACAGCCATTAAAATGTTGTTGTTGTGTCTTTCGGCCTTTCCTGGTTAGGGGTCGCCACAGTGGAACTCCGGTCCGCTAATGTTTGGCAGATAGATTTTTACGTGCCGAGTTGCCAGCCCTGACGCACAACCTTCAACAAAGGTATGCCCATTCATGCATGTCTCCACGCAGAAGATGCTCTAGCTGAGAATCGAACTGGACAGCGTCTTACTGTGAGGCGACAATGCTACCGCAGCATACAGCCATTAAAATATTCACACTTAATCCACAGGAAGTTCAACAAAAGTTTTGAAGTTATTTCTTTGTTATATTTAAAGATGTAGTATATTTTGTATTCAGGCACGCTAAAGTTGGTTAGGTTGACAAAAAGATAAACATGATAATGATGAAATGTGATCTTGCATAATAAAAAGAGGCAGAATACTTGACTATGTCATATGTGATCCAGGTTTGACAACTAAGCACTGAAGAGGAGAGCTCACCTGGAAGAATGTGATTTAGTGGTCAAAGGATGGATTTCTGATTGAGCAAACTAAGGGTTCTGTTTTTCAGAGGTTAAAGAGAATTTGTAGGGATGATCCATTTAGGTGTGCCCTACTGATGTCTTTGGCTTTTATGTATGGAGAGACATGCAATGCTAAAGGTGCAAGAGTGTTCTTCCCTGCAGGATAGACAGGGTGTATACCATTCAGTAAAAGAAAAAACTTCTTACACCCTTCAGATCCAAGTAACGCTCCTCCTTTCATATCTACTCACACCTCTTTAATGGGAACATAATTTCTTTCATGAAGAGATTAATAGCATGTATCACCTATGTGAGGGCACTACAATTGATGATGGAGGAAAGAATGCTGGAAATAAGAGGTGGCTCTGTTGAACAAAAACAACCTGATTTTATAAAAAATGTGTAGGCGTAATATGTATCATACAGCAGAGACCTAGCTAGCTCAATTAGTGCCCATGCTGGCTTACAAACTTGCAGCCCACCCCTTCAGCTCTTGAAGCACTCAACCTGGAGACATCAAAAATCTGGGCAAAGGCATATGAAAAGTAGGTACAACTGGCCAAAAATGTGGATGCTGATTAACATAGAATTTGCATACATAATTGTGTAACCCCACCACCATGATTGAATTCTGGGATACAGTATGAGGAGAAAATCTGGACTGTTAAGGGGTATGATCACCCCATGTGGCCAAAGCAATGACTGAAAGGGATTCTGGGCCAGTCATCCTACTCAGTAACATGTAATAAGAGCATTGATCTGTGTAAGTACAGTACACCAAGAAGAGGTTTTATGCTAAAGAAACAAAGTAGTAACAACCTGATCAGTCTGTTTATGTGACCCACCACTGTCTGTCAGGCCGGTCACCCCATTACAACTAGCAATTTTAAAGCTTCCAAACATGAAATCAGTTTCACCAATGACAAAAGTGAATTTTGTAGCCATAGAAATAATAAAAAAAAACTGTAAGCCCTTTACAATGCTGCTGAGGGAGAAGCAACATTTTCTTGCACAGATGTCACAGAATTCAGCTTATTTTTACTAAAGAGACGCAGTTCACTTGCGTAATTAACTTAAACTTGCGTTTGATATTTTACGTTTCCTCAAGTATTAAGCCAGCAACAGCATCTCAACTATGTAAAAGTTGTCAGATAGACATTGAATGATTAGGGGATGTCTATCATAAAAATGGTAGGGTACTCTAAAACTGTACCAGAATAAACTTGCTGAATTATACATACATTTTACTCCAAACAAAAAAAAAAAGGAAACACCACCAGAATAATTATAATTATATTAACTACATTTAGTCTGTAGCAGTCTCGGTGGTTCTTTATGGAAAGTTTTAAAACACCAAAAATTACCCAGGTATTCCTATAATTTAGACATGACTGTATGATTGCCTCATCCCCCTTCAAGTTAGTAGTGCTTTTTCATAATCTAAATTGAAAAAAAAAAGTGCTACCCCCCCTTCACCTATGTACACATGCTAGAATATGGTAGGAACCTCTCTGTGAGCACAAATCAGAACCACCAGATTTAATTCTGCCCTTTGTTCTTCTACCAAAGTACAACATGTAGCTTTTGCCAGGGCTAAATTGCTATTTAATCATAGCCATCCCCTCCCCAGACAAATAAGAAGAAAAAAAAACTACTTATTCTACTTTATACAGTGAAGTTAAGGGACATGGTTTACCAGAATGAAACCTATCCCTACAGCATAATAGTTTAATATATTAGTACTAGGCTAATTGCCCTTGTGTACCATTTTAAGCCTAGCCAATCATCCCGTGTGAGAATCAAACCCTACACTTTGTGTTTGTAAGGTTAACACCTTAGTCAGTATGCCAACCTCCCAACCACATTTCAACAGAATGGCTTTGTGTGATTGTCAGTGCAGTGATTAACAATTGTTTTAGGCTGGTAGCTAGGGTATAACTAAGAAGTTAGTGTATTATAGAAATCCAGCTGATGGTACTCTTTAGAAATCAACACACAGGTGCGCTGCATATACAGAAAATGCTACCTGCTTCAAGTTTTAGGAGTACCTAATTCTCTATCAGACTTATACAGAAAATCATGCAGTCTATAGGTTCGAGTGATCACAGCAAACATGTGGAGTGCCCTTACTTCAACTATTTGCATTCATTCTTTTATTTGACAGACAGGTGAAGTCAGATTCCTCCACAAACAAACACAGCTTATCTTGCAACAGTGTAGTTTTGCACGTCTTGCACAATTTTCAAATGTAATCTGAAGTACATGTAATGCACACATACACATGCATATAGATCCATACAAATATGCATAAAAAACAACTTTACATATCAACACATATAGAGCATACATATCCAAACATACATTTAAAATACAGCTAAATGACACAGATAGACAGTTGCACATAAATATATTGTTTGTTTTTTCACCATGCTACTGGAAAGCACATCTGAGAAAGGTCCAACCTACTTACCAAATTAACAAAATAAGCAGTCAGCAAATCAAAGAGCCACATATGCATGTAAAATATATACTTTTAATGTACTCTAACGTACCAAAGTTTTTATTTGCCTAGTACAACTTTCAAACAAACTTGTACATGTGCTTTACCAGACAGTTTTTACTTTAATCTCAAAACTGCCATATAAAACACAGCATCACCTAATGCCTCAAATGAATAAAAAGAAAACGACCATGTGAACATTAGGTCATGTCAAAGATGAGAGCCAAATTGGCAAGTCACTGCTCTCTCATTATACTGAATTGCTTCTTAACTAAAGGTGTGCTGAAAATTATTTTCAAGTAGTTTAAATACAGTGCCATCACCACATGGTATGTCTTCTCAATCATGTATAAGCATTAAAAATTTTACTAATAATCAAGCAGTACATCTTCCAAAAAAAAAAAAAAAAATATATATATATATATATATATATATATATATATATATATATATATACACACACACACACACACACACACACACACACACACACACACACACACACACACACTTAAGTTCATTTAGAAGGTAGATAAACATCCTGGCTACTGTAAATGACAACATGGTGACAGCAGTGTCACAAGTGGTTCTCCGACCTACGCTCTGTATCATCACATTTAGGTCACGTGCATACAGAGCATCGCAAAAATGCACAACTATCACAAAAACTACCAGATGTTTTCCCTTCAGATGGCAGGGAATACTGGGTCGGCACATCACACTATCCGAAAGCACAACTAGTGACAAACTCAAACTATAAATATTAGGGCTTCAAGGGAAATATAATTATGCAATTAAATAACCAGCTCCCTCAAAATAAATCCTGCTGTTAGAGACATCAATCAATTAACAGACAAAACATACTGGCAGTAGAAAAGGTTCAGTAAGCAAGAGTTAGAGTCAAACAACATCACCACTACTATAATCATAAAACACTCATCTCTCTGAAGTATGTTTACAACACATGCGCATTTTCACATTTTTGGCTGCTAGCCTTTGCATACCCTACGGAGACTGGTCCACTGAAAGTGTGTTTTGTGTACTTTGTCATATTCAAGTGAGTCAACAAAAAGTATCGTACATTACCTTGGTGAACAGCAACATTGCACCCATGTCCATCACAGTACACCAGTCCCAGTTAAGTCAAGTCACCATACTAAAACAGGCAAAGCCATCAACCCCCGTCTGAACAAAAGAAACAAAAATTTCCTGATTACTTAGTTTGTAGTTGCCATTCTAAACCACCGCTGATGTGTCATTCTCATAGCTGTAACTGTCCTTCACTTACCTGAGCCATGTAGAACCTCTTCTCATGCACTTACTTTTGTGCAACATACAAACTTTAAGCACTGAAGATGAAGAATATATATTGTAGAGCGCTTTCCATAGAGAAAGTTGCTGTATTTAACTTCTAGGAAGACATCTTCTGCTTTCTCCAGAGTCCAGGCAACTTACGTTTTTTTTTATTTTTGAATCTCTCGGGTCTCTGAGAGTCCACATGTAGTCAGGTACTCCCTCACGAAGCTGATGCCATCATGCATGACCCTGCATGTTGATGATGGTGAAGGATACTCTGGTCATGACATGATGACATCATCCATGCTTTAAAGTTGTAAATAAAATAAAAAAAAGAAATCTGGAATTGAATGGGCTATTCAGAAATTCAGGGCACTCCATTATTTTGCCCACAAAATTGGTAAATTCTGAGGAATTTGGAACAGTTGAGAGGTATGTCTTGAAGTGAAGAACAAAAAAAAAGGCCTTCCTACAGTACTGTAGCCAATACACAGCCTAGCTGTTAAAATGAAAAATGGGGGAAAAAAAACACTGAACCCAAATGCATTTCTGTATTGGCATTTTGGTACAGAAAGCGCTCTCAATTGTGCCCTCTAACATTTTGCTTCTGTGCAATTTTTCCCTTCACTACACCCTTGCAACACCATGTAATTTACTCCTACCCTTTTCTAAAGATCCCACTTGTGCTGAAAAAGATTAATGAGTGTTGACTCCACGTAAAGTTGAAAAGGTTATCAATACATAGTAATGTTCAAAATTCCACAGGGACTTGGTCAGACCACACCCCTGAATATTTTGTGATGTTGTCGAGGCCACATAAGGAAAAAGATGTCAGACTTCTAGAAGGAATTCAAAGGAAAGCTAACAAGAGGTTCATGGAACAGTAAGGAGCTAGATGAAAAAGGAATAGGGAGGACAGGAAATTGGTGAACAAAATTGCCAAAAAGATGTGATGGAGTCACTTTGAAAAGGAATGACAGAGGGGGAAGGAGGATCACAGACAGGAGATTGTAGGTATTAACTTTTCCTGAATCTCTAAGAGTATGTTTTCACAGAGATTCTTAAAATAGACTTCCAGAGGATGTGGGAGAGGAAATCTGTGAAGGCAGTCGAGCAGGCAGTCGAGCAGGCATGAGACAGATCGAAAAAAATCAAGGTAGACAGGCTTATTTTGTCTTTTCTGTTGCCAAGAAAATGTAATGTAATGGTATTTTCAGAACTATCCCTGTAGATGTAGGATCACCTAATGTTCTAAGCCTTTGAATACCTCTCTGTACAAGACTATACCTGCACATTTGCTGTCTGTTCTGTTTGATATTCCAACTTAAGATCTTAATCCTTTTGCAACTCAGTATTACTATCTTTGCCTTGATCTTATAACTTTAGTTAGCTCTCTCTCCATGCCTCTCTTCTCACCTGCACTTTTTCATCTGTTTCATATCTGTTATTTTTATGTAATTATTACTCTACATTTGCCATCTATTAGCACCTACTCATTATTATAGATTATTACCACAGCTATTATATGTATGGCAGTGTAGTAATATTAAATATATAAAAATTCGACCTCAGATACTTTTATCACTAACAGTAGAGTTAAGTAATGCTGGCTCTAGCATCCACTAATGGTCTCAAAGGGGGGTTAGTGATAGACTTGTGAATCTTTGGAACTCCAAAGATAGTAGGTATTCTTGGTGCTGGTGTATCAAGAAAATCAGCAATTCCTGCATCTATCCTTGCTTCAATAAACAACTAATCAAAAATAGAATGAATTCTAGCATAAGCTATGTTTAGCTCCATTTTCTTAATATATTCATCCAAGTCTAGTATCACTAACCCACACCCTTTGTACGGTTTCATTGTTCTCACTCGGGCTTGCTGAAGCACAGATAAAGCTTCCTTTTCTTCTCTAGTTATGCTGAATTTCTAAGTACAACTTTTTTTATTATTGTTATTTTTGTTTGAAGTTACTTGGTTAAAAAAATCTAATATACACACTTTTTCAAACAAAGCTATAGTAGGTTGTAATTGAGGGCAGAAAGTGCTAGATACATAAAATTGTGTTACTGTGTGTTGCCCCTCCCCAAACAAAACTTTAAAATTAAGTTTTCTTGTAAACAGTTTAAAATCTGTAATTAATTCTGCTATGCTAGTTTTTACTGTGGGGACAAAAGTAAGTCCTTTTGCTAGTAAATCAGCCAGCACCAAATCCAATTTAAATTCAGAATAATTAAAAATATTAAAGTCACCTTGCGTGTTACACACTACTGTGTGTTTTAATCCATTTAGTTCTGAAGTCTGACTTTCCAGTCCTTCACTCTCTATTGTTTCTGATGTGAACTGTAGCAAACTTTCGGGGCTCCCTGCCTCAGTTTGTAGCCTGAGGCAGGATGCTGAAAATTTTCTCCATTGTTTGGACCATGCTGTTGGCCCACAAAGTTAGTCCTCATTCTATAAGTTCCTACGTTGTTCGTGTTATTATTGCTAGTGTTATTATTAGAAGCATTGCTCTTCTTTTTAGTGGATACATATGTCCAACCTTCTTCACTCCGTTCCGATCCCTGAACAGGTAGAGCCATTTGGTTCACAGCTACTGCTGCAGTAACTTCCTGAATGCCCAAATTTTTCTGTATACCAGATTGTGACAATGGTGGTGCAGGGTAGGCAAAACCTTTTGCATACGCTTCTCTATCCCAATTTAATTTTTTAAGCTTTGTGCTTTTTAGCTTCTCTATATGCTGGTCAATACTCGTGAAGGACCTTTCATAGTCATATTTGTATCTATGAAAGTCACCATCCTTCCTAATTTCTTCATCTGTAACAGAAACTTCATGTAGTGAACCATCCACCATGATTTGGTAGTGTTTACTAATTAACCCTAAAAGTTCAATTCCATGGTTGTTCAATATTTTAATCAAGTCTTTGTGAAAGTCTGAACCGCCTATAAGGCCAGTGGGGTATTGCCAAACACGAAGACCCTTAGGTACTATACCCTCACTGGCACATTCTTTAAAATAGGCAAGTTCTAACTGAAGTTTTTTATATTTAAGCAATTTTGCATCCAACTGCTTTAGTTTGTCATTGATATTCTCTGCAACAAACACGGATCCTGGTACCACAACAAGTCGACCAAAGACACTAATCGGAGTACATGAAATATTCTCTGTTCACATGTTTTCTGCAGCCGAATCACCCAAAGTTCAACTAGTAGAAGTTTGCTGTAGTGACAGTAACCATTCTAACCAGGAGTTCAAACTAGTGGGTGGGGATTCCATAAGCCTTATACTAAAATGTTATCATGGTGAATATCATTAAAATTCCCCGAAGGTGTAGCATGAATAGTCAAATTTAGAAGAGGGTCCACACTTACTGTAGGCAGTTGGCTAAATGAATTGGGCTATGAGGCCTCACAGCACGAGATTTTTCTGACCTTATAGTTTCCACCAGAATAACCATTTGTTAAGGAAGATTTGGTTATTGATAAATTATACCATGAACTCACCTGTTTGTTTCACTTCCTTCCCTCCAGAAATGTCTTAGCTTGTATTTTGATAAGGACAAACAAGTTGAAAGAAGTCACAGAATCCAGGTGTAGTGGTTTTCAACAAAAGAATGATACCTTAATACCTAAAGTGACTGCACCCGATGGTACCCACCCAGAAGGATGCTGTATATGCATCCTGAATGCATCCAGGTTCTGCTGCAACTCCTTTAAAAATTGATGCCAGTTATATAATTCCCCAGTAGAGCGGATGAACATCCAAACCAAGTGTCCTACATTAGACTCCTTTGTGCTTCCCCAGCAACAGAAAAAAGTACACTGCACATGTGAAGAACTACCCTCAGACAGGTTGACAATTGGCTCCACCTCAGTGCTTATGTGTTTATGACTCTCTGCTGCCACTAAGTCTCAAAGCAGGAGTGGAGGTGGTGAAAGAAGAAATGACAAAGCCTTTCATCTTTCAGACTTATTCTTCTAAGTCTGAGAAGTTTTGCATCTGAAAAGGGATGTCTTAAGTGTCAAAGTTTCTTGATTTGTAAATTGTCTTGAACTACCACAGATTCTGTTACCTCTCAAATGTGATACCTGATTCTGCAAGCCCTAATGTATGGCAAATAAACTGGATTTGACCATATTTAAAATGAGTTGTGAACCTTATCATTACAAAAAAAGTACATAACTAGTGATCTGAGAGTGTTCAGTCTCGCCGTTTGTTCTTACACATGGGTTAGGAGCCGATCCTTGGCTCTGAGTCAGCCGCTTAGCAAAGCTCTGCATCGAGAAGAAGCTCGAGACCAACCTATCTCCCACAATTCCCTCTGCCCTTACCTCAGATCTAGTTTGCCGCTGCAACTGATCACATCGTTTGAAGAGCTCTGAGCCAACTTCAGATAAGATTTACCTTTTTTTTTTTCAAAAATTTTGATCTAAAGTTATTGGATTGGGACACTTTTTAGTGTGTGTGTGTGTGTGTGTGTATGGGTCTTCGGTTCCGATTATCTAAATCTTTAGTGTTTTAAAACAATTTTGTTTAGAATTAGGATCCTAGGGCCTACCCCACTCACTAAATTTCGGATTTGACTTAGTTATTACTTCATAACTTTATTTCTTGGCCTTTGGCTAAGTTTAAGTGTATTGGTGTAATTTCACTAGCTATTGTGACTTTTTTGACATGTCTGACAAGGTTAAGTCAGGGTTTAAGAGATGTCAGTGCAGACAGAAGATGTCTGTCACAGACAACCATAGCCCCTGTGTCTACTGTCTTGGCCCTCTCCATCTTCAGGAGGACTGCTCCATATGTCACTCCTTTAGTGGAAGGGTCATGACAGATAGGCGCAGGAAGCTCATGGACAGGGGTCTCCTGAAGCCTGCTTTTCAAGAGGCTTTAGATAAGTCAGACCAGACTTCTAAATCTTCGAAGGAGTCGAAGACTTCGGAGCCTACGTCATCGGCTTCAAGCTCTTCTTTTAAAGTTCGTTCACCGGTTCCACAGACTTCGGGGCCAAGTATCGAACTAGTGTCTGTCACCGAGCCTCGAGTCTTGGAACCGGTGACAGAACTGCCACCCCCGGCTCTTTTGAGGTCGGCACCATCTTCGATTTCTTCGACGCGGTCTTCCAAGCCCCTCTCCGACATAGACCATGTGGTGCAGAAGCTGATGGAGAACACGGCCCTATCCAAACTTATTGCAGTCTCCCCTTGTCTCCATCTGATCCTCCTCCGAGACCTGTTCAGCCCTCGGAGCCGGTAGACGCTGATTTGTTGATTGTATAGCCCTTGGTGCCGGAACCGTCCCTTTCTCGGTCGGCACCGTTTACCTCGACTCCGTCGGAACCTCTCCCGGACTCGCGGAGCCGACAATCTATCCTTGGTTCCGGGACCGAGAGCCGAACTGATGTTTCGGCGCCGACTCTCCCTCTCGGTGCCTCGGCACGGATCACCTCGGCTCCGTCCTCGGGATCGGTGCCCTTGGCTTCTGCGTCGGAGATTCCTCCACGTTCTTTGGAACCGGGGGATTCCTCGGCTCGGGGTCCGGGGGCCTTTGATCTTATGAGGAAGGTATTGTCTTCCCAGACAACTACCTCAGCAGAAACAGCGTCTCCCTCCCATAAAGGCCCGTTATCCTCTTCTGCAGCTACGGCTACTCAAAAGCGTCAAGCACCACTGTCTCAGCCGCTCCCAGAGGGAGCCCCCTCTTTTCCTCGGAGGCTTCATCGGATGCCCCCCCCTGAGGAAGTCCCGAGGAAAAGATTGTGTAAGAGGAGGCACTTGGATTCTCCACAAGAGTCCTTAACATCGGACACTGACTTGGATAAGTCAGAAGGGTTCCCAAAATCACCCTCGGAGGATGTCTCCTTTTCTGACATCCTGGAGATCCTAAAACAGAGAGGTGATTGGCAAGCCCTACCCCCTTCTGAGGATGAGTCAGTCTTGCTGAAGGCATTCGGTGCTCGCCCTTTTCCCTCCTGGGTCACTCCGCCCTTTGATGAGTTGATGGATTTGATTGCTCAAAGGGCGTGGGAGACACCTGACACAGTGGAGCCAGTCCCCAGAAAGCCTAATAAGTATATTACGGCCCCTCAGGACAAGGCATACCTCACAAAGGGAGTTCCAGTGGACGCTATGGTGGTGGCAGCTGCCACTAAAAAGGAGATGTCTGAATCTTCCTCATCTGTCCATCCGCCTAACAGAGATTCTAGGACCATGGACAGGTATGGGAAGCGCATTTTTAGTTCAGCGACTTTTTCCATGCGATCGCTGAACTATTTGACACATTTCACATGTTTACAGAGGGATCTAGTCAAAGAGTTGGGAGATACCCTCCAGGGTACTACAGATGTTGCTGTTGCGGAAAAGGTTACAGCACAGCTCAATACCCTTACATCAATTGTGAACTCATCCATGAGGCTCATCTCGTATGCAGCCGAAGGGTCGAGTAGGGCTGCGGCTTCAGCGATTGCTCTCCGTAGACAATCCTGGATGCGCTTATGCTCCTTTGTGGAAGCCTTCAAGTCTTCCTTTACTAACGCCCCATTTGATGGTGCCACTCTCTTTGGCCCCAAAGTAAAGGAGACCCTTACCCGGTGTGAGCAAGAGGGAAAGACTCTGTCTGCTGTCGGAGTCCATTTTTCCACCCCATCCAGACTGTACCCCAAAGGGCAACGAGGTGGAAAAATGTGGTTTCGTAAACCCCAAGGTTCTTTCCAAAGCACACAGGGTGATGCCCCCTCCAGAGGCAGAGGGGGGGCAGAAGTGAAAGACGTCACCCTGGCAGCAGAGGGGGTCCGCAAAACCAAGGCGACAGGGATACGGTCTCTGGGAAGCCTTTCCAGCACTCCTGAAGGGAGGCCCGACTGTCCTGCTCTGGAGGCAGTCGGGGGTCGCTTAGCTTTATACCCTCAGGCCTGGCAAAGTCTTACCTCAGACAGATGGGTAAAAAGCATTATTACCAGAGGTTACAAAATTCCATTTCTATTTCCCCCGTTACACAGAAAAGATTCCTAGATGTACCGCCCCATCTGCGAGAACCTGCAGCTATAGAAATTTCAAAGCTGCTAGAAAAAGAGTCATCCAACCAGTCCCGGCGGACCGAAGAGGATTCGGAACTTACTCAAGGTTCTTTAGTTCCAAAAAAGACAGGGGACTGGAGGCCAATTCTGGACCTAAGCAATCTCAATACCTTCGTCAAAAAAGAAAAGTTCTGGATGGTCACGCTTCAATTGATCCTTCCATTCTTACAGAAGGATGACTGGATGTGCTCAATAGATCTCAAGGACGCATACTACCACATCAAAATGGCCAGAGCGTCCAGGGATCACTTGCGCTTCAGGCTGGGAGCCAGTCACTATCAGTTTCAGGCCCTGCCCTTTGGTCTAACCTCAGCCCCCAGGGTTTTCACCAAATGCATGGCAGTGCTAGCGTCTCACTTGAGACGCCTAGGATTCCAGGTGTTTCCGTATCTGGATGACTGGCTCCTTACTGCCACCACCGAGCATCGACTGATACAGGCCAGGGATTACACACTCGAACTTTGTGTTCAACTCGGAATTTCCATAAATTCCGAAAAATCTGCATTACAGCCGTCACAGCATATCTCATTCATAGGAGCAGATTTGGATACCCATTGCTTGATTCTAAGACTTCCCCCAGAAAGAATAGCCTCTCTACAAAATCACATATCTCTACTCCTGTTGTCCAAGAAATCCCCGGCCAAACTGGTTCTAAAAGTTTTGGGACTCATGTCGGCTTCCCTCATTGTAATACCCTTGGGAAGACTGCACATGAGAGTTCTTTAATGGCTGCTGTTCGTACAATGGTCATTCCAACAGTTACCACTGACACACGAAATTCACATCACAAACATCTGCAAGACACACCTATCTTGGTGGCTACAGAATTGCAATCTTACCGGCGGCCGGCTGTTTGTGCTACCCACTCCAACAGCTACAGTGACCACGGACACTTCCCTGATAGTGTGGGGGGGCATCTTTCAGGGACAGACAGTCCAAGGCGAATGGACCAATCTAGAGTACAACCTGCACATCAATGTTCTGGAGATGAGGGCAGTGTTCCTAGCATTGCAACACCTTTCTCCCCTTCTACCTCTAGGGACCATTGCAGTTCAAACGGACAACATGTCCATAGTTTGGTACATAAACAAGCAAAGGGGAACCAAATCTTACCAGTTGTGCAGAGAGGCCATGAGAATTTGGCAATGGGCAGAGTCCACGGGTCACTTTCTGATAGCAACGCACATCCCGGGGTTATCCAACATCATAGCGGACAGATTGAGCAGAGCCATCCTGTTACCTCACGAGTGGTCCCTCAAACAGACAATAGCGGACATGATATTCCACAAGTGGGGCCAGCCTTGCTGCGATCTGTTTGCGTCTCCAATGAACGCCAAATGCAGAAGCTACTTCGCCCTATTACTCCCACCAGGGGAAGTCCCCAGGGATGCTCTGATTCACGATTGGCCCCCGGGTCTCCTGTCGCCTTCCTCCTATACCTCTGATACCAAGATTTCTGCAGAAAGCCAAGAATCTGGAAAGGACTGTAATTCTCATTGCCCCATTCTGGCCTCGTCAAATTTGGTTTCCCTTTCTTCAAGCACACCAAATATGGGAGCCCTGGATCCTGGACCCAGAGCCAGATCTACTGACCCATTCGTCAGGGGCTCCCCACCCATCGCTCCTGTCCCTCAGACTAGCAGCTTGGCTGCTCCGCTTCCCTTCTTAGCCAGGTCTGATCTTCTTTCTCCTGCGGTTCAGAACATTCTAGTAGCCTCTCATAAAGCTTCCACTACAAAAATTTACACTAGTAAGTGGAAGCGCTTTGTATACTGGGCAACTGCACAACATTTAGATCCCTTAATAGCCCCACTAAACAAAGTTTTAGAGTTTCTATCCATGCTATTTCACCAAGGAGCTTCTCCTGCCACCTTGAGGGTTCAATTGGCTGCTATTTCAAACTTTCATGTAGGAGAGAATGGAGCACCTATTATGACTCATAGGCTTTGTAAGGCTTTTCTAAAAGGGTCCTTTCATATTAGACCACCAGTCAGGTTCCCTACAGCTCCGTGGAATCTAAACCTCCTTTTATCCCAACTAATGCTACCACCCTTTGAACCAGCCTCGTCCTGTTCTTTAAAGTTCTTGTCATGGAAAACTCTCTTTCTAGTAGCTATCACTTCAGCCAGATGAGTGTCAGAACTTCAAGCTCTTTCCATTAAGCACCCATATTTGATTTTTCACCCGGATAGGGTGTCCCTATGCACCAACCCGTCCTTTCTTCCCAAGGTTTGTTCAGTCAACAACATTAATCAATCCATTGAACTCCCCACATTTTTCAAAAACCATTCCAATAAGCTGGAATATATGTTACACAAGATGGATGTTCATAGACAACTCGGATTCTATCTAGATAGAACAAAGGATCACAGAAAAGCAGACCAACTCTTTATAGCCTTTGCGGACAACAGAAAGGGCATGGCAGTGGCAAGTACTCTCTCCAAATGGCTATCTGATTGTATTACTTTTGTTTATACTGCTACTGAGCAGAGTTTGCCCACCAAACCGAAAGGACATTCTACTAGATCAGTCTCTACATCTCTGGCTCATGCGGCCCGCCTACCTTTGGATACTATTTGTGCGGCCACCACTTGGTCTAAACCTCATACGTTCATCACTCATTACAAAGTGGATAGGATTTCCAGGGACAGAGCAACCTTTGGTTCCACTGTGCTCAGGAACGTTCTTCCATGAGTCTCTCAGGGTCACAGAGCTAGGGACGCTACCCATGTGTAAGAACAAATGGCGAGATTGAACACTCTCACATAAAGAAGTTATGTCCTTACCATAACGTTCCATGTGGAGTGTTCATCTCGCCTTTGTTCTTACATTCCCACCCTCAGGTCAGGAAGAACGTCCAGTTTAGAGGTCTGGTTTGGCTCTCCCGCTACTGAATTCTCTCTGCTGTTACTGCTGGTTTCAGCTACGCCCTGGTATGTATGTATGTATGTATGTTTACATTCCTGTTGGGGATCTGGTATTGTTTTGCAAACTAGATCTGAGGTAAGGGCAGAGGAAATTGTGGGAGATAGGTTGGTCTCGAGCTTCTTCTCGATGCAGAGCTTTGCTAAGCGGCCGACTCGGAGCCGAGGATCGGCTTCGAACCCATGTGTAAGAACAAAGGCGAGATGAACACTCCACATGGAACGTTATGGTAAGGACATAACTTCTTTTTAATTACCAAAAAAAAAAAAACTCAGCAGTCAAAGGAAAAAGAGAGAACCAAGAAGTATTGTTATTACTTTGTTTTATTCATTAAGCAGTTTCATTAATCAGAACCATGCCATTATACCCTGATAGTGCAAGCATTTTTATGACAAGCCATCCTCTCCCTATAGGCAATCTCACCTCTATTCCTGTGCAACTTATGTATACTAATTCTGAGAATGTTTACCTTGGACTCAATATGTATTCCCCATTTTCACTGATATATTTTCATTGGTCTGATCAATGCAATTATTACCTTCATAATTACAATATGAAACCCTTTGTTAAGGTACCCATATGAGCTCAGTCTTGTGCTTTTTTTTTTTTTTTAGTCAGGTGATATTTTTCCTCTGACATTCCTGTGTGTTATGACCCTTGTAGAGACCAGAGCAGTTAACAGTCACCTGTTAGTTAAGCTGTCCCTTTTTGTGAACCTAATTCCTGCATGGAATTTAAACTCACAAGTTAATCTTCTGGAAGGTACTGTTCTGTGTTGCCATCACTCTGCTTGTAGAATCTCAAGAGCTTCAGGACTATATTTGTAGGATTCCTTATTTGTTTTTTTCTCAAGGATTATAGGTTCATAGGTTCATACTAGGCTATCTGCCCTGAGGCAATTATAAGCCTAGCCCGATTTTGTATGGCATACGCCACCCCTTGATTTGAGTATACTGTGCCCTTTTTAAGGTTTAGTTTACTGTGCCTCTGTCTAATACTGACACAGGAGCAATCCCTGGGACAAACCTACAATCCCCCATCCACCTATCGAGATTCTTCTTGAAGAGATTCACTGAGGTGCTCTGCCTCACATGAACTGGAATTCTATTCCAGAGCGAAGGGAGCCTCTGGGTTATGAACCTGTCCCTCCAGCAAGTTTAATTTATTTCTGTGCTGAGGTTCAAGTCCCTCGAGCGTGTGGCTCTAAGGGATTTAGATTTACTGAGATGGAGCATGTCCATTAATTCTGGATTTGACATAGCTTTGTATGTCAGGCATAGATCGCCTCGAAGTAGGCGGTATGCAACTGAGTAGAGCTGGAGTTTTTTTAACCAAGCAGCATATGGCATCTGTTTGAGACCCTTGATCCTCTTGGTGAGATACTTTTGGGGTCTTTCTAATTGCTGCAGATGTCTGGTAAGGTACATCCCAAAATGGGCACTGTATTCTATGATGGGCCTGATGAGGGATGAATAAAGGGGCACGATTACCTCTCTTGATCTACATGTGAAACCCTTCGTGATGAGGTGGGCTATGTAGAAGGTCTTTCTAACCACTTTGGCAATGTGGTTTTCAAAGGAGAGATTGCTATCAACTTGGGTCCCCAGGTCCCTAATAACTTTCTCTGTACTTAATGGGTTTCTGCCTATGTGGTAATTTGTGGGCACATTGTTTTTGCCAAAGGGTATGACTATACATTTTTGGCATTTAGCTTAAACCATGGTGCTGGCACCAGTTATCTGTCTCTGTGAGACCTTTTTGAAGGATGTTTGTGTCAGCTGGAGAGTTGATTATGGCGCCCAGTTTGCAGTCGTCTGCGAACTTGGTGAGCCATAGTACTCCCACGTTTGCCTGTACCTCGGAAAAGTATATACCGAACAAGAGTGGTCCCAGGACAGAACCCTCTGCGATGCCACTTGTGACTGGTTTCGAGTCTGGCATGGCTCCAGCAACTCTCACTCTGTGGGTCCTGTCTTTGAGCCAGTTTGCGACCCATCTTGTGACATAGGGGTTTATATTTAAGCTGGATAGCTTATCTATGATGCCCGAGTGGGGTATTGTGTCAAATGCCTTTGCAAGGTCCAGATAGGCTGTGTGGACTACCTTCCCTTCATCTATGGCTTTGGTGACTGTTTTGAAGAAGTCAACCAGGTTCAAAAGGCAGGATCTGCCCTTGACAGAGCCAAACTGGGTAGGATCTAGTGTCTGTAGGTCCCCAATGTCTTTGTTTATGAGCTCCATGATGATCCTCTCCATAGCCTTGCAGACTAAGCTAGTCAGGCTTATGGGGCGATAGTTTCCAGGGTCCATAGAGGCTCCACCTTTGTGGAGTGGGACCACTGTTGCTGTATGCCATTCTGTGGGCACATATCCTGTAGTGAGGCTGAGATTGTATAGCTGTTTTATTTGAGGGATTAGTTCCTCTTGGAGTTCATGTAGGACGCAACCTGGGACGCCATCTGGTCCCATGGAAGCAGTGTTTTTTGCTTTGGAGAGTGCAGCCTTCACCTGAGCATCAGAGATGTTTGGGAGGCAGCCCTCTGCTGGGATAGATACTTGCTCTTTTGGGGGGGAGGGGGTGGAGAAGTTTGCACTGAACCTGTCTGCCAGGATATTGGCGATGTCTGTGGGTTCAGTGTATTTTTATGTTTAAAATCAACTCAGAATAAGTCTGGGAGTTGCATCTCAGGTTTCTAACATAACTGAAAAAAGCCTTATGATTGTCTTTGGTGTCCTGTGCAATTTTTCTCTCAAAGCTGGCCTTGGAGGATTTTATGAGGGATCGTAATTTTTTGCTAGCACTGATCAGAGATGCCTTCCCTATTGGGGATTTTGCTCTATCATGTAGTAGCTTCCTCCTTCTGTTGTACAGTTTATTTATGGCAGGGGTCCACCAGACTGGACGCCTGCCTTTGGATGATTGGGTCTTGGTTTTGTTTGGGATAGCATGATCCATGCATTCCTGGAGATGTCCGTAGAATGCGTTTATATAGGATTCTTGGGTGCCTATTGATATTTAGTGGTGTCAGACCTGAAACTAGGCCAGAATATATGTGAGAGAGTGCAATGCCTCTTCAGGTTTTACCTGAAAATGACAGATGACTTCAGGATGATGCAGCAATTGTCTGTTTACTGTGATCTGGGGAAAGATGGATTTGCAGTGGTTAATCAAAACCTTTCCAAGTGGATTGCTAACTGTTTTGTGTTTTCCCATCAGGTGGATTACTATCTGTATTATGTTTGCCTTTTCAAATATGTGTCTTTTTGAAGACCACTCCATCAGAGGACTGCCTGCTCCTGCAGTTTCTTTCAGAAATGACTCCGTAGTGGACATTTAATTTGTGCCTAGTTGAACATCTCTTTACTTGTTTCCCAGGCATTACTGCTATGATTTTAGGAGTCAAGGTTCTGTTAACTACTTGATACTTAAAGATTTGCCTTTCTGAGTCAATGTTTATAGGCTTCTCCAGCCTGTTGCTGCAGGTTACTTTTTGTAGACCAAGCAAGTACGTAACATATTCTTTTATGTTATGTTTTTTTGTTACATGACGTACCATGCTGGCTGTGCTACCTCAGTGGATGAGTCCAGACTTGCAGAATTGGTGGGCTCAAAGACCCTTAATCACATGGCAGGGAATGCATTGTATTTGTCAACTGAAGCCAGACATGAACAACATCGTGTGGATTAGAGAATACCACAGCATGTGCCAAAAGCAGGTATTTCTATCCATTGGCACATGGACTCAAGAAAATTCAGACTTCTTGAGATGGATATATTTGAAGAAGAGCTCCAAATAGTTACTTCTGCAAAAGACTTTGTGCAGAGCAACTAGTGAGAACAGATAATTCACAGTCTATGAACTTGTGCAAATGAACTGATGTTGCTGCTGGAGTTTTGATTCCACCTGTGTTGAATACTATAATATGCAATTTGTCATAGATTTTAAGTTAATACCATTTTGTTCTGGATATGTGCATCTATACCACATAGTCTTCTTAGATTGAAAATCTGCAAATGTGCGATACATAGGTAAAATGCTATGATGAATAGCTTAAAAATTACTGAAAAAATGCACAAACATACTTGATTGATGTTTTATAACAGTAAGCCTCTGTGAAAGTTAGCCAGATTCTAGAATAACATATAAGCAGAAGCTATGGCTGACTCATTCCTATATTACAGGTTCAGGGATGTTATGTTAATGTGAACTAATTTTAGCTATACAAAGCAAATTCTAGCTAGGTATTAGATTCACATGCATGCATTTTCTTCGTGTGTTTTGCAGGTGTTTGTTTCAGTTCCAGATGTCTGGGTCTTGTTACCTTTGGAATGTATTTTTTTGTTTTTGTCAGACAAAGATTTTTACAACAATAAAACATTTGCTTATATAGCACAATTGTTCACCTCTAAAGAACCTTGCTCAGCAGATGTGGATGCTTCATAAATGTGGATCTGATTATGCATAGAATGGTGGGATAACTATGACTGTGTAGCACTTCAGCTATTTCTAGTGTGCTGGGGCCCACAGGTGCTGAACTTTTGTTTACCATGAACGATGTGACCACAGCTAAAGAGACACTACTGTTGTTGAGCTATGAAAGAAGACAGGACTTTCAGAAGAGGAGGTCACAGTTATGGACTCTCGTTTAACTAATTGAGCCCTGTGATTTAACTATAAATTTTTTTACAAGATATATACTGCTTTTTGATCCACAGGAACAGACAGTCTCCCTAACCACACAATTACTGTTTGAGTTGTGTTCCATACATACATTTTCTCACCCCTATTTGTTGAGATTCTATAATCCAGATACTGGCACCCAGTATTACTGCTGAACAGGTTAAAACAGCACTGTCCAAGGCCAAGAATACAGCTTCTATGGGACCTGACAGTATCCCTGGCTGTGTTCTACATGAACTACAGAGTGGACTGGCACTTCAACTGTGTGCCGTGTTCAATCACAGCCTCACCTCAGGCTTTGTCCCTACCAAATGGCGCTCTGCTGCAGTCATCCCTCTCCACAAAACAGGAGCGTCTATAGACATTGGGAACTATCGCCCCATTAGCCTGATTTGTCTGATATGCAAAGCTATGGAATGCATCATCATGGACCTAATAAACAAAGATATAGAGAATCTCCAAACTCTGGATCCCACACAGTTTGGTTTTGTGAAGGGTAGATCATGCCTGCTCAACTTGATCGACTTCTTTGAGTCAGTCACCAGAGCTGTCGATGAAGGCAAGGTGGTTCGTTCATACATCCTACCTTGATCTGGCCAAGGCCTTTGATACCATTCCCCACTCAGGAATCATAGAAAAACTCAGTAAGCTAGGCATCAACCCCTATATCACTAGGTGGGTTGTAAGCTGTCTCACAGATAGAATCCACAGTGTGAAAGTAGCTGACTCCAAGTCAGACTGCCGACCAGCCATGAGTGGAGTCCCACAGGGTTCAGTCCTGGGTCCTCTACTGTTTTTATCTACTTCTCTGAAGTCCAGGCCAACACGAAGGGACTCTGGCTGACAAAGTCTGCAGATGATTGCAAGTTGGGAGGTATTATTAACTCCCCAAGTGATGTTGACATACTACAGAAAGGCCTCACTGAGACAGATGACTGGTGTCAGAACCATGACCTTAAGCTCAGTGCCAAAAACTGTGTCGTCATCCCCTTTGGGAAAAACCCAATTCTCATGAATTACCACATCGATGTTAGTCCACTGAACACAGAAGGTGTTATAAGAGATCTGGGAACACAGGTTGACTGCATTGCCACTGTGTTCAGAAAGTCCTTCTATGTAGCACATCTCATTACCAAGGGTTTTGCATCCAGGAAGAAAGAGGTCATTGTCTCCCTCTACTCTTCCCTCATTAGGCTAATCATTGAGTACAATGCCCCATTTGGCATGTACCTCACTAGACACCTGCAACAACTGGAGAGGCTGCAAAAGCACCTCACAAAGAGGATCCTAGGCCTTAAACACTTGTCCTATATGGACAGACTCAAAAAAATTCCAACTATTCTCTGTCTCATATCGCCTACTTAGAGGCCATGTCTGACCCACCTTTGTTAGAAATGCTACATCTAAAAAATATCCCAATCCCTCTGCACCACATGCTCCAGAGATCTCAACCTCATTACCACAATCTACAGAACATGCTGAAGGGACAGGTTCATAACCCAGAGACTGCCTATGCTATGGAATAGACTTCCCATACATTCAAGCAGATCACCTCACTGACCTCTTCAAGAGAAATCCTGATGAGTGGATGGGAAATAGAAAATTCACCCCAGGGATCGCTCCAATGGCTCTACTTAACAGAGGTGCTGGGAAGGGAAATAAGGTCGGTTGGCATGATGCCAGGGTAATCCTATGGGCTAGGCTTGTAAAGGCTCCAGGGCTATTAGCCTAGTATACACCTATGATGTTATTTTCATGACTTAATATTAGTATTTAACATTATGCTGGTAATGCCACCTTTTCAGGTTCCCTAACTGGGACATTTTTTTTTTCTGGAAACGTGTAATTTTTCAGGGCAAACCATACTCACAACCAATGTAAAGGGCTTGAGTTCATTTGGAGAATCTGAGCTGTTTCTGTTATTTTGTATCATATCAAATAGTCCTTAATATGTAAAATAACTGTTGCATGCAACTGTTAGAGAAAACATAGGAAATACTTTTTGTTCCAGAATCTCAGGACATTTTGATATTTTATTTTTTTCACAGAATGCAGCTGCACAAATAGGAACCTCCTTGCAAAGATGAGGGCAGGTGGTGGCAACACTACTGATATAGAACCTTTGTGAATGAAGTAAAAACATGATGTTAAGTTGTCAATCTCGCCTTCATTCTTGCTGGATGGGTTCGGAGCCGATCCTCGGCTCCGACTCGGCACTTTTGAAATCCCACCCCTTCAATTATTTAAATTTATTGGCCATCCTACAGTATTTCATAGCACCAAAATACAAAAGTAACCACCCCTTTCAGTCCATCTTACTGTTTTAAAAATAGTAACTCTCCACTAAACCTTAACTTTTTAAACAGGTAAAACTCAAGTTACCTACTTTCATATCTAACCTCTCTAGTGCACACTGCAGAGTGCATTCTTTTCAATCTTACCTTTAAGCATCCCTGTTACTAGCACTTTCTCTAATACCTAAAAAGATCATCTCTACTTGACTCCAAGTAGACTTTTCTCTATCTGTTAAACCTAGCACTTGCTCCTATAGTACTTATTACCTTGATACGGCACTCTTATAGATAGCACCCCAAAAGGCAAACCCCATTTCTCGGTCACCCACGTCCCCGAATCTCTTTTAAAGTTTTTGTCTAGTCCTTCTAGCATGTCGAGGATCAGTTGCTAGTGTCCTCTCCTGCTCAGCTGGTGAACCTGGGAATATTGAGGCAATGTTACAATTGCCTCATGTACACAGACAACCCTCTCCTCCTCCCACAAAACACAAATACATGCGAGATGCAACTATACGGCCAAACTGGAGGCTGAGCTCTCTCAACATAGGACTGGCAAGACCAGTCAGGAGGAGAAGGTTACCACACACACTATAGACCCAGTCTCACATAGTACCATCACAACCTCAAATCATACACATAAACACACAAAGACATATTCAATGGTTCTGATCAAAAATCTACCAAAACAGCAGAGGCCACCAAAGCAGACACCCAAACAACCACCACCTCAGAACACAACACCTGCAACACATAGACCTCACAGTCAGAGTGTCAAACAGTCACAGCCCTTAAGGCCAAACACAATGCCAGACGCACTAGTCATTGGTGACTCCATAGTCAGACACACTGGCGGCCCGCTCACCAGACTGAGTAAGGAGAAGGTCACAGTAAGCTGCCTGTCGGGCGCTAGAATCCACCACATAACGCAAGCACTCAGGTCTCTCAACAGCAGGTACAAATACGACTCAGTCATTGTCCACGCTGGTGTAAACGACCTGAGACGCACCTCCTTGGACTACATGAAAGAGACATTGAGGAGCTCTCTGATTATGTAGCCCAGGCAGGTATGACCCTGACCTTGAGCAGTATCCTACCTTCACCAAGAATGATGCCACAATACAGAGATAAGATGATCAGCTTTAACAATTGACTTAAACTCTGGTGTCATTCAAAGGGGATCAATGTCTGTATGCCTGGGATGACATGCTGGACAAGCCACGCTGCTTTGCAGGGGACGGCTTGCACCTGTCACCCCTGGGATTCCGGATGTTGGCAAAGGCTCTTGCCACCCCCATAGTGCCTTTTTTAGGCAAGGCTCAAATTCTAAACCTACCACCCTAGAACACAACAAAGGAAAAAACTAAGGGTAATGCTGCTCAATGCCAGAAGTCTAAATCTCAAAATGCACGCACTCGAGGCCCTTCTCAGTATGGAGAACATCGATGTCTGTGCAGTGACAGAAACCTGGTTCAAGGCTCCTGAGAGCACCCCAGCACTATCAGGTTTTACCTCTTATCATGCGTTCCGCCCCCAAAATCCGGACAATACCAAGAAAGGAGGTGGGGTATCCATATTCATCAAAGACACCCACACCTCAAGACTGGTGGCAACGCACGATGCATCGGAGACCATCCAGGTGCAATTAACCATAGGCAAGACTGCTCTACAAATTGTAGCATGTTACAGGCCACCCTCACAAACTCAGGAACCTCACATGGCCTTCCTGAAAACACTAGAGAGGATAAATGTATCACCAAACACCATCATACTAGGTGACTTCAATTACCCTAATATAGACTGGGAACACTACTCAAGCCCAAACACCTAGCCCAAAAGTTCCTGGAATTCATAAACTCAAATGCCATGGAACAACTAGTCACCATCCCCACAAGAGGAGAAAACATACTTGATCTCATCATCACGAACATGGGAGCACAATGTTCAACACGGAAGTATACCCCTCACTGGTGAGATCAGATCACAAACTAATCTCGCTGGAGGTCCTCATCCCACCCCACCTGAAATAAAAAGACCACAGTAAAGAACTTCTAAAGCCGACTTCACACTTCTAAAGACTAGTGTGGTCTCCTTTAAGGCCCCAAGCCGCAGAAAACAGTACTCAAGCAGCTGAATCACTTACAAATGCCTTCTACCAGCACCTGCAGGACTGCATGGATAAGGCAATCCCAAACAAAACAAAGACTCTTTGTACCAAAGGCAAGCATCCAGTCTGGTGGACCCCAGCCATAAACAAACTCTACAACAAAGGAGGAAGCTACTACAAGATAGAGCAAAATCCTTAAAAGGTAAGACACCCTTGATCAATATAAGTAAAAACTAAGAGCTCTCATAAAATCATCCAAAGCAAATTTTGAGAGAAAAATAGCTAAAGACTCAAAAGACAATCATAAGGCCTTCTTTAGCTATGTTAGAAACCTGGGAGGAAACTCCCAGATATGCTCAGAACTAGTTCAAAATGATGTGAAGATTACTGATCCTACAGACATTGCCAACATACTGGCTGACAGGTTCAGTGCAAACTTCTCCCCCCCCAAAAGGAGAGATATCTATACCAAGCGATTGCAGCCCCCCAAACATCTCCAACGCCCAAGTGAGAACTGCTCTCTCCAAAGAAAAAAACACAGCATCCATGGGACCTGATGGTGTCCCGGCTGTGTGCTCCAGAACTCAACGAGGAATTAAACCCACAGCTAGGACAGCTGTTTAATCATAGTCTTACCTCTGGATACCCCAGGAGTGGCGCACTGCAACTGTGGTCCCACTTCACAAAGGCGGTGCCTCCACCGACCCTGGAAATTACTGGCCCATTAGCTTGACAAGCCTTATCTGCAAAGCCATGGAGAGGATCATAATGGACCTCATAAATAAAGACATAGGGAATTTGCAGACTTTGGATCCATCCCAGTTTGGCTTTGTCAAAGGCAGATCATGCCTTCTAAACTTGGTTGACTTTTTGAAACAGTCACCAAAGCCATTGATGAGGAAAGGCAGTCCATACAGCCTACCTCGATCTGGCGAAGGCCTTGATACAATACCCCACTCGGGTATCATTGAAAAACTCATCAGCTTAAATGTTAACCCATACATCACAAGATGGGTTGCAAACTGGCTGAGTGACAGAACCCACAGGGTCAGAGTTGCTGGCGCCATGTCAGACTCAAAGCCTGTCACAAGTGGTGTACCACAGGGCTCAGTCCTGGGCCCACTCTTGTTTGGCATCTACTTTTCCGAAGTACAAGCAAACACAGGAGGGTTATGGCTGACAAAGTTTGCAGATGACTGCAAACTGGGTGCCATAGTAGAAAACACATCTGACACAGATATCCTTCATTAGGGTCTCACAGAAACGGATAACTGGTGCCAGAGCCATGGCCTAAAGCTAAATGCCAAAAAATGCATAGTCATACCCTTCGGAAAAAACAAGGTTACCCCTAGCTACCAAATAGGTGGCAATCCACTGAGCACAGAAGAAGTTATCAGGGACCTGGGGACCCAGGTTGATAGTAGTCTGTCATTCGACACCCATGTAGCTAAAGTAGTTAGGAAGACCTTCTACATTGCCCACCTTATCATGAAGGGATTCTCATCTAGATCAAGGGAGGTCATAGTCTCCCTATACTCATCACTCATCAGACCAATGATTGAGTACAATGCCCCATTCGGAATGTATCTGACCCGACACTTGCAGCAGCTGGAGAGGCCACAAAGTTCCTCACCAAAAGGATAAAGGGTCTCAAACATCTGTCCTATGCTGCCCGACTGAAAGAACTCCAGCTCTATTCAGTCGCCACCGCTTGCTCAGAGGTGACCTTTGCCTAACATACAAGGCCATGTCAAACCCAGATTTGATGAATATGCTTCACCTCAAAAATCTAGATCTGTCAGAGTCACGGGCGGAGACTTAAACCTCGACACGGCTATTAATAGGGCGTGCTGGAGGGATAGATTCATCACCCAAAGACTCCCTATGCTGTGGAATAAAATCCCGGTATATGTGAGGCAGAGCACCTCGCTGGCCTTGTTCAAGATAAATCTTGACCAATGGATGGGAGATCGCAGATATACCCCAGGGATTACCTCAGTGTCACTGCTCAACAGAGGCACAGCAAAATAATGGGTATAGTTCCCCATACTAAAGGGGTGGCGTAAGCCACAAAACTATGGGCTAGGCTTGTAAATGCCCTCGGGCAGATAGCCTAGTATGAACCTATGAACCTATGAACTTGCTTTAGCTCGAGAACTCCTTTTACCAGCTCGAGGCAACCCTATATCCCATGATGCTAGGCGGAACTACCCCAGATCTCGTTTGCCGCTTAGCGAAAGAGGTCTCCTTTGCCAGCTGAGGTAAGTGATTTCTTGGTGAAATAAGAAAAAGCTTAGTTAGGGATTTATTTTTCCCTTTTTAGTGATAGTTTAGTCTGTAGTGAGTTACAGCCCACCCTATTCCCTTGTTTTCAAACTTTTATCCCTTTTTATAACCTTTAATCTAAAGTTTTTAGTTAGGCCTAAATCCCTTTGGTTATTCCCTTCCTGTGTGTTTGTGTAGGGGATTAATTTGTGTGTTTGTTGGTATTTGTTTGTGACTTCCTCCTAGGTCATGTCAAAGGAAGGCAAGGTCTCAGGCTTCAAGAAGTGTGACCAGTGCTGTCAGAAAATGTCTCTGACAGACGGTCACACTTCTTGTGTTTATTGCCTGGGGCCTTTGCACCTGCAGGACTCCTGTGCTTTGTGTCACGCTTTTAGCCAGAGAGTCCTGCAGGAAAGGAGGAATAAGCTCATCCTCCGAGGCTTACTTAAGCCAGAAGGTTCTCCTCCTAAATCAGGGTCAGGGAAACCTCCTAAGCCACCGAAGGCTCAGGCTACAGTGTCCAAGCCTCCTCCGGTGGCTCCGGCTCCGTCAGAGCCGAGATCGGCTCCGGCTGAAACCGATACATCTTCTGTTCAAGTAGTGGGTTGGCCCGGCTGCTCGATACCTTGACTACTGTGGCCTTGTCGGCTCCGGCTGGAGCCGACACTTTATCCAGCATCGGGCCGAAACCCTCGGCTCCATCTGGAGTTCAGGGGACTTCGGCTCCGATGGCTTCGACCCGTAAGAGATCTCTGTCCCCTTCAATACTGAGTATCCACTCGGCTCTGGGGTCTCCTCTTTTGTCGGAGCGGGGCCATCGGAGCCGATCTTCGAGATCTTCCAGGCTGTCTGACCATGACTTAGAGAGGGTGGTAAGCAGGCTGTTGAAGTCTCAGGCACTGGCCCAAATGCTCCATAGCCCGTCTCAACAGACTTCGGCTATAGCCCCAATCCTTGAACTTCCACCTCCGACTCCACACCAGAGTTCGGAGCCGGAGCTTCTCGGGACAGTGACTGTTTCGATGCCGGAGCCGATACATCCTTCGCCCGTCGTGCCCTCCCCGATCTCCTCCTTGAGACCTTCCTTGGAGGGATCCGGTCATCGAGTTTCCACTGTCGGCTCCGAGGGGGCTAGTGGCATCGGACCCTTGTCCGACCCGGCTCTCCCTCTCGGGGCTTCGGCTTTGGTAAGCTCGGCGCCGACATCGGCCTCAGAGCCTTCTCTCTCTTTGGAGCCAGGAATTCCTGTTTCTTCGGAGCGGGGATATTCCAGCCTCCCGGGGAGAGGAGCCTTCGAGGTGATGAGGAGTGTCCTGGCCTCTGAGCCTGGTCAACGGTCCATCCCTCTAGCTCCTCCCTCATCAGTGCCTGCAGATGCCTCTTGCCAGCCTCTTGCTCACAGGCCCAGGGATCCATCGCCCCAGGTTTCCCCACTGGGAATTTCCTCCTCTTCCGAGGTTTCTCCTGATCCTGCAGGGGAACCCCCTCGGAAGAGGACGTGTAAGAGGAAACACACAGACTCCCCTGAGTCTACTACATCTGATACCGACTTAGATGAGTCGGAGGGTTCCCACGGTCCCCTCTGAGGATGTCTCCTTTTCAGACATCCTTGAGCTCCTCAAACAGAGGGGAATTGGCCCTCCATTGACCCCTCTGAGGATGAGTCGGTATACCTGGAGGCTTTGGATCCCGACCCTCCACCTCCTGGGTGTCTCGCCTTTCGACCCACTTATGCAGGTAGTGGCTCGGAAGGCATGGGCGGCTCCAGATTCTGTGGAACCTGTCCCCAGTAGACCATCCAAATTCATTACGGCCCCTTCGGACAAACAGTTCCTTTCCAAGGGTGTCTCTGTGGATGCTATGGTGGTGGCGGCCACTAAGAAGGAACTGGCGGATCCTTCAGTACCTGTCCATCCACCTAACAAGGATTCTAGGACCATGGACAGGTATGGAAAGTGGATGTTTTCTTCAGCGACCTTTGCTATGCGTTCGCTGAATTATCTTTGTCACTTCACCAGGCTTCAACGAGATATTCTCAAAGAACTGGGTGAAGTAGTCCAGGATCCTTCTGCTGCTGGGGCTTAGGAAAAGATTGCCTCACAGCTTGCTATCCTGAATTCCATATCTAACTCCTCCATGCGGCTCATATCTTATGCGGCCGATGGAGCGAGCAGGGCCGCAGGCACAGGAGTTGCTCTTAGACGCCAAGCCTGGATGCAGCTGTGTAATTTTGCGGACCCCTTTAAGGCATCCTTCACGAATACCCCCTTTGATGGTTCGGCTTTGTTCGGACCTCAGGTGAAGGATACCTTGACCAGGTGTGAGCAGGACGGTAAAACTCTTTCTGCCGTTGGAGTCCAATTTTCCACTCCTTCTAGTCCATATCCCAAGGGTCAGAAGGGGGGGAAGATGTGGTTCCGTAAAGCCCAAGGAGCTACACCGGACACACGTGGTCAGTTTACCCCCAGAGGCAGAGGGGTTAAGAATAAGAGACCCCGCCCTAGAGCCAGGGGGGGGGGGTCCTCAGAACCAAGGCAACAGGGAGTCTCTTCCTGAGAAGCCCTTTCAGCATCCCTGAGGTGTTGCCCGACTGTCCACCCTTGGAGGCAGTCGGGGGAAGGATTTCACTGTACCCAGTAGCCTGGCAATGCCTATCACAAGAAATGTGGGTACAGTCGATTATATCCGAGGGTTACAAAATCCCCTCGAAGGTTTCCTGCCTCTACAATCCCTTCCCGACATCTCTCCCGGTCAAAGGCATTTGGCAGCACAGGAGGTTTCAAAACTCCTAGAACAAACAGCCGCCCAGACAGTGCCGCAGACCAGGTAGGATCCGGCGTCTACTCAAGATTCTTTTGGTCCCCAAAAGGACGGGAGATTGAGACCAATATTAGACCTGAGCAATCTAAACAGATTTGTCAAGAAGGCAAGATTCCGGATGGTCACGCTTCAGTCCATTCTGCCCTTTCTGGGCAAGGACAACTGGATGTGCTCTATAGACCTTCAGGATGCGTACTATCACATAAAGATTCACAGATGCTCCAGAAGGTTTCTCCGCTTCTTGCTAGGGACCAGTCATTACCAATTCAGAGCACTGCCCTTTGGCCTCACTTCAGCCCCCAGAGTGTTTACCAAATGCATGGCAGTGGTCACAGCTCACCTGAGACGTCTAGGATTCCAGGTGTTTCCTTATTTGGATGACTGGCTCCTCTCCGCCACCACCAAGTGTCAGCTTCTTCAGTCCAGAGACTACACTCTACAGCTTTGCAGGAATTTGGGAATTTCAGTAAATTTCGAAAAATCTTCTCTGCTGCCTTGCCAATCTATCACCTTTATAGGCGCAGAATTAAACACCATCAAAATGTTAGCCAGACTAACAGATCAAAGAATTCTGGACATCCAAAAATTCGTTCGGCTTCTGTTACAAAGCAACAAGATCAAAGCCAGATTTGTCCTGAAGGTTCTAGGTCTTATGGCTGCGGCCATTGTTCTTCTACCACTGGCTCGCTTCCATGCGTCTCCTGCAGTGGATGTTATTCACGCAGTGGTCGTACCACAATCTTCCGATGAGACACGAAATCTTAGTCACACAGTCGTGCAGGGCTCATCTGGACTGGTGGATATCTTCCCCTCTTCTTCATCAGGGCCGACCTTTATTCCCCTCCTCCAGTTGCCACAGTCACTACGGATGCCTCTCTGATCGGGTGGGGGCATTATCAGGGCAGGATGGTCCACGGACGGCAACCCATAGAATACCATCTGCACATAAATGTCCTGGAGATGAGAGCAGTGCTTTTAACGTTGCAAGCCCTCGACGACTTTCTTCCCACGGGGACTCTTGCAGTACAAACGGACAACATGTCCGTGGTCTGGTACATCAACAAACAGGGCGGAACCAGGTCCTATCCGTTATGTCGAGAAGCTCTCAGACTTTGGCAATGGGCGATCTCTTCTCAGCGGTTTCTGATAGCAACGCACATCCCCGGCAGGTCCAACCTATTGGCGGACAGGCTGAGCAGATATATTCTGATGCCTCACGAGTGGTCTCTCAATCAATCTGTAGTGGATCAGATTTTTCTGAAGTGGGGCACTCCTTGTTGCGATCTTTTTGCTACCCCTCAAAACAACAAGTGCCCAGACTATTTCACTCTCTTTCCCCTTCCAGGCCAACCTCTGAGAGACTCTCTAACCCAGGATTGGCCTCGGGGACTTCTTTACGCTTTTCCTCCTTTTCCCTTGATTCCACAAGTCATTAAGAAAGCCACCGTCTTGAGAGCCAAGTTGATCCTCATTGCTCCATATTGGCCTCGACAAATTTGGTTTCCGTCTCTGCATCGTCACCTTCTGGTGCAGCCCTGGCATCTGGACCCAGTTCCGGATCTCTTGACCCACCAGTCGGGTCAGCAGCACCGGGCCATTCATTCTCTCAACCTCACTGCTTGGTTGCTCCACTTCCTTCCCTAGCCAGGCTACCAATGATTTCTGACTCAGTCAGAGACATTTTAGTGTCTTCTTTGAAGTCGTCCACTAGGGCTATTTATGCTAGCAAGTGGCGACGTTTTTCTATTTGGGCAAACTCTAGAAATATTGATCCCTTTACTGCTCCTGTACATTCTGTTTTAGATTTCCTGGCGGAGGTTTTTCATTCAGGATCCTCGTCATCTACAGTCAAAGTACAACTGGCTGCTATTTCCAAGTATCATGTTGGCTTGCATGACAATAACATTATGTCTCATAGATTATGCATAGCCTTTTTGAGAGGAGTTTTTCTCCTAAAACCACCTATAAAGCATCCTCCTCCGCAATGGGATCTAAACTTAATGTTGGCATCCTTGATACTACCTCCCTTCGAACCGTCTGCTTCATGTTCCTTGAAGTTATTGACTTGGAAAACTATATTTTTACTGGCTGTCACTTCTGCAAGAAGGGTTTCCGAGATTCAAGCTCTCTGCATTCGTTCTCCTTATTTGGTTTTTCATAAGGACAGGGTATCATTAAGAACTAACCCTTCCTTTCTCCCCAAAGTTATGTCTCAAACCAATATTAACCAATCTATAGATCTACCAGTCTTTTTCCCTAACTATTCCGACAGAGCTGAACAGAAACTGCATTTTTTGGATGTCCATCGTCAGCTCAGATACTATTTGCATAGAACTAAACAAATTAGAAAATCGGACCAATTGTTTGTCTCCTATGCAGAAAACAGGATGGGTCTTCCAGTTTCTAAAGTGACCTTATCCAGATGGTTGACTTCCACCATTTCCTATGTGTACTCTCTCAGAGGCAAACAACTATCTTCTAAGCCAAAAGCACACTCGACCAGGAGTCTATCCACTTCTGCAGCCTTTCAGGATAGACTACCCATTGATACCATTTGTGCAGCAGCTACTTGGGCCACGCCTCATACCTTTGTCTCTCATTACAAGTTGGATTTGGCCTCCAGAGATAGGGCCAGTTTTGGTTCCACAGTTCTCAAGAGTCTGTTCCATTGAGCCACCCGGGATACAGGTGCTAGGGGCGTCCCATCCAGCAAGAATGAAGGCGAGATTGACAACTTAACATTTAGAAGTTATGTACCTACCATAACGTTCCATGTTAGTTGTCTTCTCTCGCCTTCTTTCTTGCGTCCCTCCCTCCTTCCCCCTGGCCTGGACAGATCTTGAAGAGTTCCTATTAGATTGTTTCCTCCTGAGCCTTGTTATGAGGACTTCTTTTAGGAACCGTTGTTCCTAATTATGTTAGGATAGTCTTTAGCAGGGTAGGTTAGCTGCCAAATGAGATCTGAGGTAGTTCCGCCTTGCATCATGGGATGTAGGGTTGCCTCGAGCTGGTAAAAGGAGTTCTCGAGCTAAAGCAAGTGCCGAGTGGGCGAGGATCGGCTCCGAACCCATCCAGCAAGAAAGAAGGCGAGAGAAGACAACTAACATGGAACGTTATGGTAGGTACATAACTTCTAATTATGCTAGCTGAAAGTAATGCACATAAAAAACAATGATTTTTAAGTCAATGTTGTGTCTTCATGCCATTTGCAGCAACATATTGCAGATGTCCTGTTCCAAAACAGTTTGGTTTATTCAGTTAGGTGAAATTTGAGTCTTCTTTTTCTTTCTTCTATAGGAGTGATTTATATAAGACAAATATGTGAAGTGCTATGATGCATAACTTAAAAATCACAGAAAATAATTAAAAAAAAAACTAGGCTGTCAGTTATAAGTGAAAAAGCTGCCTCACAAGAGTAGAAAAGCAGAAGTCATTTTGTTTAACTCATTCCCTCTAAGGAACTCTTTTGGACTTTGTACTATACCTTCCACCAGATGTGGTCTGAGCCTTTTAATTTTATTAAATTATACCTTTGAGTTCAAACAAATGTCTATATCTCCAGACCCATCAAGTGTTACTGGAAAACTGTGAATGACAAACTGTTTAGCACAAAGTAACCTGAACAGTGGTTGCATTCATTCAGTTCTAGGTCTTAAAACAGATTTTATAGCTACAGTAACCACCACAGTAAATACAAATGTAATGTTCTATAAACAACTTACAATATGTCAGTAACCAACCTCTCAACCTCTTAGAGTAAGAAATCTAGACAAAGGCATGAAAATAGGGACAATTTTTAAGTATTGCTCTTACAAACTTAGAAAGTTGAGAGTTTAACAGGGTTTGCATTAGCATGAATGGTACTTACGTACTATCGCAACCAGATTTTTGCAGTTGCGAATTTTGCATACTTCGGTAGAGACGAGGCCATGAAACACTGCACGGTGGTATTCACATTGTTTATTGCTGTGGAATAACTTTGCATTAGCTTGGGGGAAAAAAACATTTCCGAAAACCCTCTTCCTGTTTTTGCATGCATTACACATGCATGCTTGAATCGTCATGCATGCTACAGTACTGACGAATGGACTATTTTCACTGAGTGGAAGGAATCCTTCAGAGAAGGCAAGCACACAAAGACATGAAGGATGGTTTTGGTTAACATTTTATTTTTATCAATGTCTAAACATATGATCAGGTTCCACTGAAAAAACATGCTACATGCCACAAATGACAGGAAGAATCGTATCATCAAGCTGTTTCCTGAAGTGGTCTTAATAGGTTTATTCAAGAACTGACTTTGACTGTATCTTTCATTTTGTGTAAACTATGGGCATTGCTTCCCAAACGGGGACAGTTTCTTAGCACCTTTACTGAAAATCTTGACACACAAACTAGGAAGTGCAGCAATCCTTGAACTTCAGATATTTAAATGTTAGAAGGTTACAGGGTGTTTTTCATGAGTCGCTTTCCCTTGGCTGAGGGTAGATGATGTTGATAGCTGATTCGGGTTCCTGATTAAACCTACTAACAACAGTACGGAAAACATGTTACTGGCTGATGCTGCACTTCTTCCTGTCATTACTGATATATTTGGACCTGAACCTATGTTTAAAATTTGTTAAAAATAAAAAGTGAAGCAAAAGCATAATTCCTGTGTCTGTGCCTTTTTATGCAGAAGAAACTGGAGAGCAATTGCAGTGAGTAAGACAGCAGCCCTGACAGTTGAAGCCTATATGCACTTTACTGCGAGATACATGACATGCTGGCGGTAAAGTGCATACCTAAACAACGACATTAGCTTACTCATTTTTTACTGATAACCCTGCCTAAAACAACCTTTGGTGTGAAAGAAAACCCATTGCCTGTCATTGTCATACCACTGTCGGTTACATTTCCACATTGGGAAGCAACCATTATCGTGAAAATCTGGTTGCGATAATACGTAAGTACCACATTCATTTTCTGAAGGGTATGAAGTCTAAAACTCAAATGTCTGTCATTATTTTCTAACTTCGATCTTTAATAATTTTCCAGTAATTTGCCAGAAAGCCACAATTTTATGAAAACAGACCAAAAGTATTAGGCAAAAATCTGGACATTCTGCGAAAATCTGTACAGTTGAGAGGCATGGTCAGTAACCATTCTAGTAACACACATACTGCTAGCAGCATTTTCTTCATACAACAGTGAGTTTTCATATGAGACTAAGCAGTTCTATCCATGTCACTTACTTGTTGATGTAATTATATTTCTCTAAATATAACACAAGTAATTAGTGTACAAATATCAGTATGGTTGTGTTTGTCGTGTGAGCTTAATGTGAAATCTTCTAATACCTTGTGTGTAGCATGGCTTTAGAATGAATAATGGAAATATGAACGAGCTTATATTTAATGCCTAGAGGCATCAGTAGGATGTAACTGCAGAAATGTCTAGAGGCATCACTGGGCTGTGATACGTTAAGGGATTGTGACAGTTTTCTTCTACCTCGAGCTCAGAATATACTCTTAGACTTTTCGTTTAACATGCCTGAATCATCAAGGAAAGGAACCCAGATGTTTGTGTAAAGTTTGGTGTCTAGAGCAATGTATAAAATAAACATGCAAAAGTTATCAAAGAATAGAACCCAGTTGTTGATAGGGAAGAAAATGAGGCTCTTACTAAAGTCACAAATTAAGTCTGTTGCCACCATTCAGTAAGGCTACAATGATATATTTATTACAGCAGGCATGGTAACAAAACAGCCACTCTATACCCTGCCTCTTTTCTAATACCATTCACTCCTCTGGTCCCCCCCAAGCCAAACCTAGGGTTAACGTTTTCATCTATTGGTTTGAAAATACCTACCTTAAAGGAGGTAATTGCCTAGAAAATATTTGAGCTCATTCTCCAGTTGAGTTAATTATCTTGAAGTAATTTCCACATCTAGGCTGTGAGAGTTATAAGTAGAAATACTGCTCTTGTGAGGAGAAAAAGAGAACTTGTTTTTCTGAGGAATTATGATAGTCTACTTGTACCTTGGTCTCAGAATATATCTTATACTTTTCATTGTTTGTGCCTGAATCAAAAAATAGAACCCAAAAGCTTATGTAAAGTGTGTGTTCTAGAACAATATATAAAATAAATGAGCAAGCAGAAGTATATATGTATAAATACATATATATATAGGATTACTTAACTTGGTCCATACTGCAAAATGTTGATGGCAAGAAAGTTGACCACAAAAGATTGACAACAGAAACAGCAACAGTCAGCTGAGCAAAATTCTCACTGCAAGCAAAAAAAAAAACATTGTTTTTTTTTGCAGGGGGTAATACCCCCTGCACTTCCCACACCCCCTGCTAATTATGTATACTAATTTCAAGATTGCACAATCCTTGCGAAAGGGACTCTTCCCCCACCTGGGAATTGTCAATGTAGCACACCTGTTGACCATCTGCATAAGTCAACCAGCTGCAGACGATCAAGCACTGATAAAATTAATTTGTACAATGTGAAATTCAGACTTATGCATTAGAAACAAAATGTATTCTTCCACATAGGTGTTTTCTCATCCTTGTGACAGAGGAAGTGCTTGTTGAACATGCCAATTTATATATATATATATATATATATATATATATATATATATATATATATGTGTGTGTGTGTGTGTGTGTATGTGAGACAGACCGAGGGGTTAACCAGGAATGTGTGTGATCTGACAAGGTCCTAGTTTATCCATGCATGTGTGAGTATTATTGAGGTCTGAAGGCCATCAATGGCCAGAGAAGACGATTATGATTACAGAAAGATTATATTCAGTAAACCCTCTGTCACATGCATAATTCATACGAGCTGCACTGCTATACATACATACTGTTATTCATAATTATGTTTGAGTTTTTTGTATTTGTTTTTTTTAAATTGAGTAGATAAGCATTAATAAATTGGGAGTGTGCCAGATTAGAACCCTGCTTATCTGCATTACAACCCTACAGTTACACATTCTGCCACAGGAACAGTTAAGAAATAGCTGTATATTTCATATTCATTTAGTATGTGTGTTAACTGCCATGCAAAGCTGCTTAGAGTGTTAGCGCAATGGCAAACCATAGAGGATACAATGTATCTATTTTGAAACTGTCTACTGTGCGCTTCCTGCCTGCAGGTGTTCTAGAACTGCAAGTGTTTGGGAAGGTTGCTAACCTCCGTGCCAAGTTGCTTAGTTTGTGCAACAGCAAGCAAAAGATGCAACAATGAAATGGAGAATGTCTGCATCCTGTCTGCAGGTGTTCTGTCTGCTTCATGAGTGTGCCATTAATCTAGGTTTGTGTCAAGTTAAGTGACAGGCAAACTTGACAAGCAAAGCTCATTTTGTTTTATTTTTGTGAAGTGTTTATTAGGTTTCATCCTTAAACAAATTTGGGACTTCAATTGTGCTCTACAAATAGTATGTACTTTGCGGATCACCATGTTTTGTAGGTATGCTACAAACACAAATGATTCACAGGTGCATTGCATTGCAAATGCAAATTTGGAATCAGATACTGAATGCCATCAGTGCAGTTGGGGGGAGCAGCAAGACATATGATCAGGTGCATTGTAGGGTCACTGACATGAGAGGAGAGCAGCTGCAGTGGCCCATGGACAGCTGGTTACCAAGGGGCTGCTACAGAGCCTCCACTTACACCAAATAGAGTTCTTGTCAACTGTCATGGTTCCAGAGCACTCAGTGGAAAGTGCACAACAGCATGTGATTGATGGTTGATGGAGTGCTAGCCTTTTCTGTTTCTGTACACCCTTCCCTGTTCCCCAGGTGGTGCTTTGATTTCTACATGTGTGCAATCTATGCACCCAGGACTTCAGGGTAGCGTCCTACAGGGTAGAACTCCTGCGTAGTTCTGGCTCTGTCCTCAGGTGTATGGGGGGAAAATATATGTACTCAATGGCATGTTGTTGCATAGCATTCAGGAATTGATGGAGGATCCTGGATGCTGTTGCCCGTGACATGCCAGCATGTCTCCTGTTGGTCTCTGGAAGATTCCTGTAACTCAAATTCTGAGTGCTACACATATCTTAGTCTCCACTGGAATTGGGTCCCCTTGGTTTGCTGTTGCTCTCAGTTGAAGACAACAGAGGTTACAGAGTTCCTTTAGCTCTCTACAATTTCTGCCTCATGTAGATAGTGAAAAGTTAAACAGGGTCTAAGCATCCTTCTCCTTCTTGGCCATGGTCTAATAGCAGTAGCAGCAGCATACAAGTGGGTCTACTGCACATACACATGAATGAGAGCAACAGCAGCCCCTAGCATTCTTTCTGTGAAGCATAGTTTCCGTAGATGTGTTCCAGCAGGCTTCGGAATTCACAGGGAAAACCAGCACTGAGTCTACACATTGCTTTATAGCTTGTTGAATAGCTCCTCCATCTTGGATTGGTTGATTAGCAAACAGTTCAGCCGCTTATGTTGTAATTAGCATGCCGCGATGTTTACCAGATTTGAATGGCTCTACATTGCTTACTAAATACAAAGTGACACCATACACACACACTTTTAGCGGACCGTGTAGGCTTTATTGAATCTGCAACATAGACTTAATAAATGTCCTAGTCTTCATCTGCAGAAGTGTTTTTGTTGGCTCTGCATTCCCAGGTAGTCATAAACTGATATGTGTACAGCTTTGTTTGTTGCTTGTCTACTTCTGTGTACTCTTAACCATAACATGACATCAGTCTTCAGTTCCTGCACATATCAATGTTAAGCATGAAAACAAATGTTTCTAAACTCAGACATGCAAAAAAGTATCCCTTTTGCAAATCTTGTATTTCAGAAAGCTCCAGCACACTAAAAGATGAGATTTTTTTAACCTGATGGCCCAACTGAACATGAAAAACTGACTTGGTCTCCACACCTTCTTCAAATTTAATAACTATTTAAAACTGTGCTGCCAAATCAAGAACCTTGGTTACACAGAACATTATCACAGTTCTGCTCATCTTAACTCATTCATTCTGGAGCAGCTCAGGAAATGGTGCCTGCTTACTTCCACCATAGGAACAATGGTGCAGCCTGAGCTCATTTTTAGAAAATCCATTTGTAATACCATACAGAAAACAAATGTTAATAACTCTTTAACTATAAGAGCTAGACTAGACATGAAAATGCAAAAGTTGCTCAGTACTGACCTTTCCAACAGTCTAAATGTTGATAGTGTGTATCTAAGTCAGTATTAAATATTTGCCATGAAATGCTGATATTGTGCATATTTTTTACCTTTTTGGAAAAACAAAGCAATATATCTTGGTCAATGTATCATGTAAACCCATACAATTTGCATTTAATTTGTCTGTATGAATGCCAACTTTAAAATGATACCTTAACCATTACTGTGTGATGATTCTTTACAGAGATATGCTCAGAAATATGATTAATATTATATTTCTCATAATTGATAAATAAACAAAGCATACTATCTCATCACCTGTAACAGACAGAGGCTACATATCAGTGTACAAGTTGTGTGGCTCAATGTCAGCTTCAAAATGATACATCATTTGTGTCATCACCATGCTCCCTTGCAAAGATATGGGCATAATAATGAGTATTGGAAAAGTATAATTTTTCATAATCCTACAAGACTAAACAAACTGTAATATATGTACATATGTACAGTATACAGACACAGTTCTTTTACCATGTTGTAATGAGTAACACTGTCTTCAAAATGAGGTTTTACTTGGCACACTGACATGTTCCCTTGCAAAGTTATTTACCAATATATGAAAAAAAAAATCATAATTTCCATAACCCAAGTCCTAAACAAACGTTGATACTGGTATGTGTACAACATATAGCCACAGTTCTTTTACCATGTTGGAACTATTAATACTGTCTTCAAAATGAGGTATTACTTAGCACATTGACATGCTCCTTTGCAAAGTTATTTACCAAATTATGAAAAAAAAATATAATTTCCATAACCTAACTCCTAAATGAACTTTGATATCTGTACATGTGTACAACATACATGCCCACTTCTTTTATCATGTTCGGACTATTAATGCTGTCATCAAAATGAGGTATTACTTAGCACATTGACATGCTCCCTTGCAAAGTTATTTACCAGCATATGAAAAAAAATAATAATTTCCATAACATAAGCCCTAAACAAACTGTGATATATGTACAGGGCAAGGCCACATTTCTTTTACCATGTTGTAAAGACTAATACTGTCTTCAAAATGAGGTATTACTTAGCACATTAATGCCTTTCCTTACCTAAGTCATTGACTAAAATTTAAAAAAATATATATAATTTTCATAACGTTAGTCCTAAAAAAACTGTGATATCTGTACATGTATACAACATACAGACACAGTTCTTTTATCAAGTTGTAAGGACTAACACTGTCTTTAAAATGAGGTATGACTTGGCACAATTACATGCTCCTTAGCAAAGTTATTTACCAAAATATGAAAAAAAATCATAAATTCTAGAACATAAGTCATAAACTGTCATATCTGCACATGTGTATGGCATACAGACACAGTTGTTTTACCATATTGTACATACTGATACTGTCTTCAAAATGAGGTATTACTTAGCACAATAACTTGCTCCTTAGCAAAGTTATTTACCAAACTATGAAACATATTATAACTTTCATAACCTAAGTCATAAACTATGATATCTGTACATGGGTACAGCATACAGATAGTTATTGTACCATCTTAAAAAGAGGTTTTATGCAGCATGTTGACAAGTTCCTTAGCAGACTTATACAACAAAATATGATGATTATCAGTAGCACTCGAGGGCATCTTCAGTGTCCCATACCTGTGTTTGCAAAATGATAATGATTTTAGTAATGTGAACAGTGGCAGTTGCTGATGGTTTTACCTAACAAGTGACAATGACTCAGTGTTGTACTGCAACTGCACAAATAATGTGATAATCACTTGCATGTCATTACTGCAAGGTTCTGCATGCTCATACAAAGGTGATAATTGCTGCACACATTCATTACATTCCTGGTGTAATGTAAGACTGAGTCATTACCATCTGTCAGAAAAAGGCAAGAGTAATTTTGTAAAAGTTGTATATTACTGAGCCCTTCATCTCACCTAAATTTTACACGACTGACAATGGAAGAAGTATTGTCCAAAATATATGGTTGCTCCATGCCAGAATTAGTGAACAAGTAATAACATTTATCTCACTGAGCCATCAACTGATTAAAATCAGATAAACAGTCACAAATATCTAAACTATCTGTTTGATCCATGTAAGAATTAGTGCAAAAGTAATAACTTTTATCTCACTGACCCATCCCTCTGATTAGAATCTGATTAGAATCAGACACATAAGTGACAAAGGCAAAAATATTGTCCAAAATATCTGGTTGATCAATGCCACAGCTGGTGTAAAATCAGTAATAACATATCTCACTAAGCCATTGCTCTCACCCAAACATGTTTTGGCATATCATAGGTAACTTATCCAGTTGACACTTTCATATTAGTAGCCTAGTGCTGGCTATGGTTCTGACAATACCTTTCTTTACAAGCTGTGCAATATAGAAGGACTTTCTTAGAAGAATGGCACATGTTGGGTCAGAGTTAGATCACTTTCCAAATAAATTTCCAGCCCTGAACAACTGGGTCAACTCTTAGGGGTGGATTGTTAATGTGGTATTTCCATGGGGGTGGTTGACTTCTCAAAAGATACAATAATGCATTTTTTGGAATTTGTTTCAGTCCATGCTTTTGGCACAGTTTATTTGGGAATGAATGCTCCTAGCTTGCAGTCATGTGGAAAGTTAGGCAGAGCCATTTTCTATTGGCTTTTACTTCAGAAAAGTAGATGCCAAACAGGAAAGATCACAGCACAGAACCCTTGGAGACAACACTGGTGATTGGTCTCTGTGTAGATAACTTGTCATATTTGATTTCTTGATTCCTATTTGTGAGCCAGTTGGCAATCCAGCAGGTGATATCTGAGTGGAGAATTGTGTCAAAAGCTTTGGCGAAGTTGAGATATGTGATGTATACCATCTTGCCCACATCCTTTTTGATGATCTTTCCAAAAATCCACTAGGCTGTGTAAGAATGACCTGCCCTTGATAAATCCAAACTGAGACAGATCCAGTGTTTGGAGGATCTCTGTGACTTGATTGATAAGTTCCTTGATAAGTCTTTCCATATGAGGCTGGTTGGACTTATGAAGTCTGTATTTGTCTGCATCTGCAGAAGGTCCTCCATTATTACAACTTAAGTCTATTTTTAATGGATCATTGGCAAGTCTGTGTGATATGTATTCAGTGTGGTATGTAATAGAAGTATTTTAATAGACTCAACTAAAAATAATTTACACCCATTTACTCTTCTCAGCCTAATGCTGTGACTGAAATTGTCACTTGTGATCAGTTTTCTAACCCAGTAAATCAGTTTATATAGTACTCCATTCTAACTTGCCGACATATTAGCTAACCCAGCCCTACCCACCAGAGATATAGTGTGCTGCCATCAGCCTGCATAGAAGGTCTCTGCACCTCCTCCCTCACTGCTCAAGATGCAGCGGGAAAATTATCTAGCTCAACTGCACAGCGTGCCCTCAATCGACCTGAAGCATTCATTACGTCAGTTTGATGAAAACCTAACTGTTGTAAAGCAAGTACTCCTTTAACTTTATGTTAAAGGTTTTGTATCTTCCAGTTGTTAAATGTCTGGGCTCTGACAACTCACCACCCAATCTCCTGAAGCTTACCCAGTTTGCCCTCAGCTCCACAGAAATATGGATGGCTAGCAACCACCTTGTCCTAAACATTAAAAAAACTTATGTTATTCACTCCTAAGAGGTCCTTTACTATAAACAGAGACTCTTTCTCTATTCTCTCTCAAGATAATACTACCTTCTACTACCAACAAGTTTGTCAGACATACTAAACTTCTAGGTGTCACATTAGATGAACACTTAACTTTCAACATGCATATTCTCAACAACATCAAAAAAGCACACCAGAAACTAGGAGTGCTTTACCGTCACAAAACATTCCTCAACCACTCCTCAAAACTATCCCTTGCCTCCCCCTTCCTGCTACCGTCCCTTCCCTACATTGCTCCTCTTCACACACCTACAGGCCACCCTTAAATACAAGCTAGACTCATGCTATAACAAAATTTCCAAGTTTGTCACAAATGCAAAACACCTATCGCACTACTGTACCTCTCTTCGACTACTAAACTGGCTAGAACTTCCTCATCATCTTACATATATTCAGCTAACAACTGCCCATAAACTAATATTCAATTCATCCAGCTGCCCTGTTCTTTCTTCTGTGTTTACACATTACCACCCTAATAGACCGCTTTGCTCTGAAAATCAAACACTTTTGCTAAGAGAAAACTCTAACCTCCCCGCTGGTTAGTTGCTCCACTCCTTTTCCACCACTAAACTTTGGAACTCACTCCCACCTTCACTTAGGTCCAGTACAAATACTTCTTTCTTGAAAAAAAATCCTTGAAACAGCATCTTTCCTCCCAATGGCTATGCTCATGTGCTAGCTCCTCACAACCTATAACCTGCCTATTTCTCTCCTACTAAAACCACCATCTTTACCACCTTCTTCCTGTATTACCTTCAAAAACCTTCATCCTTCTTGGTAGCAATCTAATTTCTGTACTTTGAAAACATGTACCGTCTCCTGACAGATTTATGTACAGCCACTTTGCCTTTTTACTTAGTTGAAAACTATGTATTCTGTTCAAAACTTTAATACTTTTTATGCAGTTTAAAACTTGTGTTGTAGACATTTAGTTTGTTGTTCAAATGTATATATTGTATTTTATTGTGGAGCTTTTCTCCCCAGGCCTCCACTGAAAATGGGTACTTTTTGGTCCAGTGGACTTTCCCCGGTAAAAAAATGCAAATAAATAAATAATTTAAATAAACAAACACATACATAAATAAAATGAAGTAAGGAAAAGAAAGATATTTCATATATTAGTTCTTCATTGTCAGTGAAAAAATTCACTAGAAGACTGCACACTGTGTACATTAAAATAAGTAATTTTCTTTTGGAACCTATCGCACTTGCAAGGAGAGCAAAACAAGGATGTTGTTTTTCGCCAATTCTGCCTGCCTTGTCTGTAGAGCTGACAGAAAATTATACCAAGCCATTGATATCATATAGATGTTTTTTGATTCACAAATGGATAAAAAGATCTCATAGTTTGCTGGTGGTAATATTCTGACATTACAAACCCAAAATGAAGTAAAGTCCACTTTCATTAATCTTTTATCTTACCTCTCTTTCATTTCAAAATTAAAATTTAATGGAACCGAATAACTTTTGTTAGAAATAAATGACTAAGAAACTTCTAAAACTAATAGAAAATTCCATAGTGATCAGGATTTCTGATTTATTTTCTACTAAGGAAAACATTTTCTGCTGTAGCTGCTACTGACTGAAAACTTAAATATAGATAATATTATATGACAGGTAACTGGTCCCTAATGCTGTCTTCACACATGTATATGTACTGACCAAAGTACAGTAATTAGGCACGCCTTTCTCTAAACATGAAGCATGGAACTAAATAAGAGAAGTCAAGTGCAGCTAGCAAAGACTACAATAAGACAAATTTTAAATGATATTAAAGAGTTGCACACCCCAGTTCTAAAACAATAACCAAGGCTACCGCAAACCAAACACACCACAAACAAAATTACAAAACATTGAAGTTTCGACTATTCCATTTCAGGATAGCGACTACAGGAAACCAAAGATCTGCACCAATTGAAACAGACCTACCTTAAAGACAGCAACCTTTTCAATTAAATTGTAAACATCACAACGTAACCTCAACAAAAAGTTCACGTCTGAATATGCAATATGTTAATTATTGGCAAATTTTCAAGCCAGAACACCACATTTTTGTCAATTTCGTAAAAAGCCCCAAGCGTTCATTTTTTTATTTTTTTCCCCTCTCTTTTTTACTCCAGTCACAATGCACCAAGCTAGTTGCCAACCAAATGAAGAATGCCAATATTTTCATTTATCCAATTACCTTACAGTGGCCCCATAAATTTTAACAATACAACTCTTTCCTTAGTAACTAGTGTATAATAATGTTTGAGGACTTTAGATGAAAGCTGGGCTCTGCGAAAAGTGTAGAGTCAGTACGTCTTGAATGTGGATTGTGTCAAAAAATAAAAACAAGTGATTTTTTTTATCCTAACACCATCTTCAATTCAGAGGCGTATGATATACTTCAAAAATTTGTACTACACAGTGTACATGGCCCTTGTAGTACACCCACATTTGTGTAACAACAATCATTTCAGGGTAGTGAAAAAAATGAGTAACCACGGTGAGTAGTAGTGATGCTGGGTTGAATAGTGTGCAAGAGACTATGGATGGTAAGGCTTGTTTTATTATGTATTTGCATTAATATTTTACAGTATGGATTAGCCGTATCTAGTATTCTTTCAGCAAATATGTTAAGTAAGCGTAAAATGTTATTTTAGTTCTTTAGTTGCAGACTTCGCTGTCTGACATTGAAGATTATGTCACGTTTTGAGTGCGTTATCTAGTAACATCTGTATTTTTTGTATTGTTTGTAAAGGGGTATAGTAAGCGATTTAATTCCTGCCTTTTTCTGGGGGTGGGCAGTAATCTGTGTGAATGTTATCGCTGTCAGTCTGTTGTTCCCGATGTCGATGCCATGTACAATGTTTTTTCTTTTCACAATACCTTATGGTCACATCTCAAGCTTTTGCAACCCATATCAATCAGTAACACCCACACACCATTAGAAATTACTGAGGCAAGCATAGCTCTCAAACTTTCACCACAATACATCTTGAGAAAGCTGGAAATAATGGGAAGGGGGGCCAAGACCCAAACATAGGGAAAAATACAGACTTTGCACAGTGGCAGCAAGTAAATATAATGAGCTAGCCCTTCCTATAAACAATTCACCTCTACTCTCTGGAAATGGATAGTCTGCCACCACTTGCTTCTTGCAGCACATGGAGAATTGTCTTACTGTGGTTACTTGACTTTACAGCCAATTTCTCAGAAAAGTCAAATGTAAACATCCATTAAAGTAAGTTGAGAAAGTACCTGAAAAGTTAATGTATTTTTCAACTTATTTTTCAACAGTGGAGCTACAATACGGCTATAAAGTTAGATGCGCTTGTGGAAGGGACTCAGATGTAACTGCATGCAATTGCTACCCTCTCACAGCACGCTCGTATGTAAGCACAGCGCGGTGTGAGAAGACACTCGGGGTTAATGAGTTAATTAGAGACTTTAAAAATATGTATAGAATTATGTCATTTCATTTCTGCTATATTGCAATAATATGCCCATCACACAATAAGCAATTTTTATTTGACTATCTGACCCTAATAAATGTCTGTTAGAGTTAAAAAAGACACAAAGGGAAAATGTAGAAGAAATGTATTTTCAGATCCCATCATTACTTAAAAAGTAATTTTATAATACATTTGAGTGGTGAGAGTTGCACGTCTCATGACACAGAATGTGTTGGTTCGTAGCTCTCAACCTCTTAATACAAAAAGTCTGGGCAAAGCCAAAAATAATGGGGGGAGAAAGCCAAAATAGGGACAAATTTTAAATATTGTTCTTATAAACTTAGAAAGTTACTAAAATAAAAAGTTTTGTGTTACCATGAATTTTCCGAAGGATATGAAGTGCGAAACTCAAATGCCTGTCATTATTTATTAAATTTAGTCCTCCCTGATTTGCCACAAAAATTCAGAAAACCACAAATTTTATGAGGAATAGACTAAAATATGGGAAAAAATCAGGGCATTCTGCAAAAAATCTGGACAGTTTATCAAAAATTGTATTTTGTTCTTATTATTGCATATAAGTTTGTAATCTCAAACTGAATTCTTTATAACAATTGCAGTCATATTATTTTTCCTGTCAGGCTGTGCTTCAGGTAGCAGAAAATTTAGAAAGCCTCTATTTGTGATAGTACAAATTCCAAGAGAAAGGACTATTCGAGAAAATAACATGCAGTCACACCTGATGTTTTAATGTAGCTATTCTAGTGTCACTGAATGCATCTTTTATATAAGGCTATTTGTTTAAGATCACGCTAGGTAATGTTTATTTGTGATTTGCACAGTAGAGCTGAAATGTAATTTGCCTGATTTCTTTAATAACTGTATATGCTTACATATGTACTCTGTAACTTGTTTTAGATGCAAATTCAGTGGCAAGGCCAAATATGTTATCATATATTGTTTTACTAAACATGCACTTCTAGACTGTATCACGTATTAGTTATATTAAATAAACTTAAATAAGTCAAACTGTTCAAAGCATCAAGATCATTTGATGTACTAAGTTAAATGTTCATAATTTCTTAGAAAAATGATGAATATCCACTTAAAATTAAGTGACATCTTGTAGTAATTAGAAAATATTAAAATAACCAAAGTCCAACCTATTACAATTGGCTATAAAAGGTCAGAGGTTCGGATAGCTACTTATTAGTGTCCTTTCAATCTGGCAGTACAGTATTTCTGGAATAATGCTTTCCTATTTGCAAATAAGAAAACAGAATTATTGTTGGTTATTAAAAAAATAAAGTGTCATCTGCATTTCTTATAATGTCAGAATGTTATTTCTTCATATTATCATTTCTGTGACAAATGATACAATGCCTTTCACACATTTAGACTAGCTACTGCACAAGCAGAGACAAAAGATGGAGGAGTCTCAGTCTACATCACAAAGAAACATACTCAAGGTTAGTTAAACAGGATGATGTGCTTGAGCTTCTCCATGTCCAAATTACCACAGGTAGAGTCCCATATCATATTCTTGCAAGCTACAGATCACCCTGTAGAACCCACAAAACCCATACCTCATACTTAGACCTACTGGAGACACCATTCAACCCAATACCGTATCCATGGGAACCTTAACTACTCCTCTTTAAACTGGGACTACATCATTAACCTAAACTTTCAAGCCGAGAGATTTCTGGGCTTGTAACCACAAACACATTGGAACAGTTAGTCCATTGGGTGACTAGGATGAAAACATATTGGATCTGTTACACAGAAATATGGGAAAACACTGCCCCACCTGTGTAGTGTCCTCTTTGGTAAGGACAGACTGTAAGGCTGCCTGCTTTGGAATAAAAGCCAGTGCTGTGACCCCAGCAAACCTTATAACAGTTAGGAACTACTCATAAGGCAAACAACCTATTAAGTGATTATTTGACAAAACTGCCTTTGCAGAATTCTACCCAGAAACCCTTTACAATCACAATATACATCTGTGCCTATCTGATACAAGTCCAGAACAAACTCAAAAAACAAACCACTGTGGTGCAATCCAAACTTAAGCAGATTTTACAACAAAATTGAAAAAGTTTTAGCTAAAATTAGGAAGTTCAATGCACACCAGGATAAAAACTCTCTCACTAAGCTAAACAAATAATTAAGTGAGCAAATTAAGTTTACCAAAGGCAATTTTGAGGTAAAGATAGACTCCCATGCCAAGGACACCCACAATGCTGTGTGAACTAATGGCTGAGGTTCCTTAGTTAAAACCAGAGAAGCTGAGGCAGTATTTCTGAGCAATGCTGGGTGAATCTGAGGGTCATGCTGCTCAATGCTAGAAGTCTAAATCTCAAAATGCACTCGCTCGAAGCACTCCTTAAAATGCAGAACATCGACATTCGTGCTGTAACAGAGACCTGGTTCAATGCAGTAGAAAGCACCCCTGCACTACCAGGCGATTACTCATTCCACACCTTTCAGCCTCAGAACTTGGACCAAAGGTGGTGGTGTTTCCATATTCATAAAGGATGTGCACACCTCCAGACTGGGTGCCCAACATAACACGTCAGAGATACTTCAGGTGCAGCTAACACTGGGTAAGACAGCGATTCAGGTTGTAGCCTGTTATAGGTCCCCAACTATGTCCCAAGACTCACACTCCACATTCCTAAGCACCCTGGAGAATACTAGGGTCCAACCTAACCCTCTCATACTGGGGGACATCAACTACCTCTCCATTAACTGGGAAAACTACTCGTGTACAAATACACTTGCCCACTGTTTCCTGGAATTCATTAATTCCAATGCCCTGGACCAGCTTGATGTTCATCGTGTTTCACTGTTGCAGTCCTAACCAATGGGTTATCCAGCTCCCAGTAGCCCTCAGTCATCCAGAATACCAAAGGTAAGTAAAAATGACATCGGCTGTCATCAGCTGTAATGGACGTCAGAGTGTCCGATACAAAAGGAGGCAGTCAATGTCACTTCCTCAGTTTTCCTTGCCGCGTAGCCCAAAGCAGAAGCATTTCTTGCACGAGTGCCGGTTGGCAGCTTACCTTATGTGTTTCTGACTACGAAGTTGACGTCAACTACAGCTATGTACCCTGCTGGGGAGCCTCTTTTCTTGCCTTAATGAATGTCAGAAAAGATTAATAATTGTCTTACCTGTGGAAAGCAGATTCCCCATAGAGATTTTCATTCCTATTGTATTATTTGTTTAGGCCTTGATCACGACGTTCCTAATTGTGATCTTTGAGCTTCCTTTAATCTGCGTTCTATTCGTCATCGGGCTAAGCTTTTAGCTAAGCATTTTGGAGTTTGGCCTAAGTTTGTCAGTATGGCATCCGCTGGTCTTCAGGCTTCGGATATCCCCAAGAAGCATAAGGACTGCAACAGGCTTCTGAAGGTCAATTCCTCAGATGATAGGTTGGTCGTTGGTCATGCGGTAACCAGTGAGGCACCTTTGCAGCCCCTGCAGCCCATAGATTTTCAACCACAGGCCTCGGCTGAAACCATTTCTGAGGTCCCCAGACCTTCTGTGTCCATTTTGCCTTCTGAGCTTCCGCCTGTTGCTTCTTCAGCTGGATCTGGAGCCACAAAGCTGACTCCAGTGTCCGTGACCTCAGTTCTTAGTTTAGACAGCAAGCTCATACCAATGACTTCAGCTGCAACTTCGGCAGTTGCCAGGCCTCCTGAGTCCTTTAGACTTGCAGTTAAATCTTCCAGTCGTAAGTCTGTGAAGAAGTAGGCTCCAAATATTCTTCATGTTTCACTGTTGCAGTCATTACATTTGGATTATCTGCTTGCAGGTAGCCCTCTGTCGGCCGGATTAACAAAGTCTTGGGTCCTGCGTCAGTTGCTGTCCCTTCTTCCAGGTCCCTTTGTCAGGTCATCAGGGGTATAAAACATGCAGCCGATGCCATTACATCAGTCTTTCCTGCCGTGCGGTGCCCAAAGCAGAAGCAGTTCGCAAGTGCTGGTCGGCTGACTCCTGAAATTTTCATTTTCGAGTTTCAAAACCGAAGTCTTCAACTAAAGCTAAGTACCCCATTGGGGAAAGTTTTTCTTGCTCCTTACTGATGTCAGTAAAAGTTAATAATTGCATTACTTGTGGAAAGCAAATACCTCATAAAGATTTTCATTCGTACTGTATTCCTTGCCTAGGCCCTGACCACGACATACTTTGCTGTTGATTTTGTGCTTTATTTAATCAGTGCACTATCCGTTGACAGTATATTTTCACCCCTAAATATTTTGATTCTCGGTTTAATTATCCAGAAATGTCATTGGTTAGCCATCCGACTACTGAGATTCTGAAAAAATGCAAAGATAAAGACGAGACAGGCCGCCGAGGTCCAAAACTGCCGACCATGCTTCTCCTAAGCCAGTCGCCAGTTCGCCAGTACTCAGTGAGGTGCTTTCACAGCCCCTGATACCCACTACTTCTGATTCGCAGGCCTCTACTGAGACCCATTCAGAGTCCAGTATGCTGCGAGATGCTTCAACTATGGAACCTGCGGATGTCTCTGCCTTGGATGGGTCCAGAGTCGCTGTGCAGGCACCGGCTTCTGAGCGTGTATTCAGGCCTATGGACTTGCATATTAAACTGACGCCTCCTTCTTTACTTAGGCCGAAATCTCGATCTATGCCTAAAAAACCGATGCCCAGGCCACATGCTCAGGACTCTATGCCTAAAAAACAAATGATAAGAATGGCTGAGGATCTAATAACTCTAATCAGGGGTAGCCAACCCCCCCCCCCTTCTAAGAGGCCTAGGACTGAAGTGGATTATGAATCTTCTGATCAGGATTCTGTTTTTTCTGATTCTTCTGATTATCTGGATTTGCCCTTATCTGCTTATGAATATTCTGATGCAGAGGACTCCATTCCCTCTGCTTCCTCTCCTGAGGAGTTTTCTTTTGGGGAAACCTTACATACTCTAAGGGAGCATTTCCACTGGGAAAGCCAGGATTTTTCAGATTCAAAACAGAGGCTTAGGGATTTCCTTTTCTCCTGTACTAGACATTGTTGATGATGCTTTTTTGGAATCTAGTTCGGCTCCTGATTCCCTGCCTCCTGCTCCCAGAAAACCTGACAGATACTACAGGGTTCCTGAGTCCCACAAGTTCCTTTTTAAAAATCCTATTGCAGATCCAGAGACTATTTCACAGGGGTCCAAGGGCATTAAGGCTTCTACTGCTAAAAATCCTACCCCTTCTGATAGAGACTCCAGGGCACTGGATAGATGGGGTAAGAAGGTTTATACTTCTGCAACCTTGGCCATTAGGGCTTTATACTGCCAGTTTCACATGTTAAAGTATCAGCAACATGTTATTGGACTGCTTAAATGGAAAATGATGTTGATTCCTGACTGTGTAAAATAAAGAATTACACAGGATTTAATGCATTCTGCTGAACAAGTTGGAAAACATGCTTGGCAATGTGGTTTTGATTCATTAGAGGCCTCTTGCAGGGCTGCTGTTACTGGGTCTGTGCTCAGAAGGCATGCTTGGCTCAAGGAGCAATCTTTGCCTGATCATGTTAAAGCTAAATTGTTGGATGCTCCTTTAAATCAGGACCACCTGTTTGGCAACAAGGCTGAGGAAGTTCTTAAAAAGATGGAAGATAAAGCTAAATCTATGCAAACTGTTAAAGATTTTTTTTACAAGTTCAGCCTCCTAGATTTAGTAGGCACTGGCCCTCTAAGAATTGGTCCTTTCCAGCCCCTTCCAGGTCTTCTCAAGCCAAACCCAGACACAGCAAAAACCCCAGGTTTCAGTCCCAGGGGACACACAGAACTAAGCAGTGGGGGGCCTCCACTTCCAAGTCTGGGAATAATAAGACTCCCCACTATGGTAAACTGTCTCAATGACTTCCTTTTAAAATTTCCAAGAACTTATCAATTGACTGCCCCTTTGGGGGAAAAGATTGCTCTTCATGCAAAGAATTGGGAATTCATTACCCAGGACAAATGGGTTTTAAATATAGTGTCCCAGGGATACAGATTTCACTTCCACACGTTGCCAGCACCAAGCGGGTGGCTGGACCTACCCCCAAATAAATGGTCAGAGGCCCAAAAACAAGTACATTCTCTCTTAAGCATGGGAGCACTGGTACCAGAAAAGGAAAAGGGACAAGATTTCTACTCGATCCTTTTCCTGGTACCCAGAAAAGACAACCCATGCCATCCTATCCTGGACCTGTCTACTCCAAACACCTATTTGGAGATTCTAAAATTCAAGATGCTGACTCTTCAATTACTTCCTGTACTAGGCAAAGATGCCTGGTTGGCAACACTAGATTTAAAAGAAGCATACCTGCACATCCCAATCAGGGAATCTTGCAGAAGATACCTACACTTCAAAGCAGGCTGCACACACTATCAGTTCTCTGCACTGCCCTTTGGCTTATCTACTGTGCCCAGGGTATTCGCCAAGTGCCTAGCTCTAGTTATTGCATTTTGCAGGCAAAGAAATATTCAAATATATCCATACCTGGATGATTGTCTAATTCAGGCAGAAAGCCAGGACATACTTTTGAATCATCTGGCCTTTGTACAAAGGGTTCTAACTTGTCTGGGGTACACCATAAAAGAAAAGAAATCACACCTGGTACCCTGTCAACAAATTATATTCCTGGGAGCAAGCTTGAATACAACTTCCCAGATGGTTTACCTCATGACAGAGAAACAAATTCATTTGACAAACTACTTCAAACAAGTGGCCACAAAAACCCTGCTATGTGCAAGATAAATACTGCAAGCTTTGGAGTTCATGGCCTTCTGCATTCTTCTAATTCCATATGCAAGGCTGCATATGAGGAAACTACAGTGGTATCTAAAAAGCCTATGGTGTCAACATTCTCAAGACCTGGAAACAATGATTCCTATCATACCTTACCTACACCTAGAGTTCCTTTGGTGGGCAGATGCCTGCCACTAAAACAAGGGACTACCTTTCACACCACCCCCTGCTGCCCAAACCCTAACAACAGATGCATTAGACTATGCATGGGGGGCTCACCTGGCAGGGAAGTGCATTCAGGGCAAATGGAACCCAAGTCAAATGCACCTGCATATCAGTCATAAAGAAATGTTAGCTGTACAGAATGCTCTGACAGCCTTCAAGGACCACATTCTTCCAGGACAACTAATTGTAAAGATGGACAACACCACTGTTATGAGGTACATAAACAAGCAGGGGGATACACATTCTTACCCCCTCTGCAAACTAGCCATGGCATTGTGGAACACAGCCTTGAGCTACCAAGTGCACCTACAAGCTCAATTCCTGCCAGGAAAATTAAATACACTGGAAGACGGACTAAGCAGAAACCTCATGGACCCACATGAGTGGAAACTGGAACCAAGGATTTTCAGCATGTTGACAAGCAAATGAGGGAGCCCAGATATAGACCTGTTTGCTTCTTCCCCAGAACTACCAATTGGACATATTTTGCACACGGACTCCCCAGAAACAAGCCTGGAAAGTGGATGCTCTGTCCTTCAGCTGGAAAAACCTATCAGTCTATGCCTTCCCCCCTCCTCTGCCTCTGCTCTCCAAAGTACTACTAAAAATCAAACAGGGCAAACCAAGGATGATTTTGATTGCTCCAGACTGGCCTTGCCAACACTGGTACCCCCTCCTGCATAGTGTGTCACAGTTATCTCCATGGCACCTGCCTCATACTCCTTCTCTGCTGTCTCAGCAGGGGAACCAGATTCTGCACCCTCAGCTTCTAACACTGAACCTTGCAGCCTGGTTAATTAATCAGCAAACCTGTGATGGATATCATTTTAGAGGCAGGGAGACCTAGTACTAGAAAATCTTATGCTGAAAAATGGAAAAGATTCTGTGCCTGGAACTAATCTCAAGGGATGAGCACAGCAGCACCCAGTTTACCTCAGATTTTATAATACTTAACTGAGATGCTTTACAAGGTCCTGTCTTTTTCCTCCATTAAAATCCATGCCTCAGCCATTTCAGCTCATTATAACAGAACTGCTCCTCTTTTCTCATCCACTGCTCAAGCAGTTCCTCAGAGGGGCCAAAAATTTGAGACCACTCAGGAAAGCTCCAACCCCAGCCTGGGACCTTAACTTTGTCTTAGAGAAACTCACTGTACCTCCTTTCGAGCCAGCTGCTACTGCAAACTTAAAATTTCTTTCTTGGAAAACAACTTTCCTTTTAGCAATCACTTCAGCTAGAAGGGTATCTGAATTACAGGCCCTTATTGCAGTGGAGCCTTTCATCATCTTTCATACGTACATGGTGTCCCTCAGAACTAATCCATCCTTCATGCCCAAGGTGGTATCCAGTGTGGCTCTTAATCAGTCCATTCATTTGCCAACCTTCTTTCCCAATCCACAGAATAAAGGGGAATGGATACTGCACTCCTTAGATTCTACTTGGCAGGACTAAACCTCAAAGGAAATCTGAACAACTGCTGCTGGCATTTGCTGCAGGGGCAGAGGGGAAGGCTAATTCAAAGCAAACCATTTATAAATGGATAAGCCATTGCATTAATTTCTGCTGTATGCACCATGGAAAACCTATCCCCCAGGGGATCAGACCTCACTCCACCAGGGTTGCATCTACCGCTACAGCCTTTCTCAGAGGCATCCCTACCAGGGACATCCTAGAATCTACCTGAAGTTCTGTACATACTTTCACCAAGCATTATCATTTGCTAATTTTCTATAAATCCAGAGCTGGCTTTGTCACTGCTGTCTTGCAGGGCCTTATACCTGGCCCTAATGCTATCTAAATTCCTCCTTCCAACCATAGCTTTGGGAGATCCACCCAAATGTAATGACTGCAACAGTGAAACACGAAGAACATAGTACAGTTGTGTACACTTACCATAAATGTAGATGTTCGAGTGTATTCACTGTTGCAGTCCTGATTACCCTTCCTCCAGCCCCCTAACTTCTTTTGGCTATACCTCTACTTTCCTTTACTATGCTTAAAAACCTTTTTGCTGTATTTGCTTTTTTGTTGGAGGTATATCTTTGTGCTTTTATATTTAATTGCTTCCCATTAGGGAGGCACCTGACATCTGGGGCAAGAAAAACTGATGTAATGGCGCCGGCTGCATGTTTTATACCCTTGACGACCTGATGTCATAGAAGAAGGGACAGCAACCAATGCAGGACCCAAGACTTTGTTAATCAGGCTGACTGAGGTCTACCTGCAAGCAGATAACCCAAATGTAATGACTGCAACAGTGAATGCACTCAAACACCTACATTTATGTTAAGTGTACACAACTGTACTTTTCCTCTCGTTCCCCTCATTCTCAAATGGTTAAAATGGCTGATGACCTTTTGACTCTTCTTAGGGGTTCACAGCCTCCTCCTTCAAAAAGGGGTAGGGATGTCTTTCCTGAGGCTTTGTCCTTTTCAGGTTCGGATACTTCTAGTATTTCTGTGGATGAAGAAGAAGTTTCTCAAGCTTTCTCTCCTTTTGAGGATTCAGATGCAGAAGACTCCATCCCTTCTGCTTCTCCTCTAGAAGATTTCTCTTTTGGTGATGCTTTAAATACTCTCAGGGAACATTTTAAATGGGAAAGTCAGGATTACCCCCTTTCTAAGAAAAGGATTAGGGAGTTTTTGGATTTGCCTCAGCATAAGCCTTTGGCTATTCCTTCTGTGTTGGAAGTGGTTGATGATGTGTTTCTGGAAAATTCCTTGACTCCAAATTCGGTTCCTCCTGCTCCCAGGAAACCTGACAGGTACTATAGAGTTGCTGATTCTCATTTGTTTCTTTTCAGGAATCAGTTGGCTGATCTAGAGGTTATTTCTCAAGGCCCTAAAGGAGTTAAGGCCACTGTTACTAAAAACCCTGTTCCTTCTGACAGGGAATCCAGGAACCTAGATAGGTGGGGTAAAAAGGTTTATACCTCTGTCACTCTTGCTATTAGGTCTACTAATTGTCTTTTTCATATGCTGAAGTATCAGCAGCACACCTTAGATGCTATTAAATCTAGGATAGCAGGTTGCCTCAGTTGGTGGACAGTAAGGATATGCAGGATTTGCTGAATTCTGCCAGTCTAGTCAATAAGCATTCTTTACATTGTGGCTTTGACATTCTAGAAGCCTCTTGTAGGGCTACAGCTACAGGCTCTGTTATTAGAAGGCACGCTTGGCTCAGGGAGCAGCCCCTACCAGAGCTTGTTAAGGCTAAGCTTTTAGATGTACCTTTGCATAAGGACAGTCTTTTTGGCAGCAAAGCAGAGGAAGTGCTCAAGAAGATGGAAGACAAGGCCAAGTCTATGCAGACAGTTCAAGACTTTCTGCAAGTTCAGCCTCCTCGCTTTAGTAGGAATTACCCTTCTAAGCATTGGACATTCCCTGATACTAGTAGACAGAGCCATTCTAGGACTATAGGTTACAAATCTTCTAGTGGGGAGGGGGCTACCCCTCAAAGGTCTAAGCATTGACAGGCTTCCTCTTCCAAGGCGGGAAGTTCTAAACCTGCATCTCAATCTAAACATTCTCAGTGACTCTGTCCAACTTCTGCCTGTTCTTGCCTGCTCGGAGAGTCCTTTAGGGGGAAGGTTGGCCCTGTTTTCAAATGTTTGGGCCACCATCATGGACGACAAATGGGTACTCAGTACTGTATCCCTAGGGTACAAGTTTTCTTTCCACAGCTTTCCAGTACCCAAAGGATTCCCAGAGGATGCTCCTCCAAACCAAAGGGCAGAAGTAGAAAAGCAAATTTTGTCTCTGTTACATCTGGGAGCAATACAATCAGTTCCTGCTCAGCAGGTAGGCCAGGGATTCTATTCCAGACTTGTCCTAGTTCCAAAAAAAGAAGGCACCTGGCATCCTATCCTGGATCTATCCATCCTGAACACTTTCTTGATAATTCCAAAGTAAAAATGCTCATTCTGCATCAGTTACTGCCAATGTTAGAAAAGGATTCCTGGCTGGATGGATGTCAAAGAAGCTTATCTGCACATCCTTATCAGGGAAGGTTGCAGGCAATACCTTTGTTTCAGGGTGGGCAAGCAACATTACCAATTCTCTGCGCTGCCCTTTGGCTTATCTACTGCTCCCAGGGTTTTCACAAAGTGCCTGGCTCCAGTCATTGCTTTTTGCAGGCAAAAGAAAATTCAGATTTATCCAAACTTGGACGACTGTCTAATTCAAGCAAATTCTCAGGAACAGCTGCTAAAGGATCTAGAATTTGTAAAGACTCTTCTCTGGGTTACACTATCAATGTGGAAAAATCAAAAATGGTACCATCCAAAGAGATTACATTCCTGGGAGCGAGTCTGAACGCAGCCGCCCAGGTGATATATCTCACCCAGGAGAAGCAGAGAACTCTTTCAATTTACTTCAAGGATTTAGCAAGCCTCTGTCCCAGTTCCCTGCAAGGAAATACCTGCAAGCTCTGGGATTCATGACCTCTTGCATTCTCATGATTCCATATGCAAGACTACATATGAAGAAATTGCAATGGTACCGCAAGAACACTTGGTGTCACACACACAGGACCTGGATGTGATAATTCTTTTGCTTCCATGTCTGTGGACAGAGTTTCTTTGGTGGGCAGCAGCCTGTCTACAGAACAAAGACATGCTTTTTCGCCTACCCCTGGCCACTCAAGTTCTTACCACAGGCGCATCTGACTATGCCGGGGGAGCTCACCTGGATGGCAGATGCATACAGGGAAGTTGGAATGCCCAGCAGATGCACCTGCACATAAATTTAAAGGAGTTGATGGCAGTCCAGCAGACTTTACTAGCTTTCAAGCATCTTCTTTCTCCAGCAACCCTTCTTGTCAGGACAGACAAAACCACAGTCATGTGGTACATCAACAAGCAGGGAGGGACTCATTCTTACCTCCTGTGCAGACAGAGCATGAGTCTTTGGTCCATAGCAGCATCCCTGGGCCTGCATCACCTAGCTCAATTTCTTCCAGGAAGGATCAATGTTTTGGCAGACCAGTTGAGCAGACAGACCCTGGATCCTCATGAGTGTCAGCTGAAAAGAGCAGTTTTTCACAGCATCATTCAGCTTTGGGGCACTCCTCAAGTGGATCTCTTCTCCTCTCCAGACAACCATCTTCTACCTCTTTTTTGCACCAGACAGCATCACAGCAGAGCCTGGAGAGTGGATGCCCTGTCTTTCCCTTGGGCGTTGCTGTCAGTTTTTGCCTTCCCTCCTCTTCCCAGATTATTATTGAAGATCAGGGATGAACGACCATGGACTATTCGCATAGCTCCAGACTGGCCCAGGCAGCATTTGTATCCACTGCTTCGCAGTCTCTCCCAAATTCCTCCTTGGCATCTTCCTCTGAGGCCAGATTTTTTTAGTTCAGGAAGGGGAAACATTCTACATCCTCATCTTCAGTCTCTCCATTTGGCTCATTGTATGACTACATCCTATTCTTCTTCCCTATCCCAGTAGGTGGTTGACATGCTGAAGAAGGCCAGGAGGCCTAGCACTAGGAAGTCTTATGCTGACAAATGGGAAAGATTCTCTCTTTGGATGCAGGCTAGAGGGGAATCTTCTTCTCAGCCTACCCATCCTCTGATCCTGGAATACCTGGATGATTTGCTTCAGGGTGGTCTTTCTTTTTCCTCTATCAAGATCCATGCTTCAGCCATTTCTGCTCATTGTTCTTTTGAACAACCCATTTTCTCTCATCCTCTGATGAAAATGTTTCTCAGAGGTGCTTGCAACTTAATACCTCCCAGAAGGGCACCTACTCCAGCCTGGGATCTTAATTTTGTTCTAGAGAAACTCACAGTTCCTCCTTTTGAGCCAGCTGTCACTGCAGATTTAAAGTTTCACTCATGGAAGACTGCCTTCTTCTTGTCTTATAACTTCAGCAAAGAGGGTTTCAGAGCTGCAGGCTTTGATGGCTGTGGAGCCTTTTCTTATTTTCCATGCAGATAGGGTCTCTCTGAGAACCAACCCCTCCTCCTTTATGCCTAAGGTGGTTTCTAGCCTGAGTCTTAATCAGTCCATACACCTTCCTACCTTTTTTCCTATTCCTCGCAATAGAGGTGAGAAGATTCTACATTCTCTTAATGTGCATAGACAGCTCAGGTTTTACTGGGACTGGACTAAAGACCTTCGAAAATCAGCTCAGCTATTGGTCAGCTTGGCCCCTGGAGCACAGGGCAAGGCTATTTCTAAGCAAACAATTTCTAAAAGGATTGCTCATTGTTTTACTTTTTATTATTACTTTCATGGCAAGGTTCCTCCTCAAGGGGCTAGGACCCACTCAACTAGAGCAGCTTCCACTTCTGCAGCCTTTTTAAGGGGTGTCCCTAATAAAGACATTTTGGAAGCTGCGACATGGTCTCCTGTTCACACTTTCACAAAGCATTATAATTTAGGTTTGTTTCCGAAGGCGAAGGCAGGGTTTGCCACTGCTGTTCTGCAGGGCGTTATCTCCAATCCTTGATTCTGTTGGTTCCTCCTCCCTTTTCTCTGGGCTTTGGTAATCAACCCATTGTTTAGGACTGCAACAGTGAAACACAATGAACATAGTACAGTTGTGTACACTTACCATAAATGTAGATGTTTGAGTGTATTCACTGTTGCAGTCCTGCATTCCCTCCCTCCTTTCCCACTTTTTCTCTTTTCTTAAGGTACAGGCTAAATTTAGTTTAAGCCTTGTTTTCTGGGGGCTTCTGACTGTTATGGCAAGAAAGACTGAGGAAGTGACGTCGGCTACTTCCTTTTGTATCGGATGCCCAGACGTCCTTTACAGCCGATGACAGCCGTCGTAATTTTTACTTACCTTTGGTATTCTGGCTGATCGAGGGCTACCGGGAGCCAGATAAACCATTGGTTAGGACTGCAACAGTGAATACACGTGAACATCTACATTTATGGTAAGTGTACACAACTGTACTTTCTTACCCCACTAGAGGTAGCAACATCCTTGACCTGGTCAGTACTAACATGGGCGACTGTTGCTCTACACCAATAGTTAACTCCCCCCTGGTTAGATCCAACCACAAACTAATCACCTTGGAAATCCACATCCCTCCCACCCCCCACAAAGGTAACCACCATGAAAAACTTCTCCAAAGCTAACTTTGGGCTCCTAAAAACAGAGGTGGCTAAATTTGCGGCACCCATGCAAATGGAGAATAGTTGCATGACCTGCTGAATCATATACCAATGCACTGTACGAACACGTACACAAATGCATGGATCTCGCCATACCCAATATAACCAGGACACTCTCCTCCAAAAAAAGGAAGCCAGTCTGGTCGTCCCCTGCCATAAACCAACTCTACAACAGGAGGAGGAAACTGATGCAGAATAAGGTGAAGTCTTAAAACTGGAAAAAATCTCTTATCAGCCTCAACAAAAAGTTGAGATCCCTCATCAAATCCTCTAAAGCTAGCTATGAAAACAGAATTGCAGCAGCTAGTAAAGACAACCACAAGGCCTTCTATAGTTATGTAAAGAATCTCCATGGCAATACCCAGATTTGCTCTGAGCTACTGCACGATTGTACCTCCTATACTGAGCCAACAGATATTGCCAATATACTGGCCGACAGATTCACTGCCAACTTTACCCCCCCCCAAATAACCAATCACAAATCTAGTAGATTGCCAGGCACCCAGTATTACTGCTGCACAGGTTAAAAGAACACTGTCCAAGGCCAAGAATACAGCTTCTATGGGACCTGGCAGTATCCCTGGCTGTGTTCTACATGAACTACAGAGTGAACTGGCACCTCACCTGTGTGCCCTGTCAAATCACAGACTCACCTCAAGCATTGTCCCTACCGAGTGGCGCAGTGCTATAGTCATCTCTCTCCACCAAGGAAAAGCGACTACAGACCCTGGGAACTTTCACCCCATTAGCTTGAAAAGTTTGATATGCAAAACTATGGAATGCATCATCCTGGACCTAATAAACAAGGATATAGGGAATCTCCAAAGTCTGGATCCCACACAGTTTGGTTTTGTGAAGGGTAGATCATGTCTGCTCAACTTGATTGACTTCTTTGAGTCAGTCACCAGAGCTGTGGATGAAGGCAAGGTGGTTCATACAGCCTACCTAGATCTGACCACGGCCTTTGATACCATTCCTCACTCAGGAATCATAGAAAAACTCACTAAGCTAAGCATCAACCGCTGTATCACTAGGTAGGTTGCAAACTGGCTCACAGATAGAACCCACAGTATGAAAGTAGCTGACTCCGAGTCAGACTGCTGTCCAGTCATGAGTGGAGTCCCATAGGGATTGGTCCTGGGTCCTCTCCTGTTTAGTATCTACTTCTCAGAAGTCCAGGCCAACATGAAGGGACTCTGGCTGACAAAATTTGCAGACGATTGCAAGTTGGGAGCCATTATTAACTCCCCAAGTGATGTTGACATCCTACAGAAAGGCCTCACTGAGACCAATGACTGGTGTCAGAACCATGGCCTTAACCTCAGTGTCAAAAAATGTGTCATCATCCCCTTTGGGAAAAACCCTCTTCCCATGAATTACCACATTGATGGCAGTCCACTGAACACAGAAGGCATTATAAGAGAACTGGGAAAACAGGTTGACAGCAACCTCTCTTTTGACCATCACATTGCCACTGTGGTCAGAAAGTCCTTCTATGTGGCAGATCTCATTGCTAAGGGTTTTGCATCTGGAAAGAAAGAGGTCATTGTCTCCCTCTACTCTTCCATCATTAGGCCAGTCATCAAGTACAATACTCCATTTGGCATGTACCTCACTAGACACCTGCAACAACCAGAGAGGCCGTAAAAGTACCTCACAAAGAGAATCCTAGGCCTTAAATGCTTGTCCTATATCGACAGACTCAAAAAACTCCAACTCTTCTCTGTCTCATATTGCCTACTTAGAGGCAATCTCTGCTTGACTTACAAAGCCATGTCTGACCCAGCTCTTTTAGAAATGCTACCTCTAAAGAAATCCCAGTCCCTTCACACCACATGCTCCAGAGACCTCAACCTCATTACCACAATCAACAGAACGTGCTGGAGAGACAGATGCATAACCCAGAGACTGCCCATGCTATGGAATAAACTTCCCATACATGTCAAACAGAGCACCTCACAGGCCCTCTTCAAGAGAAATTTTGATGAGTAGATGGGAAATAGAAAATTCACCCTGGGGATTACTCCAGTGGCTGTACTCAACAGAAGCACCGGGAACTAGGGTTGGGTGGCATGATGCCAAGGTAATCCTATTGGCTAGGCTTGTAAAGGCTCTTGGGCCATTAGCCTAGTACACACCTATGAACCTATGTTAACAAAAGTTGGTTTAGTGGAGGTGCTTTATGGTGTGTGTGTGTGTGTGTGTGTGTGTGTGTGTGTGTGTGTGTGTGTGTGTGTGTGTGTGTGTGTGTGTGTGTGTGTGTGCATTGTGCTTATTGAATGTGTTTTGAGGTGATAAGGTGTTCGAGTGGCCTCCGAAAGACATGCGTGAATGGGCGTGCCCTCACTGAAGGTTGGGCGTCGGGCTTGCAACTCGGCACCATAAAAAATCTACTGCCAATCTTTAGCGGACCGGAGTTCTGCTGTGGCGACCCCTAACCAGGAAAAGCCGAAAAGACAAACAAAAAGGTGGCCTCCAAATTCATTAGATACTTACACCTCTCACATATTGAACCATTGTGAGGTAGCAGTAAAGAGTTGTTGGTAAGCATTGAGGCAGTTGCTACACTGCCTTAAAATACCTAGTGCTACCAGGCTGGCTACAGAAGGGGCAGAATATAGAGTGTACAATGACAAGTGTGGTTGAAGGAGTATTTAAAGCAGGATAACTTAATTAGTAATGTAACTCTTGGTACAACATAAAAAAATTGTGAAAGTGACAAAAACGAACAACTAATCAGTAGCAAGTGGCAAATTTAAGGGAGAACAGCTTTGCACAGTAGACAAATTTGATTTGTACATAACTAGTTACATGGAAAACAATGAGTATACAAACCTTTGTTGACAATGTGATATCTTTGCTTTTGAAAATTTTATCCAGATTTAGTGTAGGTGTTCAACATTAGATCACTGTTACAGAGGTCTAAGATGTATGGGTCCTAGCCATACTGATACCGGACAACTTTTCATAGTTAAAGGCCCCCCTTTAGATGCTCTAACCATGAGGAGCTGAAGGGGAGTCTTATGTAAAGGACAGTTAGAGTATTTAAAAACTGAGAGTTTTCTGTTGAGGAAAACCTTCCACTAAATTTATTTATTTATTTAGTTATGAAAATGTGTTTTTTTCTATGAAAATATGGTGTATTTTGTTAGAAAATAGGTATGAAATATTGGACTGTCACTTCTTGTCAGGGGGACATTCTGTGTGAATGCTTGTGTGAGTGACTTGTTTAAAAAGAAATAAATATATGCATATACGTATATATATATATATATATATATATATATATATATATATATATGTGTGTGTGTGTATGTATATATATATATATATATATATATATATATATATATATGTGTGTGTGTGTGTATATCTATATCTATCTGTCTATATATATATATATATATATATATATATATATATATATATATATATATATGTATGTATGTATGTGTGTGTGTGTTTTACTTGTTTCTTTTCTGGTTGTGAAGGTTTTTTTTTTGCAAAGGAACTGGACTTTGTATGCATATAGACTGTGAGTGTTTTTTCTTTATTGTTTAAAAAAAGCATCTTTATTAAATTTACCTATGACATAGGCAAGCATACAGTTATATAAATAAAAACAAACCTTACTGTTGCAAACATTATATATCACTTAGAATCTATCCAGTCATTGTCAGTCAGATATTACTGTCAGTGTTTTTTCTTATCTGATCCTGCTTTTGACTGACTTAAAACTTTAGAGAGTCCTTCAGGCTCCTCATACTGTCTTAAGTGCTTCATCCCTTGCTGAACCTGTGAAGCAGATACTTTTCTCTACATTTTTTTCCTTCACCTGTCCACAAAAAGGAAATGTAATGAGAGAGCATTTGAGTGTCATGCCAGCTCCATTTGTGCCTCCGCTGCTAATTGGTGACTTTACTGTGTCCAGTTTTGGTTTAGACCACTTATCTTTTTTTTTTCTCAAACCCTCTGGTATAATAGCTACAGCCACTAAGGACCAGGGGGATAGACATGTCATGCCGTCCATGGACAAGAGAGAAACACTGTAGTTGGTTTTGGGGGAGCGGTCAAGTGTTTTATCTACTAGCTTGGAAAAGAAGCCTGGGTCCTGGGAGTGTGTGTCCCTGCCTTGATTCAATCCTTTTCTACAGAATCTCCAAGGAAAGGGAAAGAAAAGATAAAACTGTAACTACTACTTTTTCTATTTCCATGGGCAGAGAAGATTTGCAGGGAATTGATAAGGAGTTAATTTCTGATTTTTCTTCTCCCGTTCCCTCTGCTTTGAAGAAAAGGGTTTCCTCACTTTCTAACTCAGAAATTCTGTCAGAAAAGCAGGATTTGGAGAAGAAAATATTGTGCATCAGGATTATCTTATATATTTTATATTAAATTAACATACGCTATCTATATTCAATATATATTCACCATATTTTTACACATCATGCATTTTGCAATTACTATTTATGTTGTTTATATTTATAATTAACAAATTACATTAAATTAATATACTGTCCTATATACACAATTCACATGTGTATATATTATGTACATACATATATTTTAGAATATTTTTAAAGTTATTATGAATAAAGTGGTTTTCTTTAAAATTTTAACAAAATTTTAACACAATATTGTGGTGTAATTAATTAATTATGCAATTAAGTGATATTTGGCGCCAAAACTGCTATATAGGAATACACTTGCAACATTTTTGTGGTTCTGATGAAATCTGCTGTACAAGCAGATGAAAGCGCTTAACCGAATTTTGGATTTTATGTGTATTTCTTGTTACTATCGTTCTTGTTTGGTGAATAAACAGTTTGGAGTTCCTCCTTGTTCGAGCAGCGTTTATTTGGGATCACAGCCATTTGGTGTTGTTTGGCAGTTGTTTCGGTCAGTATTTGAGAGTTCTTGGTTTTTTATCAGATGGCTGATGTCTCCGGGTCTCCGCCTGCTTCATTGGACAAAGAGGAGCTTGTATCTTTAAGAGCCGAAGTCACGTCACTACAAGCCGACATTAGTAAACTTTTGGATCTGGTTAGCAAACTTACGACACTTGCTAACACCAGAAACGAGCCGTTATCAACTGTTACTAATGGACCGGATGATATTGTAGTAGCCAACGACTATACTACTTTTCATGAAGGAATGGACGTTTTATCAAACAGTTCCACTGACATTCCCAATGCACAACCCCCCAACGCACAGGGAAATGTTCCTGAAGGGGTCATACAAAGCCAGCCCCCACGGCTCAACATGAAGGAAACTGCCACACAGGAAAATCACTTAAACATTTCATTAGAAGCGGACTGTACTTTTGATTTCAGTCTGTTTCACTTGGATGATGAAACGCAACGACTGGGTGCCAGACCTAAATGCAAGGAAGTAGTAAAAACATATTCTACAGTGGCAAAGCGCCAGGATATACAGAAAGGTACTGTGAACAAAAATTCAAAAATAATATCTAGTCCCAAGGACTTACACAATACACAAAATAATAACAAAAAAAGTGGTGTAGCACCTGACAACAGGCGTTTTAAACACATTGAAATTGACAATTTTATAAATGGAGATGTTGTTTTTAAGCATTGTGAATCTAATCATGTTTTTAATAGAACACATATGAATTTTGACGAGGGTGGCATTAAGCAAAAGATTTATGCATTAGGTAAGAAAATATCACAAGCTAAAAGCATTAAGATTGACAATGCATACCTGCAACAATGTATAAATTTATGTATTATACCCAAAGGGTTACGTTTTTTTAAATTACCCTTAGGGTTAGAATATACTGAAAGTATTATACATGATTTTAACAATATGTTTGATCAATTTGGTGTTTTATTTATGGAAAAATTGATCAAATATAATGATGAAAAAATGGTGCATATTACAAATGATATAGATTTATTAAATGAAGAAATACTACAGGATGAGCATTTTGATAAGTGGTATGATTTATATCATAAACAATTTAGTACAGCTGAACATAGGGCTACCACTACATTTAATAGAAAGAATAGTAAAATTGATAGAGATTTAGTTTTATATAAACAGCAGAGAGCATATGTATGGCCACAGAGCAAAAAACATTTTACCCGCCCAGGTTTGGGTACGGATAGAATTAACAAGGGTAGGAAGGACACATGGGTACATGAGGAAGATGAAAATTTTCAAGGGGGACGATTTCACCCTGCCCCCAAATATTACAAAAGGAGATATTAGAACATGCGGACCTTTTACCGAATGAGTTTGAATTTAAACAGGAACAGGAATCTATGTCAAAAATTGACAGCCCTACTCTTTCCATTAGTATTGAGAAGGAACATACCCCTGTAGTCATACATACATACAAAGGTTTAAAGGTTTACAACTATACGGATGTATTTATTTCCGATGATTTCTGTACTTTATTCTGTAAAGGAATGAAATTTATACCTACAGCACGTTTCAACATTATCAACACCATTAAGGAGATTAAACTTTTTTGTCGTAGACTTAACTTGGCTATTCAGTTTAAAGATGTAGATACAGACAAAAATAAGGTACAGGACAAACATGATCATCATGACAAATTGAAGAAAAAAAGTTCATATGTTCCTAGCTATCACCCTGCTGTCGCCCAATATGAAAGAATAGTTGCCAAAGATATATATTGGTGTAACCACCATGTCAAGAACAACAAAGAATACTCCAATAGTTTTAAGGACAACCTAACTTTAAAAGAGAGGGAATGTTTGAACAAGGTTATTGATAACCGTGATCTGAGGATCATGAAGCCGGACAAAGGGGGAGGGATAGTGTTGTTTAACACCACCAATTACAATCAGGAAATTTTGAACATTTTACATCAATCAGGTAATTATGAGGAAGTGTCCCTTAATCAGGTTAATATAGGTTATAAACGCATAGATCTTGCCATTGAGGAATATCTACTTGACAATCGGATAACAAATGAGATTTATGAATTTATTAGAGTGGAATTCCCCAAGATGGCTTCTATCATAGGGATTCCTAAAATACACAAGAACCTTGAGAAACCTCCATTTAGGCCGATCATATCAGGTTCGAAGTCTAAAACCTTCAATTTGGGGGTGACTATTGACACGTGGACCAAGCACGTGTATGACAATGTCAACCATCTCACTAAAGACTCTTGGAATTTTTTGGGTAAATTGACTCCCTTGATATGGCAAAAGGGGTTGACCTTTCTCACTATCGATGTAGTCGACCTCTTCTCTAGTATTCCTAGGGAGTCGGGTTTAGACTATTTTTTCAACAGTTTAAAGAAGTTTTCTGGTTTGAGTTTTGAGAGAATCAACCTGATAGTGGATATGATGGGTTTGGTGTTAGACCATAACTATCTTCAATTTCAGGGTGAACTATTCAGACAGAGCAGAGGTGTAGCAATGGGTGCCTCCTGCGCCCCGGTGTTCGCAAACCTTGTAATGTTGGAATGGGAATCCTTGTTTATTTTTCCCAGTGAGTATTACAAGCACATGGCATATTATACTAGGTACTTGGACGATTTATTTATCCTGTGGAATGGACCTGTTGATTTGATTCAGAGTTTTATAGATTATTTGAACAATACAACTAATTTCTTGAAATTTACGTATAAAGTGGAATCTCATGGCATTTCCTATTTGGACACTTATGTTAGTTCTAATGATAAAGGATTCGAGTCCAGGATCTATAGAAAAGAAACTTTTTCAAATGATTATTTATTTTATGGTAGCTGTCATCCACCTCATATTTTTAAAAATGTTTTTAAAGGTCAATGCATACATGCAGCTCGCATGTCCTCTAACAAAGAGACCATGGAAAGTGAATTGAATACTATATATAATATGTTCATCAACAGGGGATACCCTGATGATTTGATTTCCCCGATATTACTTCATGTTAAGAAGGAATGGGGTCACAAATATCTACCTTTATTAGGAAGGCCATTTATTCCTACTATTAAAAAAGTGGAACAAAATAGATGTACATGTGTTCTTATGTACAGTCCTTATATTAATGTTATCATGGAAATATTGCATAAACATTGGAACCTCTTTACAACTTCTGACGAAGTTAGTGATCTAGTAGGTTTTTTACCCAAATTTGTATTCAAGACTTCATATAACATCAAGAATATGTTGGAAAGGAATAAAGATCATAAAAGAGAGTCCAACAGATTTAAGCACACTACAAAGTGCGGTACATGTAAACAATGCAAGTTTATTAATGAAGCTAAGGTTATTAAGTTAAATAATATTACTAGGAATTGCTTACATAGTATGGTGGGGAATTGCAACACACCCAGAATAGTTTATGTTGCCACTTGTGTAGTGTGCGACGCCTATTATATCGGCAAGACAGGGAGGAAATTCCGGACTAGAATTTACGAACATTTATATAGAATAAAGAAGCAAGATCCTAACAATGCTTTAAGCAAACATATTTTAGACAAAGGTATTGATCATTCATTCCTTTTTAGCATTATAGATCACATCGACTATACTGCCTTAGGGGGTAATTGGAAATGTCATTTAGCACTTTTAGAAAGTAAATGGCAGTTATTATGCGACGCTACCACTCGACCTGGACTGAATGATCACATTAGCATTAAACCTTTTCTTATCATGGACTCTTGATTCATGTATTGCAATTTATGTATTGCAAGTCATTTTTTATAATTTTTATATATTCATATATTCATTTGTTATTTACATTTATACAATTATTTAATATGACATCTCCCGTACATACACTATGACTTTTTGTTTTTATGTATGTGTTTATTCCATCTGTTGATGTTTATGTTCGCTGTCAAGCTAACCAGTCATTGTTTCATTTGAGACCTGATATTTTATATTAAATTAACATACGCTATCTATATTCAATATATATTCACCATATTTTTACACATCATGCATTTTGCAATTACTATTTATGTTGTTTATATTTATAATTAACAAATTGCATTAAATTAATATACTCTCCTATATACACAATTCACATGTGTATATATTATGTACATACATATATTTTAGAATATTTTTAAAGTTATTATGAATAAAGTGGTTTTCTTTAAAATTTTAACAAAATTTTAACACAATATTGTGGTGTAATTAATTAATTATGTAATTAAGTGATTTTTGGCGCCTAAATTGCTATATAGGAATACACTTGTAACATTTTTGTGGTTCTGATGAAATCTGCTTTTTAGCAGATGAAAGCGCTTAACCGAATTTTGGATTTTATGTGTATTTCTTGCTATTATCGTTTCTTGTTGGTTGAATAAACAGTTTGGAGTTCCTCCTTGTTCGAGCAGCGTTTATTCTGGATCACAGCCATTTGGTGTTGGCAGTTGTTTCGTTCAACTGCTGTGGAATACCAGTCCAGTTGCTTATTTGTGCTTTCATAAAATTAATGCAGTCTGTTCATTCCAGCTTCTCTAGTATAGCTGAAAAGCTTAGGTTTTCCCAATGTGCTCTGTCCTCTAATTCTATTATTTTTGAAACATCTCTTCCTGAGCAGTCTCATATTCCACCAGCCTTTTCTTCATTTTTGACCTCTGTTTTTTCAGCTTTATTACCTCATCTGAATATTTGTTTAAAGCTTCTTCCATTTTCCAGCCTTTTGTTTGTGTTGATATTTTCCATCTGTGTTCCTTGTATTTTAACCAGGTATGTGCATAGTTATCTTATATCTTCCCGTAGGTTACTGGAATTCATGTCAGGAGGTTGCATTGCTTTTTGCTGAACAGCTGCAGAACTTTCCCCAGTCAGTGTTTCTTCCTCACTTTTTGTAGTTAATTTTTTCCAGATCCTCTGTATTTCTTATTTGCTGGCATCCAGGCAGTACACTTAATAGCCAGTTACTGAAATTTGCCCATCAACACAAGTCTACTGGCCTTCTTTGCTGAGTTCTGTTTTCAAACTGGGAGAACTAGAATTAAGCTGTTACTCAATGTGCAGCTATCTTGGAAGGTGGACCTAAGTCCTAGGTTCATAGGTAGGTACTAGGTTATCTGCCCAAAGGCATTTATAAGCCTAGCCATAATGTATTGGCTTTTGCCACCCCCTTAGATTAGTTCCCTGTGCCTCTGTCCAGCAGAACCACTGAAGTGATCCCCGGGGTAAACTTTCTGTTTCCCATCCACTCATGAAGGTTTCTTTTGAAGAGTGTTAGCGAGGAGCTCTGCCTAATGTAGATTGGAATCTTGTTCCAAAGCATGGGAAGTCTCTGTGACAAGAATCTATCCCTCCAGCATGTCCTATTTATTGTTGTGGTGAGGTTTAGTTCCCCAGAGGGGATATGGTTTTCTTTAGGTGGAGCATATCGATCAGTTCTGGGTAGGACATGGCCTTGTATGTCAGGCAGAGATCATCTCTGAGTAGGCGGTATACAACCAAGTACAGCTGGAGTTTCTTCAGTCAAGCTACATAGGGCATCTGTTTGAGGCCAGTGATTCTCTTGGTGAGGTACTTCTGTGGTCTTTCTAGCTGTTTCAGGTGTCTTGTAAGATACATCCCAAATGGGGCGTTATACTGTATGATGGGTCTGATGAGCGATGAGTAGAGGGGCACAATGACGTCTTTTGATCTGGGTGCGAACCATTTTGTGATAGTGTGCCATGAATAAGGATTTTCTAATTACTTTGGCAATGTGATTATCAAAGGCGAGTGCACTATCTACTTGGGTCCCCAGATCCCTTATTACGTCTTCCGTATTTAGGGGACTACCACCTATGTGGTAGTTTGTAGGTACTTTGTTTTTTCCAAAGGGGATGACTATGCACTTTTTGGCATTTAGCTTGAGGCCATGATTTGGACACCAGGTGTCCATCTCAGTGAGACCCTTTTGGAGGATGTCTGTGTCAGCTGGAAAGTCAATTATAGCCCCTAGTTTGCAGTCATCTGCAAACTTGGTCAGCCATAATCCTCCTGTGCCTGCCTGTACCTCTGAGAAGTATATGCTGAACAGGAGGGGTCTTAGTACTGAGACCTGGAGAATGCCACTTGTAACCGGTTTAGAGTCAGACCTAGCTCCTGAAACTCTTACCATGTGGGTTCTGTCCATGAGCCAGTTGGCAACCCATCTTGTGATGTAGGGGTTTATGTTCAGGCTGGTGAGCTTGTCTATAATACCAGAATGGGGAATGGTGTCAAAGGCCTTTGCAAGGTCTAGGTAGGTTGTGTGTACCACAACTTCCCTCGTCTATAGCCTTGGTAACTGTCTCAAAGAAGTCCACCAGGTTTAGGAGGCATGATCTGCCCTTAACAAAGTCAAACTGGGTAGGGTCCAGTGTTTGGAGGTTCCCAATGTCTCTGTTAATGAGTTCCATGATAATGCGCTCCATAGCCTTGCAGACCAAGCTAGTCAGGCTTATAGGGCGATAGTTCCCAGGGTCTGTTGTGGCTCCACCTTTGTGGAACGGAATAACCGTTGCTGTGTGCCACTCTATGGGTACATAACTTGTGGAGAGGATGAGTTTGAACAGTGTGTTTAGGTGAGGGGTTAGTTTGTCTTTGAGCTCGTGTAGGACACAGCCTGGGACACCATCCAGTCCCATTGATGCTGTGTTTTTGGTTTTGAAGAGGGCTGTTTTAACCTGAGTGTCTGTGATTTTAGGAGCTGTATGGTTATGGGCTCTTTTGAGGGTGAGAGGGGGGTGAAGTTTGCGCTGAACCTGTCTGCCAGGATGTTGGCAATATTGGTCGGTTCAGTGTATTTTATACCATTCTGCACTAACTCCAAGCAGATCTGAGCATTGCCACTTGATTCTTAACATAGCTAAAGAATGCCTTGGGGTTATCTTTGGAGTCCTTGGCAATTTTTCTTTTGAAACTCACCTTGGATGATTTTATGAGGGATCGTAGTTTCTTGCTGATACTGATCAGGGTTGTCTTCCCTTCTTGGGATTTTACTCTTTTCTGTACTAGTTTCCTCCTTCTATTGTATAGCTTGTTTATGGCAGGAGTCCACCAGACTGGTTTCCTTTTCTTGGAGGAGTGAGTCTTGGTTTTGCTTGGGAAAGCATGATCCATGAATTCTTGTAGGTGCCCATAGAATGCATTAGTAAAAGATTTTGCAGCTTGGACAATGTTATCCTTTAGCATGAGGGCTTTGAAACTTTCCACCTCAGTCTTAAGTAATGTGAAGTTTGCTTTTGAAAAGTTTTTCACGGTGGTTTCCTTGTCTAGGAGTGGGAGCGAAATGTGGATATCCAAAGTGATTTGTTTATTGTCAGATCTAACCAGTGAGGGTTTGACCTCCAGTGTGGAGCACCGGTCGCCCATGTTATTGATGACCAGGTCCAATATGTTGTCACCTCTGGTGGGAGTGTTGACCAGTTGATCTAGTGCGTTTGAGTTTATAAATTCTAGGAAATGTTGGACAAGGAAGTTAGTACTTGAGTAGTTCTTCCAATTAATGTTTGAGTAATTGAAATCACCCAGTATTAGGGTGTTTGGTAGGATCTTTATATTTACCAGTGTTTCCAGAAATGTGGAATGGGGGTCCTGGGACATGGTAGGTGATCTGTAGCAAGCTACAATTTGAATTGCAGTTTTGCCCGTTGTTAGTTGCACGTGGATGATCTCTGAAGCATCGTGCTGTGCCACTAACCTGGAGGTGTGGGTATCCTTAATGAACATGGATATACCCCCGCCTTTTGTATTTCGGTCTGGGTTCTGTGGCCAAAATGTATGGTATGAGTTGTAGCCTGGTAGTGCTGGGGTGCTCTCTGGAGCCTTAAACCAGGTTTCTGTTACTGCACATATATCGATTTTTCTCCATACTGAGGAGTGCCTCAAGTGTGTGCATTTTGAGGTTTAGACTTCTGGAATTGAGTAGCATTACCCACAGTTTTTTGTTACTTGTGCTATATATCAATCAGTTCATAAGATGGACAAAATTCAGGAAGGTAATGGGTGCAGTCCATATTGCCTCTTCTGAGGAAGGATGATTGGATTGGATGTGCTGTATAGATCTTCAAGATGCTTAGTACTATCACATAAAAATTTTTTATTTTTTTTTTTATTTAACATTTGTTGACCGGGAATGTCTGACTAGGTTCCACAGAGCCTGTTTTCAGCAGAGGCCCGGGGAGAAATGCTCCAGATGCATGTCTTTGACTTGATCCAGGAGATTTCTCCATTTCTGACTGGGAGCCAGTCATTTTCAATTCAGAGTATTGCCATTTGGTCTCACCACAGCCCCGTGGTGTTCACAATGATTATGGCAGTGGTAGCAGTTCATCTTTGATTGCAAGGGATCCCGATATCCCCGTCCCTATATGATTAGATCCTCACAGCTACTTCTAGGGATCTTCTGGTTCAACATCAGGATCTCACAAAGCTACAAAACTGGCATCCTTCCTGATGACCTTAGCGATCACTCCCTCACATATGTCATTAGAGCTAAAACTCATCAAAACTTACCTACCTCACATAGAACACTATATTCAAAGAAACAATTTAATCCCCAAAGATTTCAAACAGAACTCTCACAATACAATTGGACCCCTCTAAAGCACCTCTCTCTCAACAAAGCCGTAGAATATTTCAACTCAGCATTCCTTACAATCCTAAACCACCATGCCCCAAGTCGTACCATTACAATAAAGACCAGAACAACACCCTGGCTTACCTCTAATGCTAAACAAAAGATCAGGCTTAAAAATAAATCTTGGAAGAAATGGCGCTCCTCTAGAAACCCAACAGACTATCAAACCTTTAGAGAGCTGAGAAACAAAACCAAAAATGCTATTATTTCAGACAAAAGAACTACTATGTAGAACTTCAGCAATCCACAAAAAAGAACCAAAAGGTTCTGGTCTACTATCAATCATCTACTTACCCCAGGTAAAATAGTAACACCTAACCCACAGAATCTAGACCCTGATAATCCCTCTTTAATAGCCAATAACTTCAATAGCTTCTTTACTACTTCCATACAAACACTAGCAAGCCATTTATCCCTGATGCTTCCCAACTGATCTTAAGTAACACCAACAAAGTCATTCCTTCCTTCAACTTCAACCCATACCCACCTCCTACATACAATCTCTCTTAAAAACTTAAACCCACTACCCCTCAGGAGATAAGCTTCCTGCTGAATTCCTTCAGGTAGTAGCAAAAGCTATAGCCTACCCTGTTTCGATCCTAATAAACAGATCCATAAAAGAAAGTGATTTTCCAGCAATCTGGAAGATATCACACATCATACCCTTACATAAAGGAGGCAAATCCACTGACCTCTCTAACTACTGCCCAATAGCACTATTATCTCCACTAGCTAAAATCATGGAAAATGTATACACAAACAACTACTTAACCATCTCCTTCAAAATAACCTACTAGCAAACACTCAACATGGATTTAGACCCTCACATAGTACGACCACTGCACTACTTTCCTTTACTAACACAATAAACTGTAACCGTAATAATAACAAACTAACTGCTTCTCTTTTCCTAGACCTGTCAAAAGCTTTCGACATGGTCAACCATAAACTTCTCCTACACATACTAAACTCACTTGCCTTGGATTTTTCCTCCTTAACCTGGTTCTCATCCTACCTTGAAAACCGACAACAAGCAGTACTCTGGAAAAATTCTCTATCTGCTCTACTACCTATCTCCTTAGGAGTACCTCAAGGATCAATATTAGGTCCACTCTTATTCTCTATCGTTATTAATGATCTTCAATCATCTATCCATAACACTACCTGCATACAATATGCAGATGATTCTACCATCATCTGTACAGCTCCCACCAATCTGAACTCCAGTCACTCACACAATCTACCTTTTCAACCGTTGAACAATGGTTCTCAAAAGATGTCTCCTTCTCAACTCCAAGAAAACAAAACTATTACTATTCTCACCTACCCACAAATCTCCTCAACTAAATTTTACTATTACTGCAGCTGACAATTCTCTTATCTCCCCAGACTCTACTACCAAACTGCTTGGTGTTACTATTGATAATAATCTTAACTATGATTGTCATATCAATAACACTATAAAAGCAGTAAATAAAAAGATAGGTTCACTGTACAGAATAAAACCCTTCCTTACTCCAGAAGCACGGACCACCTTAGCTCAATCACATCTTATCTCCACCCTACTGTATGCTTCCTCTATTTACACCAATCTCTCTAAAGGTAACCTGAAAAACTAACTACATCCTATCATAATATAGCCCGTTTTGCCACAGCATCCCAGTACAGAACTCACCACTGTAATAACTTAAAACAATTACAATGGTTAGAACTACCTAACAAGCTTATCTATCAACAACTCTTAATTACACATAACATTCTTTATCAACCAACAAAAACACCAGCTCTCAGCAACCTCCTTACTCCCTACAAAAACTTGAAACAGCTGCGAACTGCCGAAAAGATACAAGTCACCACAACTAGAATTACAAATTCAGCAGGCAACTGTCTATTTTCAAACTCCATAGGGAAAATATGGAATAACCTCCCCTAACACATTACCTCACTAGACTCCTTTCAACTTTTCAAAAAACAACTTCTATTACATCTTAACAACTTCTGGCTCTGCTCCTGTACCAATCCAGACTAAATGACTTCTTCGCTCTTCAGCCATACCTCCCTACGTAAAAATCACTATCTTTCCCTGCTATTTCAAATGACTAAATTACTGTACTGTTCTAAAAAAAAAAAAAAAAAAATGAATATATAGCATAGGCTATTTGTTTTTTACCTGTTTTTTTTCGCTGTATTTTATACTACACTAAAATGTATGCATTGTTGCTTAAATGTTTAACCTTGTTTTAATTGTGGAGCTTTTCTCCCCGGGCCTCCACTGAAAATGGAAATTATCCAGCTGGACTAGCCCGGTCAACAAATGTAAAATAAAAATAAAATAAATAAAATCTCTTGCTCCAGCTTGTACAGAGACAGGGAATTACAGTGGATCTGTTAAAAAAACAAAACAAACAAAAAAAAAACAGCTGTACCCTGCTAAGCAGATTTGGATGCCACCTCAACACAGTCCTTCAAATTGCCAAACTCCAGATACCAGAGTGAGTTCTCTTTGACTAGTAGCTACCCTGGTCACTCATTTTCTTTAGTCAAGATTGATACTTTGTTTGCTAGGTCTGATGGCATCTACAATTATGTTACTTCCCCTAACAAGATATCACATGAGGGTTACTCCAGTGGACCCTATTAGTTCAATGATCACAAAGTCTTCACTCTTTCATTCCAGGAATTGCCTCATGTAGGTTTGCAGAAATCATATCAAATAGTGGATAAACCTCCCCAACAGTGACAGAAGAACAAACCTTTTATTCATCAAATCCACTGGCCACATAACTACAGATGCTTCCCTTCTGGGGTGGTGGAGGGGGCATTTCAAAGGGAAGATTGTTCAAGGTGCTTGGTCACCGCTAGAGGCCAACCTTCACATCAACATTTTATTTTATTTATTTTTACATGTGTTTACTGGGATGGTCCGATTGAACACAGGTCTATTTACAGCAGAGACCCGGGGAGAAAAGCTCCACAGTAGAGAACAAAACAGAATAAGAGACAGACAAGCACATATAAGCAATATTAGTGCATACTAATGCAACATGGTTAACATAAAGTAGCACTGAACTAGAGAGCAACTTTTAAAGTTATAAACAATGAAGCATATTTACAGTATGTATAATAGGAAGGAAGGTGTGTAGAGTTGAAAAACAGTGAAAATTATGTAATACATGAACATAACCATGTATTCGTTAGATGTGATTTAAGTGACGTTTGTAAACTGTGTAATAGTGAAGGTAGAAGTTAGAAAAGGAGCGAGGTTATTCCAGGCTGTAGCTATGGTGTGAGAGATGAGGGCAGTCATCCTAATGTTGTGGGTATTCCAGGACTCCCTCCCCAAGGGTGTGATTTCCATCCAGACAGACAACATTGTGGTAACCTGGTATATCAACAGACAAGGGGGAATCCACTCATCCACTTTCCTGAGAAAACATGAGAGTGTGAAAGATGGTGATGTCTTCCCATTGTTTTCTGATTGCATTGCACATCACTGGGATATCAAATGAATTAGCTGACAAGTTGAGCAGGTTGATACTTCTGCATCATGAGTGGTCCCCCAGTCAGATAGTGGTACTCAGATTTTCAACAGCTGGAGACAACCTTGCTGAGTTCTTTTCGCTTCATACCCAAACAACAAGTGCAGCAGTTACTTTCCCTCTTTCCCTTGATCCCTCCACAAGGACAGTCACCTTGGGATGCTCTAGTTCACAGTTGGCCCCAGGTCTCCTCTATGCTTTTTCTCCACAATTCCTTTAATGACCAAATTCATTCAGAAAGCCAGAAGGTGCAAGAATAGAGTGATCCTCATTGCCTCCTTTTAGCTCTGGCAGGTTTGTTTCCCCTTCCTGGGGCCTCATTTGCTACATCCTCCATGGCTGTTAGGTCTGAATCCAGACCTTCTTAGTCCCCTATTGGATTGCTTGTACTGGATCTAAAAGCCCTGAAATTAACTGCGTGGTTCCTCCAATTTTAACACTAGCCAGAGATGTCAGGCTATCTTTCTCAGTGGTCCACATTATTTTATCGTGTTAGAAGCAGTCCACCAAAATTATATACCAAAGCAAGTAGAAAAATGTTCTTTTTGTGTCTCATCAAATGGATTTTTTGTAAGAACATTTTCAGAAGGGTTCCAGTTTCTTGATTAACAAAGTACATATGGCTGCCATCTCAATGTTCATCTAAGATGCAATGAAATTTCCATAGTTTTGTTTAAAAATTTAAGTATACCTTCTAACTCAGACCCCCAATTAGGGACCCAATTCCTCCATGGGATATCACTATATTGCTTCAAGCATTGACCCAAGCACCTTTTGAACCAGCAGCTTCAGCAGACTTGAAGTTTCTGTCCTGGAAAACTGTCTTCCTTGTTGCAAATACCTCTTGTTAGATGAATTTTTGAGTTGCAAGCACTATTTTGCAAACCACCATATTTGTTTTTTTTTCATAAAGACTGAGTGACTTTGAGATCAAGTTCATCCATTCTACCATAGGCAGCATCCAAAGCAAATTTAAATCATTCAACTGATTTCCCAGGGTTTTTTCGAAGACCATTTGGCATAATGGTTAAGGTTTTTGCCTCCCATGCACAAGGTACAAGGTTCAATCCTGACCTACAACCAATGCTTGTTTGGAGTTTGCATGTTGTGTGTGTCTCTGTGAGTTCCTCCCATCACAGAAAAACATGTTGAGCATTTTCATCTCAAACTCACCAAGGAATGGAGCTGTGAGCAGCAGCACAGACTCTATATGGTGCCCTATTAGGGGGAAGAGTGATTAGACCAACTGCTTTGGGCATCTACTGTGGTGCATGTTATCCTCAAGACAGGACAACATGCATCACAGACTGCACGCCATGGCAGGGCTAGCCACTCAGTGTTGTAGAATATAGCTCTAGGTGATTCGGTCATGTTGACTAATGTTGCCAAATGAACATGGTAGTTACCAGTGATAAGTGGGTTGAGAACCTACTTCAACCTACGCCAGGCACCCATGCTAATGGTGGAAGTGGTGTATGTGCTCCTGTTGGCTAGTGTGTGCCTGCCATAAAGCCTAGCAGCCCTGGGTCAATAAGTTACTGGTCAACTGGAGTCCAGTTACCCATCCTGGATTACCTGGGATAGCTCTGTTGAGCGAAAGCTGGATGTAAAAAACAGTCAACCTGCCAAACATGAACTAAGAATTGCTATACTCAATGTAGGTTCACTGACAGGCTAGAGCTTGGAAGTGGATGACATGATGGTACGGAGAAGGCTGGACATCCTGTGTAAACAACATGAAAGGGCAGTGAAACAAAGCCACTTGCCTTTGGATCCAGAGTCTACTACTCAAGAGGAGGATAGGCTAGAAATGGTGTCAGAACTATGTTGAGAGAGAGGCATCAGAAGGCAGTAAGGGATGTCATCAGAATTAGCAACTGACTCATGACAGTCAGACTCCCATGTAATAACAGGGCCGTATTCATAATCTTAGCCTATGTCCCACAGCAATATTGTGATAGTGAGGAAAAGGAGTGCATTCATACAGTAGTTGTAGGACCTACTACATAAAGCATGACAGCACAAATTGTTTTTTATAATGGGTGACTTTAATGCACATATCAGGACAGACAGAACAGAATATGGGGACTGACTAAGTCCACATGAGTGGCACAACAGGAATAATGAAGGAGAGGCAATTTTAGACACCAGTCTGGCAAATGGCTTGATAGTAGTCAACACATGGTTTAGAAAGAGAAATGATCATAATATCATGTACAAGAGTGGCCAACAGGCAACTCAGGTAGAATTCCTCCTAGTAAAGAAAGAGCACTGGAGTGGAATCAGTGATTGCAAAGTCATCCCCAGTGAAACAGCCAGCCCACAGCACAAACCACAATAAGTTGCAAGCAGTGGTCAGAGAATGGTTTAAGGTCAACAGAGACCAGGCTGAATACCTGAAAGTTGACTGGCTGGGTGAAATAGGGGAGAAGTGGCTCCTGAGGGCAAACATAGCAATGTGGAGAGAAAGAGGTATCCCAAATGAGTGGAGAATAAGCATACTTATGCCAGTGTACAGGAACAAAGAGGACATTCACAACTGTGTGCAGTACAGAGGTATCAAACTCCATTCATTTTTGATAAAAGTTCTGAAGCGGGTGATTGATAAATGGATCCACAAAGTAGTAGAAAGTAAGATGGGAGATAAGAAGTTTGGATTTACATTAGGATACAGCACAACTGACCCAAAGTATGCAGTGAGACAGATAGTTGAGAAGAAGCTAGAGATGAGGAAAGAATCCAAATGTTCATGCTTAGACCTGAAGAATAACAAGGTATTGTGGTGGTATGAAGTCCCAGAAACATTGGTAGAATTTATGCAGGCTGTGTACAAGGACCCAATGACTTAAGTATGAGCAATGTTCAGTCTCACAGAGGGGTTCCCAGTGGGAGTGGGTGTACATCAGGGTTCAGCTCTGAGCCCACTGCTGCTCATAGAGGTGATGGACTACATCAGCAAACTGGTTGGAGTGAACAGATCAACACTTGCTGTATGCAGATGATGTTACATTACTGGCAGACTCTGAGCAAGAACTTGAGCAAAGGCTAGAGGAATGGAATGCAAAACTGAAGGCATATAGGATGAAACTAAGTACAAATAAGACAGTGGTAATGGCAGTAAATTGGGGAAATCAGAAAATGCTAAATATTGAGATAGACGGGAATATAGTGGAACAGGTTAATGGCTTCAAGTATATGAGAGGGGTGGTTGAGGTGAAGGGAAGTCTGAATGAAGAGGTCAAAGCTAAAATCAGAGGGGCTACAGCCAACTGGTATAGAGTGTTAGGTGTAGTGTATGACAAATGAATGCCCCAAAGAAACTGAAAAGTAAAGTGCATGAAACAGTGGTGTGACCAGTACTACTGTATAGTGCAGAAACCTGGACAGTCAAGGCAGACCAGATGAGGAAACTAGATGTGATGGAAATGAAATGCCTGAGATAAGTGGTAGGATGCACACTGTGGGACAGACAAAGAAATGAGGACATAAGTGCAGAAGCCAGAGTAGCTCAAATTGCAGAAGAAATCAAAGAGAACAGATTATGATGGTTCAGGCACATGTGCAGAAAAGCAGAAGACAATTTGGTGAAAAAGATTTAGGAGAGACAGGAAGAAGGTAAGAGGAAATGGGGGCATCTAGCAAAGAGGTGGATGGATTGTGTGAAAGAAGATCTGCAACAGTCAGGCATGAGGGTTGAAGAAGGCAAAAATGTAGCATTGAATCAAGAGATGTGGCAACAGTTAATATGACACTCCACCCCCATGTAGAAGATGGGAAGAATGAGATTGAAGATGATGATTTCCAAGATTGTCAATCAAAGGGGAATACATGTTGCAAATGTTGGATGTTCATTGACAGTTCAGATTCTACTTACATAGAATCAAGGATAACATAAAGATTAACTGTTTATTGCCTTTTCTAAATCAAAGTTGTGTAAAGGTACTTAAAAAGTCACATTATCCATATTTATCAGAATGCATTTCCTTTGTTTATAATAAACTAGGCTTAGCCTTACATGCAAAATCAAGAGCTCAGTCTACAGGAGCAGTGGCTACTTCAAGTGCTTTCATGAAGAAAGTTTCCATTGATGACATTTGTACAGCAGCAAAATGTTCCTCTGTGCATAACTTCATATCTCATTATAAATTGGATGTACAATCCAGATTGTGTTCTTCTTTTGGTTCCAACATCCTCAGGCATGTCCTTGATACCACCTGAGTGTTTAACAGCTTGAGAATCTGTCTCAAAGTTTGAATTGGATGAAAATAGACAATGTCAGATACAGAAGTTATGCACTTACCATAATAGATCTGTGTTGTCTCATTTTCATCTGGTTCAACATCCCTGCCTCCCTCCTTCCTTCACCCTTCCAGTATTTTTATTGACAGCTTCTGGTGACCAAACAGACTTTGTCTGAAACCATGTCCATGAACAGTTCTGTATGTTGTACATTCCTATGGGTATTCATATGTCCCTTAGCATCTATATTCTTTTAGATTAAGTCTAGATAATAGCTGGTGATGTGCCAGCAAAATTGATCTAAGGTACTTAGGTGGAATGGAGGGAATTATGGGTAGGGAGGAGCCAGAGTCCTGGGTCCACAGCTTCATAAAAGGTGTTGAGGTAGAATCTGGTTGGATCTTGCAACCCAAAGGTTGAACAGGATGAAAGTGAGACATGAAGGATCTGTGGTTATAAGTACATAACTTTCGTTTTTAAATCTGCTTTTTGAAAACATGCTGTTGACCTTCCCTATTCTGATTTGATTAATTCTTTGACTGCCTGTTTAGTATCAGCTTCTCATATTATTAAACATTCTCAGAGCTTAGTCTCCAGAGCTGTGGACAAGGGTAAGGTGGTCCACACAGCCTATCTGGACCTTGCCAAGGCCTTCAACACCATCCCCCCACTCTGGAATCATAGATAAATTTACTAAGCTGGGCATAAATCCCTACGTCACTCGATGGGTTGCCAACTGGCTTACTGACAGAACCCAAACTGTAAAAGTAGCCGACTCCAAATCTAGCTCCAGACAAGTGGAGTATCTCAGGGTTCAGTCCTGGGACCACTCTTGTTTGGCATCTACTTCTCTGAAGTACAGGCCAACACTAAGGGACTCTGGCTAACAAAGTTCGCAGATGACTGCAAACTGGGAGCCATTATTGAATCCCCAAATGATGTGGATATTCTACAAAAGGGCCTTAAAGATACAGATGCCTGGTGCCATAGCCATGGGCTCAAGCTTAATGCCAAGAAATGTATAGTTATCCCCTTTAGAAAAAAACATGTACCCATGAATTACCACATAGGTGGCAGTACACTAAACATCGAAAGTGTGATGAGAGACTTAGGGACACAGGTGGACAGTGGTCTCACCTTTGATAACCACATTGCCACAACAGTTAGAAAATCCTTCTATGTGGCACACCTCATCACTAAGGGCTTTTCATCCAGAAAAAAGGAGGTCATTGTCCCACTGCACTCATCCCTCATTAGACCCATTATAGATTATAATGCCCCGTTTGGTATGTACCTCACAAGACATCTGCAACAGCTGGAAAAGACACAGAAATACCTCACTAAAAGAATCACAGGCCTAAAGCAGATGCCATATGCTGACCGTCTAAAAAAATCTCCAGCTATACTCTGTGGCATATCGTCTATTCAGAGGTGATCTCTGCTTAACATATAAGGCCATGCCAAACCCTGAGCTGTTGGACATGCTCCACTTAAAGAAATCCCAATCATTCAGAGCCATACGCTCCAGGGATTTAAACCTTGTCATCACAATGAACAAAACATGCTGGAGGGATAGGTTCCTGACCCAGAGACTCCCCATACTGTGGAATAGACTGCCCATACATGTCAAGCAGAGCACCTCCTTGGCCCTCTTTAAAAGGAACCTTGATGATTGAATGGGAGATGGGAAATTCATCCCGGGGATCATGTCAGTCACCCTGCTAGACAGGGGTCCAGGGAAGAAAATATTGTGGGAAGAAATATCCAGGGAATTGTTATGGCTAGGCTTGTATAGGCTCTAGGGCCGATAACCTAATACCAACTTATGAACCTATTCCCTAAAGTGTTCTTTTGATGCTACAAATACAGTCTCCAGGGCTGCTGCATTTAAATCAGTCATGAGAGGATGTGCTTGGTTAAATATTTAAGGTATTATTCGTAAATTACTGAAATAAATGTCACAGTTAACAATATGTGGATGTCATAGGGAAGGGTGTTTTTAAATGGAGGTGTGTGTTAAGTGTCACATGACCGATGATTCTTTTATTTAAACTTTGCATTTGTACATGTCCGTTATCTGATGAAGTCTCCCTATAAGGAGAGACGAAAAGCGCATAATAAAACGGACCTTTTATATTTTATTTGTGGGTGACCAGTGGAGTGATTTCCTAGCTTTTTTATCTAGTTGTGTTTTTTTGGCTTTTCTGATGTTTACTTTGAGATACGAGTTATATACAACCACACAGACACTCCTGGGGAAGGCTGGCACAGGTTCTCCAGCTGTGCCCCTCTTCTGCCCAGTCTAAAAGGTAGTACCAGCTGCCTCCACCCACTAATATCAGCTACTGAAAGCACCTTCTGAAAGGATGTCCAATTATTACTGTGCAATATTATTATCCAAATATCCAAATTGTAATTGTGACTGAACAGTCAAGGCTTATTAGAGTGACTTGGTACAGTATCACTATATACATGCAATGTACTCTAGAGCTTAAATTAACTCTACATAAAACAGCCACAGTTGAAAGGTTTAAAAATATTTAATAACAAATAAAAACATGACAATGCTTCTTACTACACAGTGCTAGTCAAGAGTTCAGAGATCACAGAGAAATACTTAAAATAATACCGTAGAAAAGTTCTGACATCAACACGGAAAAACACTTAGTCTAATCTTCCTAATTCCTAACTATTTCTAAGAGAAAACACAGTTTGAAATAACTTAGAATATAGAAACAGGCAGTGCTGGTGATGTTGGATGTTCTCAAGACAAAATGCTTTGAGCTCTCTGATTCTCCCTCTTTAAATTGATAACACAGAGCTGCTTCACATGACATCATTTGTCACACTTCTGGTGTTCCCAGGCTAACAGAAACTACATTTACATTCTTTAAACCTGATCAGAAACCAGAGCAAAAAAGGACATTTATATGTGCAAATTCTAGCCATTAACTCTGGTCTTAAAACAGTAGGCAGGATGCCTCCCTCTAGACATATTGGCTCCGAATTTTGACATCAAAGACAGTCATAAAATGCTTGACTTAGCTTTCTTACTGCAGAGTGCACTGTTGTTACATTTTTGCAGTTCACTATCCAATGCAGTCTTTTCACATTTTGTGGCTCACTGCTGTTCTGCTGTGATAAACATTTCTGTAGTATTTACTGTCTAAAAGAGTGTAGGCTAGTAGCTGTAGTATTGTCCCAGTGCAGATTTGCTGTCTCTGGGCCTGTTTGTTTTTGTAGTGGTTGTTCTGAGCACATGACCAGGCTATCTTGAATTAGCAGAAGCCTTTCTTTCCCTTCGTGGCAGGATTGTGTTGATTGGCTGCTGGCTGGTGGAGGTTGGGTGGTCTTGGGCTTGGAGTAAGCACTCATTGGTTCTTTTGAGCTTTTTTAAAAAAGGTGTTAAAGCTTGTATCTTCTGGTATTTAAGCCCTAACTTTGAGAGGATTTCTGTCTATACACACTGAGCAGAGTGGAGGAGGGACATTGACTACAACTCTTCTGGTATTTAAGTTCTAACTTTGAGATGATTTCTGTCTATACACACTCAGCCGAGTGGAGGAGGGACATTGACTACAACTCTGATCTGAGATATATAACAATAAGTATCCTGTTTTTTTTGCTTAGTTTTGCTAGTTATTGCTTCTAGCAATTTATATATAGCACTTTTTATTGCCTGCTGCATAATTTTTGCTGTATTTTATTGCTATTAACTAATCTGCATGGTTAAACTAAAATTGTCTGTCTTACAGGTCCTGATAAATAAGGTTTTTACTGTCACACTGTAAAGCTTTTTAGCTAGTTTCACTGTGTGAAAGGTATTAACGGGAAATTTTCTCTACTTGTTAAGCACCTGTTTGTTCTGATTTCCTGCCAAGGAGTGCATCATATAGCTGATTTGTTTGCAGTTAAAAGCATTCTTCAGAGTATCCTTGCTCCTTTATCTGTTTAAAAACTTTCATTTTGTGTCTCACTGCTGTTCTTCTGCTGTGATAAACATTTACTATCTAAAAGAGAGTGTAGGCTAGTAGCTGTAATAGTATTGTTCCCCACCCTCCCCTGTTGGTGTGTTGCTGTTACACTTGGTGGCTTTGCAGTTGCCCACCCCTACTGTAAATTTGATCTGAGACACTCCTCCTAGTCTAGTGTCATTAGCTCATTCTACCTATTACAGAGAGAACATTTGAGAAGGCCAAACCACTTAGTTTCCTAACCTTGAATTATCTTCTGCTTCTCCTTTCTCCCTTTCCTTTACAAAAATAATTGCTAGAATCTCCTTGTATTCTGCTTTACTGTAACAAAAAATATATACTTGTTACCTGCCTTTCCTGTAACTAGTCTAGTCCAGATACAGATTTGCTATATCCAGGACTGTTTGTAAGCTTCTGAGCCCCACAAGCCTGTCTCTGTTGGAGAGAAGCCTGCTAGCTTATCAGTGGGAGTGGTAAGCACTAGGTAATCTATCTACCACATAAGGAGTGGTTTCTGGCCCAGAAATTGTAGTTATTGGCCGTTTGGGCAGTTTTTCATCTCTCTCTCAGCTTCCTGATTTAAAAGCCTACATTTGTACTTGTCCCCCCCTTCCTGTAACTAGTCTAGTCCAGATACAGATTTGCTGTATTCAGGACTGTTTGCAAGCTCCTGAACCCCCCAAGCCTTTCTGTGTTGGAGGGAAGCCTTCTAGCTTGTCAGTGGGAGTGGTAAGCACTAGGTAACCTATCTACCACATAAGGAGTGGTTCTGGCCCAGAAATTGTAGTCATTGGCCTTTTGGGCAGTTTTTCCATCTTTCTCAACTTTCTGATTTAAAAGCCCACATTTGCAGTTGTCTCTTTCCTGTAACTAGTCTAGTTCAGATACAGATTCTTAGTTTTATCACTTGAATTTGCTTATTTGTGTTCAGCAATTGTTCAGAACTGGTTGTAAGCACTAAACAAGCTACAAATTACTAAAGCACTCTACCTTCCTCATTACCTAGAGGAAAACAGTTTTTGTACTTACTTTTCTCACTTTCTTAGAGAAAAACAGCTCTTGTACTCACTTTCCTCACTTGTCTAGCAGAAAATATTTTTTTTATTCAGGTATGTCCAAGGGTCAGCTCCCAGCGTTCTCTCCTGTCTCTCTGATGAATCTGGGCACCTTGGGGCAATGTAGCAATTGACTCGTACACAGACATCCCTCTCCTCCTACCACCCAACACTACAACCTGTGAGAGATGCACTTATCTAGCCAAACTGGAGGTAAAGCCCTCTCCAAACAAGACCGAACTTGACAGTCAGGAGGAGAAGGTAAACACTTGCACCACACCACACTCATCATAGTTCCACTAAATCTACATCACCAAAATCCATACATAGGAACACAAAAACATTTGCGGAGGCTCTCAATAATAATCTGCTCAAGCAACAGAGACCTCCAAAGCAGAAATGCAAGCAACCTCCACCCCCCAACACAACCCAAATGACACACAGTCCACAGACTCAGTGTGCCACTCAATCACAGCCCATAAAGCAAAACAACGTACCCAACATACTAGTCATAGGTGACTCTATAGTCAGGCACACTGATGTCCCACTCACCAGGCTGAACAAGGAAAAGGTTACTGTCAGCTGCCTGCCGGGGGCCAGGATCCGCCACATAACCCATGCACTCAGGTCACTCCACAACAAGTACAAATATGACTCTGTCATTGTTTATGTTGGTGTGAATGACCTGAGGCATACCTCCCTGGACTACATGAAAAGAGACATGGAAGAAAACTCTGATCTTGTAGCCCAGGCAGGTATTACCTTAGCACTAAGTAGCATCCTGCCATCGCCCAGAATGATACTGCAGTACAGGGACAAAATGAGTGACTTAAACAATTGTCTAAGCTTCTGGTGTCATTCTAAGGGGATCCAGTATCTGTCTACCTGGGATGACATGGTCGATAGACCACGATGCTTTGCCAGAGATGGCCTGCACCTGTCACCCCTGGGATTCCAGATACTGGCTAAGGCTCTTGCCACCTCTATAGTGCCTTTTTTAGGCAAGGTTCAAATGACAAATTCACCACTGTAACAGGAACAGGCAACCAAAATCTGAGAGTAATGCTACTCAATGTTAGAAGTCTAAATCTCAAAATGCACTCCCTCGAGGCACTCCTTAAAATGGAGAACATTGATATCTGTCCAGTGACTGAGACCTGGTTCAAGGCTCCAGAGAGCACACCTGCATTACCAGGCTATAACTCATACCACACTTTTTGGCCATCTAACCTGGACCAGAACACAAAAGGCGGAGGCGTGTCCAGATTCATTAAGAATATCCACACCTCCAGGCTAGTTGCTGAGCACAATTCATCCAAGGTTATCCAAGTACAACTAACTCTGTGCAAAACTGCAATCCAAATTGTAGTTTGCTACAGATCCCCCACCATGCCCCAGGATTCCCACTCCCCTTTTTTTGATATAATGAAAAATATAAGGGTTCAACTAAACACCCTAATAATGGGCGATTTCAACTACCCCACCATTAACTGGAAAAACTACCCATGTACCAACTCCTTCACTCAGCACTTTCTGGAATTCATAAATTCCAATGCCCTGGATCAACCTATCCACACCCCCGCCAGGGGCAACAATATCCTAGACCTAGTCATTACCAGCATGAGTGACCGGTGTTCCATACCTGAAGTCAACTCCTCGTTTGTCAGATCTGACCATAAGCTAATCACCCTAGGTATCCGCATCCTGCCCCCACCTCCCATTAAGGAAACCACAGTAAAAAAATTTCTTCAAAGCCAACTTCATGCTTCTTAAGACAGAAGTGACGAACTTCATGACTCCCCTTGCAGATGGACGACACAGTTATGACTGCCGAATCCTACACAAATGCGCTCTGTAAGCACTTAAATGAGTACATGGATCGTGCTATCCCAAACAGAACCAAGACGCTATCCTCCAAAAAAAGGAAGCCAATCTGGTGGTCCCCTGCCATAAACAAACTCTACAACAGAAGGAAGAAACTGTCGCAAAAGAGAGTAAAATCTCATGAGTGGAGGAGCTCCCTTGTCAGCCTCAGTAAAAAGCTGAGATCCCTTATAAGATCCTCCAAAGCTAGTTACAAAAACAAAATCGCCACTGATTCTAGGGACAACCACAAAGCATTCTATTGCTATGTCAAGAATCTCAATGGCAACACCCAGATCTGCTGTGAGCTACAGCACAATGGCATGAAAATTACAGAACCAACTGATATTGCCAACATCCTGGCAGATAGGTTCAGTGCTAACTTTACCCCCTTTCATAGGTTCAGTGCTAGCTTTACCCCCCTCTCACCCCCTAAAGGGCCCATATCTATACAGGAAGAATGCAGAGTCCCTGTAATCACAACTACACAGGTAAAAGCTACCCTCTCTAAAGCCAAAAACACAGATCCATGGGACCGGACAACATCCCAGGTTGCGTTTTACATGAACTTCAGAATGAACTGACTCCCCACCTAAGCATCATGTTTAATCATAGCCTCATATCAGGCTTTGTGCCCACTGAATGGTGCAAAGCAACAGTTATCCCACTCCACAAAGGGGCAGCCACCACTGATCCAGGGAACTATCGCCCTATTAACCTGATGAGCCTGGTCTGTAAGGCCATGGAATGTATCATCATGGAACTCATAAACAAAGACATTGGTAACCTCCAAACTCTGGACCCCACCCAGTTCGGGTTTGTGAAATGCTGATCATGCCCCCTGAACCTGATTGACTTCTTTGAGGTAGTCACCAAAGCCGTAGATGAGGGTAAGGTGGTTTACATAGTCTATCTTGACCTCGCCAAGGCTTTCAACACCATTCCCCCATTCTGGAATTATAGCTAAACTCACTAAACTAGGTATAAATCCCTACATCACAAGATGGGTTGCCAACTGGCTCACTGACAGAACCCATGCTATAATAGTTGCAGACTCCAAATCTGACTTCAAATCAGTGACAAGTGGAGTACCACAGGGTCCAGTCCTGGGACCTCTCCTGTTTGGTATCTACTTCTCTGAAGTAGAGGCTAACACAGAAGGCCTTTGGCTAATGAAGTTCGCAGATGACTACAAACTAGGAGCCATAGTCGAGTCCCCAAATGATGTGGACATCCTACAAAAGGGCCTCGCAGAGACAGATGCCTGGTGTCAGAGCCATGCCTGTAAGCTCAATGCCAAAAAGTGCATTGTCATCCCTTTTGGTAAAAAGTCTGTACCCATGAACTACCACATAGGCGGCAGTCCACTTAATGCTGAATGTGTGATAAGAGACCTTGGAACCCAGGTGGACAGTAGTCTCTCCTTTGATAATCACATCACCACAGTAGTCAGGAAATCCTTCTACATGGCACACCTCATCACAAAAAGGTTCTCATCCAGGAAAAAAGAGGTCATTGTTCCCCTCTACTCGACACTCATTAGACTCATTATAGAGTACAACGCCCCTTTTGGATTGTACTTCACAAAACATCTGCAGTAACTGGAAAGGCCACAGATGTACCTCACAAAGAGGATTACTGGCCTCAAACAGATGCCCTACACTGACCAGCTCAAAAAACTCTAGCTTTACTCTGTAGCATATTGCCTACTCCGAGGTGATCTCAGCCTAACATATAAAGCTATGTCAAACCCAGAGCTGTTGGACATGCTACACCTAAAGAAATCCCAATCCCTCCGAGCTACACACTCTAGGGACCTAAACCTTGTCACTCACAATAAACAGGACATGCTGGTGGGATTGATTCCTGTCCCAGAGACTTTCTATACTCTGGAGCAAGGTACCCATCCGTGTCAAGCAAAGTTCCTCGTTAGCACTCTTCAAGAAAAATCTTGATAAGTGGATGGGAAATAGGAAATACACCCTAGGGATCACTTCTGTGGCTCTGCTCGACAGGGGCACAGGAAAATAACATTTTTGAGTGCCATGAGCCAGGGAATCTTGTTGGCTAGGCTTACTTAGGCCCTTGGGCAGATAGCATAGTACCTACCTATGAACCTATTCTGCCCTGGGAAGAGTTTTTCTTCCTTCAGACAAAAGTGGAAATGTTCCAAAAGTTCTTCCTGATGAGTTCTTACACTGAAAACCAAATATCTACCATGGAATTTCTCAAGATTCTAATATACATGGCTTCCATAGCCAGACTTCACATGAAAAGAAATCAGTGGTACCTCTGGTAAGTCTGGACTCATCACCTTTACCCCTTTATCTTTCCAGATCCCTATCTTGGTATTTGTAAGGATGGAGGTTCTGTGATGGGTAGACCAGTTTTCTTGGAATCCAGGTCTTCCATTCTCCCTTCCACCTTCTCTTCAGTAACTTACAACAAATGTTTAAGACCTGGCTTGGAGAGCAGTTTCAAAAGGAGTGAATGTGCAAGGTACGTGGAACAAACAAGACAGATATACCACATAAATGTCAGATATGTTGGCTGTAATAAATGCTTTGAAAGCCCTAAATCAACTGTGGTTTCCAGGCTTTGCAAGTTTTCACAGACAACACCACACTGATGTGGTACGTAAGCAGGGTTTTCCGATCTTACCCCTTTGCAAAAATGCTATAATAACCTGGGGGGTATCAACTCAACTCAGTTTTAACAGTTTATGTACATTCCATCAGAGCAAGGCTTTGTTGCAGAAAAGCTAAGCAGGACCAGGACAGACCCTCATGAATGGAAACTTCACCCTGAGGTCTTCCATGAATTGATCCAGCTGTAAGGAACACCTCAAGTAGATCTGCCTGCCTTCTTCTCAGAACAGACAGCTAAATACATTTTGCTCTAGGACTCCTTGGAAACAGGCCTAAAATATATGCTTTTCTGCCCTTTCCACTGCTATCCATGGTTCTAAAGATACTGATGAACTCCCCAAAGGTATTTGTGGTGACTCCCTTTTAGCCCAGGCAACATTAATTCTCCCTTCTTTTGAAAATGTGCAAGAGTAATTACCTCAAGTTTCCTCGCAGAATGGACTTCCACAGAACAGGAGTCTGACACATTCTAAACCTTCACCTTCTTCAGCTGACTGTCTGGAGGATATAATTTTAATACCTTTTAAGGTACCTTTTTTTCCTGAGGACATGTCTTGGATATTAAAGGAGGCAAATAAATCGGCTACTAGAAAATCATATATGGGCAGTTGAAAAGATGTTCTAGTTAGTGCTAAACCAAGAACCAGGACTCTTCTAAGGCTCAGACTCTTGTGATTCTCTAGTATTTGTGTGTTACTATCCTCTTGCTTCTGTTACCCTTCTATCAAGATTCATATGTCTGCCATATCTGCTTGTCTGCCCAGAGATCCCCATTTTTTAAGTTACCGCAAGTGTACCACTTTTTGAAAGGTGTTTTACATATCTGCCCACTTGAAAGGCAGGTGGCTCCTTCTTTGGATCTTAATCTTGTTCTGGAAAAACTTGCACCATTTCCTTTTGAACTTGCTTACAAGGCAGGTTTGAAGTTCTTGTTTTGGAAAACAGCATTACTTATTGCTCTGACTTCTGCAATGAGAGTATCTTCAGTTACAAACTCTTATAGTGAGTCATCTTATCTAATTTTCCATAAAGGTGGGGTTACTCTGAAAACAAATCTTTCCCTTATACTTATGGTCATTTCAGAGTTTACTGTAAGTCATGCAATTTACCGCATTGTTTTCCTTCCAGAGCCTAAAAATAAGGGAGAAAGAATTGTGCATATTCTAGATGTTCATAGGCAACCCAGATACTATATATTGAAAGGACAAAAATCTTCAGGATTGCTGTTTGCCTTCTATAAAAGTAAGAAAAAGGGACAGGCAGTGTCTGAACAGACAAATTCTAAATGGCTTTTCCATGCTGTTGCTTTTTATTACTCTCACCATAGCAAGAAACATTCAGGCAAAGTCAGGACCGTCTTTGCCAGGCCTCTGGCTATTTCTGTTGCATAAGGGGTGAACTCTAGAAATGTATTAGAGGCTGCAACTTAGTCATCTGTGCACACCTTTAACAAACACTACAATCTAGACTCCTTCTCAATGTCCAGAACAGGCTTTGCTAGGACTGTTCTCCATGGGGTTCCTGGACTCTGAATCTTCATCTTCGTCTTCTCTTGCTTTCTAAGCTCTGGCAGTCTTCCCATATACTCAGTCTACTACACAATGATCTAGTGATGAACATAATATACTTGTGTAAGTAAGCTTATCATAACAATAGAGTAGGGCTCTGGCGTCGTCCTGCTAAGGCAAGAAAGCTATGATGTTTTGTGCAAAACAAATGTGACTTGCTTCTTCAAGGCCCTTTGTGTCAAATCCCACTGGCCAAATGGAAAATTTGAAAATCACTTTTTTTTTTCTGGGGCCGTGTTTTGCCTCCCGCATGGAGTGGGGGAAATCCTGCATTCTCCCCTCAAACATTAAACATTGGAACAGATTATATGCTTCCTTTGGTAATTTGCATATTTATTTACCTGGTCTTTTCCAAACAAGCTTTAATTGATTTCAGCAATCTAGTATCAGGCAGATCAGTGCTTCTTGTAATTTTATTATATTGTTATGCTATTTTCTGCTGCACCATTAATAAGTGGGACACAATCGTACTTCACTACATTCTTTTAGAATATTGTTTCACAATGTAAAGTGAGGTTCTTTGCTTCATGTTTATTTGGTGTGCTAAAACAGAAGGAATATGTTTTAAAACATGCAATTAACAAAACAAACACACTGCACACACTTTGAAGTCCTTCTTTCTGGAGAGGATTTCCCCCTTGATTAGGAACTCTGTCCCAGTTAATGAGTTTTTTTTTTTCTTTGTTGACTGGTTAAGCTCACTGGACACAATTATCCCTTTTCAAGGGTGAACCAGAAGTACCGGCTAGTTAAGAGTGGCACAGTAGGCATGTGAAGGTGAAAGGAATCAGACCTTGTACCCTAGGCAGGAAGCAGCTCATTAACAGTTCAGAGATTTAGTCTTCTGCATTAACTGCCAGACTTTTTAGACTTTGCTTACCTAATATTATTCCCAAGAAAGAAATATTCAGCCAACTGGATAAGTAAACCTTAGTCACTTTAACTGTTCACCTAACTTTCTTGTCCCTAATATTAAAACAGTTGTGAGGTATTCATAAATTTTGGATCAAGGATGGTGTGATAAAAACTATACATGTAATTACTGTGTGTGTCTTCCAGTAGAGCTCTTTTGATGGTGTACCTTTAACTCCCAGTGGGTGTGGCTTCCGCCTTTTAAAAGTGAAGTTATCACCTTAAAATTCTAACAAATACTAAATGACAGAGGTCATATATCAATACAATTGTGTTTGCCATCATGTATGCTTCATGATAAAATATTCTGATACCCTGTATGTAACAAGGTTTTGGAATTATTAATGCAAATATGAACAGATAATATTTGACGCCTAGAGGCACAGTAGGAGATAACTGCAGAAATGCCTGGAGTCGTCACTCGGCTGTAATGAGCGACAACAAATGACCTTGCTGCCATTGTCAGGGGAGGTTATCCTGAAACATCTCAAAGAGGCATTTCTGCAGTTCTTGATTGACCCTCTATTAATATTAAAACACTTTACTAAAAATGAAAAACAGATGCAATGAAGATATTTTACTGTGTGAAACAGACCACAAAATGTAGAGCAGCACATACAGTTCAAAATTTTGAAAATATTTTCTTTTAATTAATGACCTAAACTCAGAAAAGATCAGATACATAGGAGCACATTATTCCAAAATATTTTGCACATTGTTTGTAAACATTTTAGCTACATTTTCAGTCTATAACTCACAGTGGACCCTAGTGCAGTATATGATTCCACAGTGTGTTTAACTCTTTCTAGTTTATTTGGCTTGTACTGCTGTATTTGCATGCAGACAATTTCAGATTATTCAACTAAGTGCAAACAGTATAATAATGAAATCAAATGTCTGTCATCAGGATTCCAAAACTTAATCTTCAAATGATAAATCAGTATAATTTATTTTCCTTTGGGCTTTTGTGTATACATATAACTGACACATCACTACATAATATTAAGCAAAGGCACAGACTACTTTGTCAGACTGGCTGAAAATTAAAATGCTTGAAGTTTGAATCATGCAGCTTCTGTAAACAGTTGCAGCTGTTATCCTGTTTTCTTCAGTCAACAAAAGCAGTTTGTAAGCTTCTGTAAAATGGTGGATGATTCTGTTGTGAATGAGATTGTTTTGGCAAAACTTCAGAAGATTATACAGCTATAATTTTTGAGTGAAAAAAATCTACAGAAATTTTATAATTTGTTTTAATATAACTGGCTACTGTTTCTACTGTGTATTGCATTATATGTGCAAGAAGAGATTAATATAAATTAGCCATTACCTTGCTAACTAATAAGGTACTTTTCTCAAAGACAGTCTTTGCTTTGTTTTATTTATCTCTAGAATGTTATTTCTAGTTTATTTTTCTTTGCTTTTCATACTGGAATTGTATTTCTTTCCTTTAGAATCAGCAGGCCAGTGGCCCTTCCATCTCCAAGGTTTATTGAGCCATTTCATATCTTGAAGCACACTACCCTCCCTCAATAGAGACATTGTTTGGTGGTGGCCACATCTAAAAATGCACAGTAGCTTCTACCAAAAGATGAGGGGACACATAATGCTAACTTCATTGTGGCACTGATATTTATATAGTACTCCATGTTCCTTGAGCTGAATTTCTTTGTCTCTTGTGGCTGCTGGTAAACATATCTGTTTGAGGAGTTTCCTACAGATGTATCAATTCCCGGAAAACCCCCAGGTTTAACATCAGTTCTTGAGAGTCTGTTCTGGTCCTGCTGTGCTTGTCTGCAAAAGTGTTTTGCTTTGTTAGAATGTAGTTTACCTGGAGGGACAACTGAAATGAGTCACTAGTTCCCAGGCTACTGTAGCTGATCTGCAAAGAGGGTAGGACCTGGTTCCCCCATTTATTTATTTATTATTTATTCGCATTTGTTTACCAGGATGGTCCAGCTGGGCCAAAAGTGCCCATTTTCAGTGGAGTCCCAGGGAGAAAAGCTCCACATACAATACAGAATTTAATTTAATAAAGACATTTAGTACATATTATTTTCAGCATATACAATTGATGAAAAAAAAAACAGTACATAAGTAATCATTCTCAAATCAAACATATTATATAAGCAATACAGAGTATATACATGAGAACATTCTACATGAGTAGTTTTCAGATAGCCAAATTTATATAGGACACCATGCAGTGGTTGAAAAGCAGATATAGGAATTAATTAGAGACTAGTTACTTCACCTTTTCACACTTATAGGAGGTGTAATAGCTGAGCGATAGCCTATATGAGTCCTGTTGCAGAAACCAGCAAAGTCGGTGGATATTGTTGCAGATGCACCACATCACTATGGTGTTGTCTGTGATTATTATTAGCAAGGGGGCCTGGAGTCCAAATATGGTTCTGAGGTTTGAGAGCATTTATTACAGTCTTCATTTATATGACATTTATGTTTTAACTTATCTTGCTTCTTCCAGATACCATGTAATTTCACTCCTTTGGATACACTCCATAAGCAAAGTCTGATGCGCCTGTGGAGTCTGGAAGGGAGAAAGGAATACTAGGGTTGGGAGATGATTGATTCACCCACCTGAGTGACTGTTTTTTTTTTTTTTTCACAAACCCTAGCACTGGAATTTGAAAGAAGAGGTGCTGCTGGCATTTTGTCCAAACTGATTTGACAAACCTCTGAACTTCTCCATGGCTTACCTGCAGCTCTGAGTGTCTATAGGAATTGTGAGAATAGCAGGGGGTATGAGATGTAGAGTTCTGAGTTATTCCCTAGCATGACTGAGTCTGGTTGAAAAATATCAGAAATTTCTCCTTGCAGCATTTCACTTTGTCTTGAAAAAGAAAGCCTGTTATGAATGTTGTATTCAGAAGACATTCTTGAAATACTGTCCTATGGAATGGAATGAGAGAACATTTCTGTTTGTTCACCTGAAATCCCAGGCTGAGAAAAAAGGTTTATTACCCAAGCCAGAGATTCTTGTCAGCCTGTGAAGGAATCTGCAAAAAGTCATGCAATCATCTAAATATGGGAAAATGTGAATGCCCAGCAACCTGCAGTGGACTAGTATAGGACTTGAACACTTTTTAACCCTCTTAGAGCTGTAGATAAACCAAAAGGCAAGACAGAAAGCTGAAAATGTAAACCAGACACAGACAAACAAAAAAGTGTCTGAAATCCTTAATGATTAGAATGTGATAGTAAAGATCTTTAAACACAAAGTAAATAGAAAACTGACAAATAGAGTGAAATGTAACAAATATATGTACAGCATTTTGAATTTTGATGTGAAGTTTTCAAAACTAAAGGTCTACGACAGGTCTCCAGGTCCTTCCTTTCTTCGGCACCAGAAAGATTCTTGAATAAAATTCCTTTCCATCTTTGATGGGGTGGAAGCAGGTTCTGTAATCCCATGAAAGAGCATCTGATCTAGAATAGCAAAGAATAAGAAAATCTGATTGTATGGATTTGAAGGAATCCCCTTGAAATAGAGGAAAGGAGCCCACTTCCAATTTTTAGCCTTTTAGAATGATTCTCAGTGCCCAAGCTTCTGATGTTATCTGGTGTCACAGAAGAAAGTGAAGACCTAGACTCTGGGATGGTTTTATAGGATTGCCAGGTTTGGGAGGAGAAACTACCTGAGGGGCCATATAGTCAGTCTGTTTTCTTAGATTGAACAATCATGTTCATTCTTGTAATGCTTCATTTTTGTTCATGTGTTTTGAAATTTTGTTTGCTTCTACATTGTTGGGAATGTGTGTTCTGTTTCCTGAAAGAAGAACCTGAACTGGAAGAAAATATTCTATTATATTTTGGAAATAAAGGTTAAAAAGTCTAGGTAACCCTCTGAATTAATGTTCTCTGTTTATCATTCCATTTAAGGACCTCAGCAGAGGAAGGACCAAATAACACTTTTTTTTCCCAGGGAAGCATTCAGGATCTCAGCTTTGACATCTTCTGGTAAATACTGCAAATGTAGCCAGACAAATGTCATCACAGAGCCAGTGGTAGCCACTCTGGACACAGCATCAGCAGTGTCATAAGCACATTTTAGAGTGTTTGGTTACCTGAGACAAGCAGAAAACACTACAGAATTCAGGGATGATTTGCTTCTGAAGAAGAGTGATCAGTTTCCTCATATAGTCAAAAAACAAGAACAAATTTAAACATGTGAGTCTGACAGTTTCTTACTCTAAATGTCAAGGTATAAGAAAGATAAACTTTCTTCCCAAATCTGTCAACAACTGTCGTTCGTCCCATATGGATGAAATAGAGAAACATGTGTGGGCTTTGTTCAAGCAGCTTTATTATGTACATCAGGATTGAGGCAAATAACATTAACTTAGATAAACTTATAAACAGACTATTTATCTCGTATATGCACACTATCTGGCTGGACTCTCAAAATAGCACTGAAGCTAGCATGTGCTTGCTATTTAAATATGCACATTTAGTCCTTGGAGATGCTTCTTAAAGATACAACACACACACACACACACACACACACACACACACACACACACATTCTACATCCTCCCACTTTGAGAAATGAATCATACTTCATTGACGACCTTGATTGGCATGCAATAAATACAAGATAATTCTTTGACATACAATTACACAAAACTAAATACATACAGACAGTCATGTCCAGGTTGCTGTATATTTCACACTAGGTGTAGAGATGCGACCAAATCATGTGACATAGAATTTAGAATCAGGTTTACCAAGTGGAACTATCTCTGCTGAATGTTCAACCTTAGGGACATCTGGAACATTATCTTGAATGGAAACTGAAGCTAAGGCATGTTCTGCAACAGGAACATTGCCTGAATTGCTCTGAGATTTAGAGTCTGTATCACAGGAACAATGCTGTGATATTGGTTTTGATACAGGAAGAAGATGTTTGCAATTTCTCCTGTACTTTACACCCTCAGATTTTACAAAATAACATCTCGATTCAGCACATATACCTGTTATTTGACCAATCCGGTTGAAACCTTTCACCTTATGTATCCTTACTGTCTCTCCTTTTTTCAATAAATGAAGAAATCTGCTCATTTTGTCATAACTGGACTTCTGGAAAGAACGCTTTCTGAATAATTGGGCTTTGATTGCTTTGTTGTTCTTAGCTTTATGTCTTTAACTGGAACTGATAGGCAAGGTTGTTCTGGTTTGCCTAGATAGACGTCTCTGAGCAGGTGAGCTGAGTATATTGTCAGAGGGTATGTTTCTGAGACTGAGTAAATTCAAAAAGACATTGTTACTGTCACGCTTTGACTGCTCTGCTTATTTCTTTCCACTCTGTACTGCATGTTCAGCTAGACCATTTGACTGTGGGTATTCAGGACTACTATTAACATGTACAAAGTCCCATTCTCTTCATAGGATCATAGGAAGTTACTAGGCTATTGGCCTTGAGGCCCTTACAAGCCTAGCCAAGAATGTAGCCCATGTTCCAACAAGCCAGCACCCTATGCCACTGTCCAGAAGGGACACAGGTGGAATCCCAAGGGTGCATTTCCTGTTCCCCATCCAGTTGTCCAGGTTGCACTTAAAAAGGTTTAATGAGTTACTCTGCTTTATGTGGAGAGGGAGTCTAGTCCACAAAAGGGGGAAGTCATCTCTGGGATACAAATCTGTCCCACCAACAAATCCTATTGATGTCACAGACCAGGTTCAGGTTGTGCATGCAGGTTACTCGAGTGGAGCTTGACTTGTGGATATGCAGCAGTCCCATCAGGACGGGGTCCGAGATTGCTTTGTATGCCAGACAGAGGTCACCTCTGAGGAGTCTGTAGGAGACTGAGTAAAGGGACAGGGCCTTTGGCCTATCTATGTAGGGTAGATGTTTAAGGCCCTGGATTCTCCGGGTGAGGAACCTCTGTGGTCTCTCCAGCTGCTGCATGTGCTTTGTGAGGTACATTCCAAAAGGGGCATTGTACTCAGTTATGTGTCTTATAAGGGAAGAATACAGGGATGTTAGGACCACCTTGTTCCTGGATGAGATACCCTTATTAATGTGGTGGGCCATGTAGAAAGCTTTCCTTACAATGGAGGCAACATGGTGGTCAAAAGTCACTTTGCTATCAACCTGGGTGCCCAAGTCCCTCATGACTGATTGTGTGCTTAAGATGTTATTATCAGTATGATAGTTTGTGAGGATGTCACTCTCCACAAAAGGATGGTGATGCATTTTTTTGGCATTCAGTTTGAGTTCATGTTTCTGGCACCAATCGTTTGTTTGGGTGAGACCCACTTGGAAGATGTCCACATCACTAGGGAAGTTGATGACAGACTTGGTCAGCCATAGCCCACAGCCTTACTATAGTAAGCGATAATGGACAGAATAGCCTATATAGTTCATGTTGTTTGATAACCCAGTACAGCATTAATGCTCCTGACATTTATTCAATTAACAAAAATTGGTTATTAATTAGAAATGACATAACAACAAGACAGAAGTTACAAGAGTCACCTAAGATAGTTTTTCAATGAGGGCAGAATCTAAAAAACTTATTGCAGTGGAATAATCAGAGTACTAGCATGAGGAATAGCATGTTTAAATGCAACGTGTCATTACTGCAAATATATGGATATTGGACAAGGTTTTATGATTAGATGATGAAAATATCACACCCAATTCAAGCTTAATTGCCAGTCTAAGTCAGTGGTATACGTAGCACAGTGTCAACAATGCCCAGCCTTCTATAGTGGAAAAACTGACAGAAAGTTGAGGGAGCATGTCTGTGAACACTTATACCACATTAGTAGGTCTAAACAGGAGAATGCTCTGGCTAGGCATATTAGAGACCAACCAGATCACAATTTTAAGTTCAGAGCAATTGACTGTGTATTTTACTGGATGGGAGAGGGGGTCCTTAATCACTTTTATTAGAGAGATTAGAGCTTTGTTGGCAACTTAGTACTAGTGCTTGCCATTTTCCAGGCTTGAATGAGGTTTATTCTATATTTTGTATTTTGAAACTAAAAAGCCTGATGAGATGGGAACATTGTTGTTTATTGTCCGAATTTTGTGTGGGTGTTTATACTTAGTTTTCTTGTTTATAAACTTTTTGAGTAATATTTTACTAAAGAAATACACACTTATACACACACACACACACACACACACATATATATATATATATATATATATATATATATATATATATATGGGTCATCTACACAAGAACAACAGTTGAAAACACTGACAACCCACATAGCCGATACCAGATGGTCGACAATAAAAATGCTGACAATGGGAAAATGGTATCTTTCCGTAGTGCGGAATGGAAAGATTTCCATTCCTGCACTGTAGTGCGATCTCGGAGATTGTATATTAAAGTTACGAGGGGTGTGGGGGGGGTGGAGCCCCCCACGGGGGGTGCAGGAGGTCATAGCCCCCCTGCTAGCACAAAAAAGGAAATTTTATTTTTCTTTTTTGTGCAGTTCTGCTGTCGGTATTTTGATTGTCGATCATCTGGTGTCGGCTATGTGGGTGTCGGTGTTTTCAGCTGTCCTTCTTGTGTAGGTGATCCATATATATAAATAAATATATATATATATATATATATATATATATATGTATATATATATGTGTGTGTGTGTGTGTTTGTGTGTATGTTTATATGTTATACCCACTTTTTTATATATATCTATATACATATATCCTTGTATGTTTATATGTATATAAATATTCATATATAGCACTAGTTATTTAAATAATTTCATTTTTACTTATATATATTCATATTATATATTTTATCATTGAATGGGTAAGTTAGGTAGATGGAAATAAGTAGTAAGTGGATACGCTGGTATTGATCTTTATTGAAACTTTTTGTAAAATGTTTTAAAGAAGTAAAGGAAGTTGTTCAGGTTGCAACAGATCCTATTGGTGTTTGTGAACACATGACTTTGTTAGATCACTATAAAAGTTGATTTTACTAATTGAACTTTATCTGAAGAAGTCCCACAATTATGTGGGATGAAAAGCGCTTAAATAAACAGTTTCTTGCCTTATTCTGTAGTAGTTCGAGCTCTTTTGGCAATTTTTTGCAGTTTGTTTTTTTCTTCTATTAAGCAGTTTCAGATTCAGAACCTGGGTGGCCACAATGCAAAATCCGGATATATTCACACTGTAAGGAAGGAGGAACAACAACTTTAGGACTTTTAAAAATAATGCCATCTTCCATCAACAGCTAATCTGTGTAAGGAAAATAAGCTTGTACTTCAGGCGGTACACTGGATTGCTTTAACAGCCATCTTACTTGGATGTAGTGGCTGAGCTTTTGTTAAACAGCATCAGTCTTTGTATGATCTCTCAGCTCATTAAGTCCTGTGTTAGAAAAATTACGCACTTCCATGACATCAGTCAAATTTTTTGCATCAAGCTGTTCTGTTGTAGTTCTGGGCGATCTGGATATGGTATTAGCCAGATAAAGAAGTTTGCCTTTTGTATAGACCATTTTGAAGTTGTACTTTTGTAATTTGAGCATCATTCTCTGTAATCTTGCTGGAGTAAAATGCATAGGCTTCTTTGAAATAGTAACTAGAGGTTGATGATCAGTTTCAGTCTGAATATCTCCACCATAAATATAATCATGAAACTTGGAACATGCAAACACAATTGCCAAAAGTTCCTTCTCAATTTGAGCATATTGCATTTCAGTTTGGGTGAGAGTTCTAGATGCATAGGCTACTGGCCTACCCTCTTGATGAATAACTGCACCAAGACCAAACTTTGAAGTGTCACAGGAAAGAGTAACTATTTTATTGACATCATAGTACCTAAGTGTAGGTTTAGTGGCATTTTTTTTATTAAGATCATCAAATACTCTCTTATGCTGTTCTAGCCAAGAACATACAACATGTGTGCATGTTAGCTCTCTTAAAGGTGCTGTCAAGTCACTGAAATCAGGTGTGAATTTGCCCAAGCAGTTAACCATGCCAAGAAAATGCTGTAGAGCTTGAACATCATCTGGAGCGGGCATCTCAAGAATAGCTGCTTTCTTGGATGGGTCTGGTTGTAACCCAGTATTAGTAAACAAATGAGGTACATATGTGACTTCTGATAGTCTGAATTTGCACATTAGAGGATTGAACTTTAAATGCACTTCATGTGCTCTGTCCAAAACTTTCTTGAGGTTTCTGTCATGTTCTAATTCACTATTGCCTCCGATCAATAAATCATCTACTGTTATGGCACAGGGATAGCCTGTAAAAATCTGTTCCATTGCACACTGAAAGACTTGACTTGTAGAATTTATACCAAGTAGCATCCTGAGAAATCTAAATCTTCCAAATGGAGTACTGAATGTAGTCAGCAGTGAAGATTTGCGATCAAGCATTACTTGCCAAAATGAACTCTTTGCATCCAAGACAGACAATACAGTAGCATTTGGTATCAGGGCTGTGACTTCTTCGACTGTACACATGGGATGATGAGGTATCTTCAACGCCTTATTCAAGTTTTTTGGGCCGATGCATATTCTGATCTTATCTGAGCTTTTTTTATGAGTTGCTGCCATAGACGATACCCATTCAGTTGGTTCTGTGACTAGACAAATCACACCTTGTTGCACCATTTTGTCCAACTGAGTTTTAACTCTGTTCTGCATAGCTGTTGAATCTGTTCTTGCCAGTCTGACCACTGGACTGACCTCTGGGTCTAACTTCATGGAATACACAACTGGAAGCTTGCCTAGCTTGTCATCGAAAACATCAGCGTATTCTGAGAAAATAGTTTCACTGATGCTGGAAATGGAACTGGGACATGTGATTATACAATGATCTTCTTTAGTAAAGGAAATGAAGTCCATTCTTAAACTGTCTCTGAGACCTAATAATGACTGCACAGGTCTTCAAACTATGTAAAACAACAACTTGTAACTGTTCCCAGTCAAATAACATGAAAGCACTACTGAGCCTTTGGTTTGAATTTCTTCACCTCCATAAGCAACAACTCTCGCACAACTATCCACATTAAGTTGTTCAACTTTTACTTTGGCAAATGTTTCTGCTGACATGACATTATACTTTGAACCAGTGTCTACCTTGAGCTCAGTGGGCTTGCCATGGATCAGCACAGTACAAAATACTTCACCCTTTGCTAATAAGTTTACTGCATTGAACTTTTCACCAAACACTGATACACCATCATTGTAGAAAGAGTTGCAGTCTACCTGATCAATTTGCATTTTTGGTGGTTGGTCTTTGTAACTGAACTAGGTTTACTTGATTTGCAAAACTTTTGAAAATTATTCCATTTTTTACACTTGTGACATTGCTGACCAAATGCTAAGCAACTTTCTCTTTTAAACTCATGGTTGGCCCCACAATTACGACAACTAACAATGAAGCTTGACTTGGGTTTTGCTGATTCACCCTTGTGCTGTACTGAACAGCATTTATTCTGCATTGAGCATGTTCCTTTAACTGAACTAGTCTTAGAACTTACTGCCACATGTTGCATGCTGTCTGCATTTGCTCTGGAGCCTACTGAAACCATACACTTGTCACTTGCAAGCATATTCGGGTGCCTTTCTGTGTCTTCATGGATCTGACAAATCTCAGTAGCCTTACTCAATGTTAAGTCTCTGTCACGAAGCAAAATCTTTCTCACAGCAGCACTATTAATATCACACACAAGCCTGTCCTTTATTAGCTCATCTTTTAAATCACTAAACACGCAAGTTTTAGCTTTGTTTCTCAAGTCAGTAATGTAGGCTACAAATGTTTCTCCTAGCCTTTGGTCTCTTGTATAAAACAAATGCCTCTCTAAGTAATATTCATCCGGGGGTTTCACATTTCTCTAAATTTACGCTTCAAACACTTAGGATCTTCCCTTGATTCAGCTGCCTTCACCTTCATACACTGCTGGTGCATACACAAATGAATGTTCTCTATCAGCTGCCTCTGACCCAGCTAGGTTTAGCAAAGTGAATGCCCTGGAGCATGCATCTTTATGTAAGTAAGCTGCTTGTATGAAAATATCATACTCTTGCACAAATGTTCTCCAATTCTCTGCAATATTCTGATCAAATAAAGTGTACCTGGTCTGTGAAATGCCTCTGCCATATTAACACATCAGCGAAGGTTTTTTTTGCAAGTATGCATGAACACATACACATAAATATATACGCTAAAAATTTATACCAGTACTTTTAACTATGCTCAGTAGCAAAATAAGCCTCTGAGTAATTGAACTCTGGAAAATATTTGGCGACATAAATCTCCCGGGCATTGTAATACTCTTGAAATTATTGTACTGTAAAGTCATTTATAATCATTTTAAGAAACTTTTAAAGTAACTGCACATTGCAAATAAACTGGAGAGCAGGAGAAGCTCAGAGTGAGAAATATTTCTAAGTAACTGTATGCTGTGAATAAACAGTACACAGAAACTCTTCCAAAATGGCTGCACTTTTCCAAATAACTAGAAAAGCAGTTGTCGCCTCACAGCAAGAGGTTTTCTGGTGGACAGCGCAGTGGTAGCATTGTCACCTCACAGCAAGAGTTTCTCTGGTTTGATTCTCGGCCGGGGGTGCCTTCTGTGCAGAGTCTGCATGTCCTGCCTGCATTCGTGTGAGTTTCCTCCTGGTGATCCGGTTTCCTCCCACATTACAAAGACATGCATCTGGAGCATTTCTCTCTGAGTCTCTGCTAAAAATTGGCTCGTTCCAAGTCGGACTTTCCCGGTTAACAAATGTTAAATAAATAAAATAAATAAATAAATAATTCTATACAGTGCAAGAAACAGTTTGTAATGGCAGCACTTTGCGAGTAGACACACCCAGCATAAGAAACTTTTCAAAATGGCTGTATTTGACTGCACTTCACAAAACAGTTGCACTTTGCACACAATAAACTCTTCGGAATAAATGCATAGTAATAAACAGACACTGTAAGCACTTTTGCACACTTTGTGATACTCTGAATAACTCTAGTTATGCTGTTCGGAGCTTTAGTTAATGAGAAATAACTCTTTTTGTACCAAAACACTGTAATTTGCCAAAAAACATGAAGTCGCCTTGCTTTATTTATTCTTAATATGCCCTTTCTGCCCTTTATTATATTTGTTTTTCCCTTTTAATCTCTTTTCTTGTGCTTGTTTTACTCTAAACATGCTTGTTTAGCAATTCCGAGGTGACTGTGTACCTACTGTGTGCTTTTCTGGTAATCATTTTATCAAATATCTTAACTTTGAGCATTTCGCTTAATTAATAAGCTTTTTATGCCTTTCATTTGCTTAATAAATGTTTTTGTGTTATATGTTTGTGCCCTTGTAATGCTCAGTTTTATCTTTTTTTAATAAAATAATTGTTTGTGCAAGTTTTCATTACCTTTAGCTTGTTTCTGGCCCTTTTTTGCAGTCATTTCTGTTATTCTGCCTTCACTGTTGCTTCTGCACTTTGTATCACTCAAAAGCAGTCTCTGGAACCCCTGTTCTGACACCATGTTGTTCATCCCATCAGGATGAAATAGACAAACATGCATGGCCTTTGTTCAAGCAGTTTTATTATGTACAAACACATCAGGATTGAGGCAGATAGCTTTAACTTAGATAAACTTATAAACAGACTGTTTCTCTCATACATGCTCACTCTCTGGCTGCACTCTCAAAATGGCACTGAAGCTAGCACGCGCTTCCTGTTTATATATGCATGTTCAGTCCTTGGAAATGCTTCTTAAATGTACAACACACACACACATTCTACAATAGCTTCTCCCACTTGGTCAGAAGGGATAAGGTTAGCTGTCTTAATGAGTTTGGCAGAAGCTGACTTTGACAGAGAAATTACTACATGATCTGACCTGGGGTTTGAAGAAGGAATTTGAGAGACTGGGACACTTTACATAACTTTTCAGATTTTCTTTAAACAGGTGACTGGCTGCTAAAAAGCATCACTGAAGGCTGGCAACGCAGGAGGAAATGCTGCTGGTCGAGGAAAATCCATCTGTAACGAATCCTAATACCTTTGTTGAGATTCTGGCTGTTCATATTCTCATTAAAAAAATCCTTAATTCTGGCCTGTATATCAGAAAACGATCATTCCTCATAAAGGTAATCTGAATAAAAACTTTTGTGAGAGTTAGTTTCTCCAGTCTGTGGAGAGGAAATATAAGAAACACAGTCCAAATCTAATTTCTGTTCCTCATATTAGAAATCAGTATCCAAATGAGAGGAAAATCCTTTCCTTTTTCTATGAGGAGAAGATCCAGCCTTTAAAGACTGAAAATTTCTGAATAAACCCTTAGCAAGTACCAGCCAGTCTTCGTTACCTGCTTTAGGAGAACAAAAACATCTAGTTTTATTTTCAATTTCTGTGAGACCCCCATCCCCCAAAGAAAAGAGTGGCTTAACGGATGGTCCCTACCCCAGAAATAAAGCTTCTCAGAGTGGCTTGGTGAGGGAGTCCCTCACAGTCCTTTCCCCAGTGCAAGCAAGGGTAGTTCTCCCATACTTAAAAAGGGTAGCTGAGTTGTTGCCAAGGATGTAACTGCCTGCCTTTCAGTTCTTTAGTGTCTTTCTGAGGAGCAGTACCAGAGGAACCAAGATAAGAGGTCTGAAGAACATCCATTAGTGGCTGGAATGAAGACAGAAGCCTCCCAAATATTTTTTTCTTGTGGCTTGGGGAGGAATCTGTAGTGTTATTTTGATCCAAGGTCCATATAAGCAACCTTACAGTAGGTAGCAGATTCTAGAGGAATCTGTGTTACCTCTTGACTGAAAAACACTTTCTGAGGTAAGATGTTTTACAGACAACCACCAAACACACTGGCACCAGCCCCTCACAACACTGTTATGCAGAAGCAGCACACATTTCTTCACAAAAATTGAAACTAAATAAGGAAATCCCCACATGGATCCAAATGTAGAAATGATAAAATCAGCAAGCAAAGGAGAATAGTATTGCTGGAACTGAATTCATCCTCAAATCCTGATGAGTACCTTCATGAGGTGGACCCTGTTTTTACTAAATCTCACCAAGACAACCCTGATATATAGACTGTATTTTATATAGCATATATTTATCATGGACATAAGTAGGTTAAAAAAATAAAAAAAAGACAGCTGGGTGCACAAGTCCAAGGATAAAAAAGAGCCCAATCCTGGTTTGTGCACTGGTGCCAGGACTGTAAAAAATGACAGTGTAGAATCCTCAAGATATGGAAACATTCCTACAATATGGTTAAGCCAGGATCAGGAGGAGGAAGATGGTCCCCCCTGTTGTAGAAGGATGTAGTAGCCCACAAAAAAAAGACAAAAACTGATAGGCCAAGAAAGAGCCATAAAGATGACAGAGTGGAATAGTGAAGATAATAAAGAAGTTATTTATTGTTACTGTTATGCAAGAAAACCAGAATTTCCAGATAGAGGATATTCAAAAAGATTGAGAAAAATTAGAGGAAAGAAGAAAACTTGCAGAAGAAAAACTGCCAAAATCTTCAAATGCAAATGTGTGTTTATTAATACAACACATACATGAAAACATTCTATAGACCAAGAAACTTTGGACAGTTTAGAAAAAGAAGAGCTTGAGGAACTGCAAACATCTAAAGAACGAAACCTAAAGATGTTTGCATACTATGATAAAGAAAAATGGGCATGGGAAAGAGAGATTTGATATGGTGCAATATTTATGCAAAGGAGCAAGCCAAACTAATCAATACAAAAAAGCAGTCCCAAAGATATTTCAAGAGAAATACAAACAAAGGCACCCAGATATGGAAAATTTCACAATACAAAGAACAAGTCACAAAGGGGGAAATAGAACAGAAAATTAGTAAAACAGAAGTTAAACAAATAGAAGCTGAAGTTACAAAATATCTGCAAAGTGAAGGATTTAGTGTAGAAAGTCTAACACAGGATGTTATGTGATCCTATCTCGCCTACATTCAATACTGATGGGCTCGGAGCCAATCCCTCGGCTCCGACTCGGCACGCTATGCTATAGAGCGAGGCCTCTTATTGGCTGAGCTATTTCTTATCCCAGGATGCACCACCACTAATCCCCCAGATCTCGTTTGCCGCTTACTAAGCTAGGACGTGGTCTCAACTTGGCTGGGCTAAGTACTACTTTATTTAGGCTTTTCCTGTCAGGAATTTGCTTATTTTGAACCCAAAAGCTGTTTTAACAGCTATTGTTGTGATACGAGTGTGTTTTGCGTAGTTTTATTGAGGAATTTGTGTTTTTTTCGTCAGGGAAGGTTTCCCGTTTTAGTTAGAGGGGCCTTCCTTTGCTATTTGCTATTCTAGCGTTTGTTTGTGGGTCAAGTACCCGTTTAAGTTAGAGGGTCTTGACCCTCTCTTTCCGTGTTTTTTGTTTAACTGTATTTAAAAAAAAAAAAAAAAAAACTTGGTATTTCTTTCATATTTAAACTGCTAGTTTTTGGTATGTCAAAAGAACATAGACCCTCCGGGTTTAAAAAGTGCGCGAGGTGTGGTTATAAGATGTCCATAACGGACGACCACTTATTGCTTAGGCGCCAAGCACCTACAAGAGTCATGTAGCATGTGTCACGCCTTTTCATCAAGAGTCCTCCAGGAGAAGAAGAACAAATTAATCCTAAAAGGTTTGATAAAGCCTTCCTTCGAGGAGGCTTTATCTTCATCTTCCTCTCCTTCAAAAGAAAAGCACCAGTCTGTCAGAACCGACTGCCAAAAAACCTAGGCAGGCTTCTCCATCAGCTCCACGGACTTCAGAGCCGAGGGAGGAACGGTCTGCCTCGATGCCTCCAGTCTCGACCCCTCTGGTTTCGGAGCTGAGGACTGGGGCATCGAGGCATCCATGATATTGGAGCCGATGAAGGTTGCCGGCTCAGACTCTTCTCCTTCGGCACCAAAGTCCTCATCGGCACCGAGGGAAATTGCCCTGAGATCTCCCTCGGAACCGATAATTATTGAATCCATTCGGAGCCGGTCCCCTAGTCCTGTGGAGCCGATGGAGAAATCATTTCGGACCCGATCGGTATCATCCAGATCCTCCAAGATGTCTGATTCGGACATCGACAGGGTGCTCCTAAGACTCTTCCAGTCTCCGGTGTTCCAAAAGCTAGTTTCGGCTCCAGCCCATTCGGCTTCGGAGCCGATGGTTCACCTTCCTATTATGGTTCCTCCTCCAACAGCCTTGGCACCGTTGAAGCCGGTGCTGGTGGAACTGGTGGAGATTTTAGGGTCGGGCCCGACCCTTACTCCAACTCCGGCTCTTGAGTCGGAGTTCGGTACGCGGACTTCTTCCGTCGGCCCCGGGGGGATGCTTCGGGATTGATGTTTTCGGTCCCAAGTCTTCCTCTTGGTGCATCGGCGGCGGGAGTGCCATCGACCATCGTGACCACGGAGGTGGGACCCTCCCGGTATTCTGGTGGTCCCACCTTCAGGGCTATGAGGAGTGCGTTAGCCAAATCATCTTTGGCTACCTCCACGGTCTCCCCAGCTCCTTCCCTGCATACCGAGACTGGGTCTTTGCCAGTCCCCCTGTCCTTAGACACCGGAGCCCCGGGGCCTGAGGTTACCCCCACTGGGGTTTCCCCCCCTCCTGGAGGTCCTTCTGAAGCTTCTTCGGAAGAACCCCCAGGAAAAGATCGTGCAAGAGGAAGCACGTTGACTCCCCTGATGAGTCTCTTACATCAGACACTGATCTCGATGAGGCAGAGGGGTCCCCTAAGTCATCCTCAGATAATGTCTCCTTTGCAGACATCCTGGAAGCCCTTAAACAATGAGGCGGCTGGCAGTCCAAACCCCCTTCTGCTGATGAGTCAGTGTTCCTTAAGGCCTTCGGGGCTCAGCCCTCCGCCTCCTGGGTGTCTCTGCCCTTCGACGAGCTCTTGGATTTGATCTGTCACCCAGACTGAACCGGTGCCTGCTCGTCCTAATAAATTCCTCTCGGCACCCCCTGAAAAAGAGTTTCTAACTAAAGGTGTGGCTGTAGATGCTTTGGTGGTGGCATCTGCTACCCAGCAAGATGTAGCAGAGGCTTCGATGTCTGTCCATCCTCCTAATAAGGAGTCTAGGAGCATGGATCGGTACGGAAAGCGCACCCTAAGTTCAGCGGCCTTTACATTAAGGTCCTTGAACTACCTTACGCACTTTACCAGATTTCAGAGGGATCTGATTAAAGAGCTTTCCGATACCCTCTTGGGTAACCTGCCTGAGGAGCTGGCCCAGACGGATGGCTCTCAGCTGGCTACATTATCGTCCATTTCAAACTCATCCATGAGGCTCATTTCTTATGCGGCCGAAGGGGCAAGTAGAGCGGCGGGTACAGGCATTGCTCTATGGAGACAAGCCTGGCTACGCCTGTGTCATTTCGCGGAGGTCTTTAAGTCTTCCTTTGCCGACGCCCCCTTTGATGGGTCCTCCCTGTTTGGACCCAAGGTAAAGGACACACTGACCTGCTGTGAACAGGAGGGTAAGGCTCTGACTGCCGTAGGGGCACGATTTTCCACTCCTTTTCAGCCTTATCCCAAGGCTAAAAGAGGAGGGAAAATGTGGTTCCGTAGATCTCAGAAGCCTTACCCCTCTCAGCAGGATGATGGGTGCAGGGTGGGAGGGTGGCCTAATGGTTAAGGTGTTTGCCTTACAAACACAGGATGCAGGGTTTGAGTCTCACAAGGGATAATTGGCTAGGCTGAAAATGGCTCGCAAGAGCAGTTAGCTTAGTACTAATCTATGAACCTTTATCTATGAACCTATGATCCCCCTTCCAGAGGCAGGGGAGGGGGAAATTCTTCCGGAAGACGCCGTCCCAGAGGCGGCAGAGGCCCTCGCAACACTGGAGACCGTGAGTCCTTTCGTGGCTCTTCAGCCTTTCACAGTCCCTGAGGGATTGCCTGACTGTGTAGCTCCGGAGCCAGTCAGGGGTCATTTTTCGAGGCACCTAGAAGCCTGGGAAGGTATCACTCAGGACCGATGGGTGCTTCGAATTATCGCCGGAGGTTACTCCATCCCTTTCTTTCACTCTCCACCTCAGTCCAAAAAAATCCTGGACCCACCACCCAGTCAACGGGAAACTGCAGCCTCAGAAGTTTCAAAGCTGCTGCAAAAAGGAGTCATCCAACCGGTCCTCGCAGACCAGATCGGATTAGGGACTTACTCAAGATTCTTTTTGGTGCCAAAAAAGACCGGGGACTTGAGACCCATTTTAGATCTCAGCATTCTAAACCGTTCAGTCAAAAAATCCAAGTTCCGAATGGTCACCCTACAAGCCATTCTCCCATTGCTGGAGAAAGGTGTTTGGATGTGCTCCATAGATCTCAAGGACGCTTATTACCATATCATGGTACATCAAGCGTCCAGGAGACACCTGCGCTTCAGCCTAGGAGGCAGTCATTTTCAGTTCCGTGCGCTGCCCTTTGGTCTCACCACAGCCCCCAGGGTGTTCACCAAATGTTTGGCGGTCGTGACTGCTCACCTGAGAAGTCTAGGATTCCAGGTGTTTCCGTATCTAGACGACTGGCTCCTAACTGCCACCTCCGAGCATCTACTATTGCGGAGCCTACAAGCCACTATTTCACTGGGCAATTCCCTTGGAATCACCTTCAATTGGCTAAAGTCTGTATTGCTGCCTTCTCAACGCATAAGATTCATAGGAGTAGAGATAGACTCAAACCAAATGCGGGTCTATCTACCTACAGACAGAATACAAACCATTCAGGCTCAAGTTCGAGCCTTACTTCCCAGATCCAAAGCCCCAGCCAGAATGGTCCTGCAGCTACTGGGTTCCATGTCCGCCACGGTTCTTCTAGTTCCCCTGGCAAGGTTGCACATGAGAATTCTCCAGTGGCTTCTTTCAGCTCAGTGGTCCTTTCAGGAACTCCCTCTCAGTCACCTTATATGGATCACGGAAACCTGCAAACAGGACCTTCGCTGGTGGCTAGTGCCCTCCAATCTGGATTAGGGACGACCCTTTGTTCCACCTCCTCCTGCGGCAACTTTGACCACGGACGCCTCCCAGATGGGGTGGGGGGGGCATTCCCTGGGCAGGTCAGTCCAAGGCAAATGGCACTCAGAAGAGACCCTACTTCATATCAACATCCTAGAAATGAGGGCGGTGCTTCTGTCCCTTCAAGCCCTTCACAATTACCTCCCTCAGGGCGTAATTGCCATTCACTCAGACAACATTTCAGTTGTCTGGTACCTGAACAAACAGGGAGGGACCAGATCCTATCCTCTTTGCAGAGAGGCCATGAGAGTTTGGGAATGGGCAGTGTCCGCTTTCTAGTGGCTACTCATATCCCGGGCAAGTCCAATGTGATAGCCGACAGACTGAGCAGAACCATCCTCTCTCCTCACGAATGGTCTCTGAACATTACAGTTGCAGATCAGATATTCAGCAAATGGGGAGTTCCGTGTTGCGACCTCTTCGACTCCACTAAATGCAGTGCAAAAGTTCTTCTCCTCACCAAGAGCCCCATGGACTAGCCCTGGCCCACCGGCTTGCTTTTTTGCCTTCCCCCCAGTTCCTCTCCTTCCCAGGGTGATCCAAAAGGCATCTCTCTTGGGGAGCAAAATGATCTTAGTTGCTCCTTACTGGCCTAGTCAAGTATGGTTCCCCTATCTTTGGAAGTATGCTCTGGAGGGTCCATGGTTCCTGGATCAGATCCCAGACCTTTTGATTCATCAGTCGGGACTATTCCACCAGTCCCTACACACCTTAAAATTGACGGCTTGGCTCCTCCTCTTCCGACTATAGTAAGGAGTCATACATTGGATCCAGAAGTTGTACACATCTTATCTTTGGCCCACAAGTCTACTACAAAGAAATTGTATTCTAGCAAATGGAAAAGATTTGCTATTTGGGCTCAACTCCGGGGCCTGGATCCCATCACTATTCCCATATCAGAAGTACTGAAATTTCTAACTTCTCTTTTTAATCAAGGCTCTTCAGTCTCTACCATTAAGGTTCAATTGGCAGCTATTTCCAATTTTCACGAATCTATAAACCCACCTTTAATGAGCAACAGATTGTGTAAGACCTTCTTGAAAGGTGCTGTGCTTTTAAGACCTCCAATTTCTCATCCTGCTCCTCCATGGGATCTCAATGTGGTGTTACGCACCTTAACTTCCTTCCCCTTCGAACCGGCAGCGACATGTGATTTAAAATTTCTATCGTGGAAGACTGTCTTTCTGGTGGCAATTACTTCTGCCAGGAGGGTTTCAGAGCTTCAAGCTTTGTCCGTAAAACCTCCGTACTTGGTTTTTCACAAAGACAGAGTATCTCTCAGGCCAAATCCTTCCTTTGTCCCTAAAGTCTGTTCCAGTTTCTGCCTACAGCAATCATTAGAACTTCCAGTCTTAGTATTCTAACAAGGCGGAATTCATATTCCACACATTGGATGTCCACAGGCAGTTGCGTTTTTATTTAGATAGGACCAAAACAAACAAGGAAAACAGATCAGCTGTTTGTATCCTTTGCAGATAATAAATTGGGCAAAGCCGTCACAAAGGTCACTATTGCCAAATGGATTAGGGACTGTATTACTCAAGCTTATTCTTATTCTAACAAAGAACTTACCACCTCTGTCAAAGCTCATTCTACAAGGGCTATGGCTACTTCGATAGCATTTCATTCTAAGCTTGCCATTAGTGACATTTGTGCTGCGCTACATGGTCTTCCCGACACTTTCATTTCTCACTACAAATTGGATGTGGCGTCTAGAGGACGAGCTTCATTTGGTTCCACAGTGCTCAGGAGTGTTTTCCAATGAGCCACCCAGGATTTAGGTGCTAGGGATGCTGTCCCATCAGTATTGAATGTAGATAGGATCACGTAACATCTTTTAGTTACCTTACCATAACTTTAGATGTTTGGGATCCATCTCGCCTACATTCCTAATAACCCACCCTCCTTCCCCCTTCCTTGGAGATCAGAGGATATCAGAAGGTCCGAATCCTGTTGTTTTATCTCGAAACATCTAACAATGTTATATAAACAAGTTGTGCATGTGTGCATGAATGCGGACAAACAAGATCTGGGGGATTAGTGGTGGTGCATCCTGGGATAAGAAATAGCTCAGCCAATAAGAGGCCTCGCTCTATAGCATAGCGTGCCGAGTCGGAGCCGAGGGATCGGCTCCGAGCCCATCAGTATTGAATGTAGGCGAGATGGATCCCAAACATCTAAAGTTATGGTAAGTACATAACTAAAAGTTATGTCAGAGCATGATAGAACAATGAGTCCCCAAAGTAAGGAAAAACAGGTTGATCGGGAGACATCTGAAGAAGAAATATAAACATGGGGAAAAAAAATAAATATTTATGCAAAGGAGAAAGCAAAACTAATCAGTATAAAAAAGCAGCACCAAAGATATTTGAAGAGAAATACAGCCAAATGCATGTGGATATGGAAATAATTTTCACAATACAACAAATATGAAAACAAAGTGGGAAAGTAGAAAAGAGGATTAGTAATGACAGTTAAAGAAACAGAAGCTGAAGTCCTGGATTACCTGTGAAGTGAAAGATTTAGTGTAAAAATTCCAACTCTGGTAATGTCACAGCATGATGGAACAATGAGTCCCTAAATTAAGGAGACACAGGTGGAACGGGAAGCATCTGGTCACTTGCCACATGAAGATACTTTAGAGCTTTCAGCAGGAAAACGGTACAAAAGTTCAGTTGGAGTTGCACAGCAAGGGAAGGAGCACAAAACAGTGGCAACTCTGACATTGTCAATGTTGTGGAGTGATAAGCCAGTCAGTTCCCATATGAAAAGCAATGGATGATGCAGGATGCAGCTGAAGAGAATATGTCACAAGAAGATGTTCTGGAACTTTCTGTACAATGCCTGCAGGAAATTGAGAACAAAGAATGTGCACTCAGTTTAGAAGTAAATGATTTAATGAAGAGTTACTTTATTTAACAGGGATGGATAGACATATTAAGATTGATGAAAGAAATAGATTACAGAAAGTTAATACATCCTAAAATGCTAGACATCTGTTAAACAAAAGAAGAGTAATCAAGAGTATTAACAGAAATTCATGTGATATAGCAGAAGTAAATAGGATATATTACTGTACAGCTAAATTAATAACGTATAGTCTTACCACAGAAACACAGGGCAGTAAGGGAAAGTATGGAAAGAAATCAAATGCCGTCATGGAAGTATCGAATAGAAAAAACTGTAAAGCAATTAATACAAGAAGTGTCACTTGTTAGAGTGTAGAAGAGGGAATAGATCAACAAAAATACTTAGAAAGATAGATGTGATAACAGCGATGCACACTATCAGAATAACTATTGCAAATAATAAACTAAAGATACCAGCACAGGCAGAAAAGCTTAGAAGATTACAGATAAATATAAAAGTACAACATACTCAATTGATGACCCAAAAAGTTTATAGAGAATTGGGAAACAAAGCTAAAGGAATAGAAATGCTACCAAAAAAGAAGAAATAGACACAGTTTGGAAAAATATCAATGAAGGCCCTGTGGAACATAACAAAGATGCTGAATGGACTGATGAAGTAAAAGAAACAGTATGAAGTTCAAATGTACAGGAAATTAAATGGTATGAAGTAATGGCCAGATAAATTGAAAGAAAATTAAGAAAAGCTTCTAAATGGAAGACTCTAGACCCAGATGCAATACCTAACTTCTGGCTAAAAGTATTAACATTTTTACACAAAAATTTAGTCCTGAGTAAGAATTGTTTATGTGCGCATCCCTAACAGACCCTAACCTAGTTAATAGCAGGAACAATTATAATCCTCTTTAAAAGTGAACCTGCAAACTATCCTAAAAACTATAGGCCTATAACTTTCCTTCTGATGTGTAACTATATACTGGAACTGATGCTGATAGAGTTTGTAGTCATTTAGAAGAATACTCAGTCATGACAATAGAACAAAATGGTGGCAGAAGAAAGTCATATGGAACAAAGGATCATTTTTATGTTAAATAATGTCATAATGGAGAATTGTAAAAAGTGGAAGAATCTAAGTATGGTGTAGATAGATTACAAAAAACATTTGACAGCATCCCACATTCATTGATAAAGCAGATGTATAAGATACACCCTACATTGATCATCTCACATTACAATAACAATGAAACAGTGATAAACTACTTTGCAGCTAAACCATGATAAAAGACAAGTTATTATCCTAGGAGTAGAACTTCAAAGGGGGATATTCTGGGGTGACACTGTCACCGCTGCTCTTTTGTTTTTCTATTAATTCATTAGGCTGTCTACTTAACAGATTAATAAATGATTCAGACAGGCAGAGGACCAGCACCGCATAAAAAAGAGCACATTTATTAAGCAAACCAAGTTAAGAAATTTAAGCGCTTTTGCATAGCACCACTACACGTCATCAGACATAACCACATCAAATAACTGATCGCCTTTTAAAATAAACACCATTCAATCCTAGACCAATAAAAAGAAATTAGTCTCATTGAGTAGACTGAGGATATGCCATAACGCTAAATAGCGTATATTCAAGCTAATACTTTCCAGACTGAAATGCATCAAAAATATATATATCAGTGCAGCAATACAACATACTTACATATAATTCACATAAATATTTAAAACTTCAGAAGTTATCATTAATTTTGTGAGTCTTCACTCGATCATAGAAATTGCTACTCAAATCACCATGGTAGTGAACAATCTCAGTTCGAAGGCTCAGTAGAAATAAATTGAAGTTGCATATAATATATCCAGTTCAAGAGTCAAAAAACACATATTACATTCATCCTAGTAAGGATAAAAAACATTGTTACCTAACAATCATGCAATTTCATAAACTGGAGTGATAACCCTATCCATTCAGGCTCTTCTCATACTTAAATCTCACGAGTTTACACTCGCATAGAAATGCTATTGTTGTTACCATGGCAATATACGGTGTAAGCATAAAACTGTAAACAGCAAATATAACCGAACTCAAAATTATGTAAAATACATATTAAAAACATATAAATGGCACTCATCACTATAACCATGGGCTGTTATATATAAAACATTAAACATTCTTGATCTGTTCTTAAAAATAATAGAAAATTAATTAAATCAAATCGTATAAAAAGTACAATTTCTTAAATAAAGAACTTCAAGGCTATCAGCTAGAAATCAATCCATCTATTAGAAGCACCATCTAATACCATTGATCAAACTTGTGCATGATTACAATCACACAGAAATATTAATGGAAACATAAAAAATGAATGAAGGTACGTAGCAATATAGAATCCAATGTGTCCAACCAAATAGAAAAAAAATCTATCTTACTATGTGACAACAACCTCATAGAAAATGTTATCTAATCAAAAGTGCAATGAAGTTAGACATAAAAAATTATAAATGCTCCATATAATATAACTTTTCATCTCATCAGCACACTGTAAAGTGATACCACCAATAAAATAAACAGTGTTGTGCATCAACTAAAATTATATCTCAATGAACTAACTAAATATAAAACAACCTATCAGACAGTAAACACCGTGAACATAAACTCCAAATATATGTTACATTATGATCTAAAACCTTCAACAATAAGACATCAACTTCCTATCTCTCAAAAAAGGTGTGAAGGAAATAGCTTCATTAAGACCCTGCAATTTATCTGCCTATATTAACAATCCATCTTTGTTCATCCTTCTCCAATGCATTCCTGTTATCACCTAACCTGACCATAAGGGAAAGAACACGAAGGGTAAGAAAATAAAAACTATCTTCATGGTTCTCATCTATGATATGTTTAGCCACAGCACTCCATAGTATCCCCAATATTACTGTAATAGATATGCTCCCTTATTCTATCTCTAAGAGCCCTAGTGGTCATACCTATATAAAATTTTAGGCATTGATTACACTGTGCCAGATACACATTACTCGTAGAACAATCTGCATAGTGTCGAAACACATACCTCTTACCTGTTGTGGGATGCACAAAACCATTCCTATTAACAACATACTTACAGTAGTTACAGCGTCTACAGATATAGGTACCTTCTCTATCCGATTGTATCTGATTATATAAAAAAACCTGTTTTATGGCAGAGTCGTCTTTTCAGGGATTTTACATTTCTATAGGTAATTTTAGGATGAGACCCACAACATTTCTGATAGTATCATCCACTACTAATATATGCAATTTTTATGTGCAAAATCCATTATATATTTATTATCTGAAGTAAAATCAAGACATAATCTACACACACACACTGCTATTTTGTGTTGGCACTTAAGTATGGGAAAACAGGCTATATTAATCCCAGTAGGTGGGGATATGGCATAATCCATTGGAGGTCTATCTATGAAGGATACTATGGCAGGCATGGAGAGGGTTTGCGCTTTCGTGTGCAGCTTTGGGGCATTCTGGAGTCCAGGGTCATTGTTGGACTCCTTGTAAAAAAAAGCATGATGACCGGCTGTTGCAGGGAGGTTCCAGGCTCAGAGTGTAAGGTGGGCTCTGCACAGGTGAGCAGGTATGTCACCACCATGATGACCTGAAGCAACGAAAGGGAGATCTCTTGGACACCTAGGTCTGAGAAGCTTGGGCAGGAAATGCCCCGTAAGTATGTAAGTAACTTTACCTCTGTTTCGCATATATCTAATTTGAATGTCTGCCATACTGGTATGCATAATGGGATGCTTCTCTCCCAACAGCTGCAGAGGAGAGGGCTCGCAACATCGAGGCGCATGCGGGGCGCTTGGCCAGGTTGCACCATGAGTGTAGTGAGTATGGGTGTATTATGCTAACTGTACACAAATAAGCAAGAAATAGGAAAGCACTGACTGCAATAAAGTATACAACGTTTGTAATGCAATAAATGTGGACTTACAGCTTGTACTGCAATAACTGAAAACTGCCAACTGTAGTGCAGTAAGCAATAAAGAGTAAAGCATTAAGTGCAAGAAAGTATGTACAATAAAGTTTGTAGTTCAATAACTGTGGAATTAGAGCTGTATTGCAAGACCTGAATAATGACAACTGATGTGCATTAAAAACTCAAAACACTGCCAGTAACTGCATTCACGTATATACAATAAAGTATGTTGTGCAATGTGTGGATGGAATTAGAGCTGTTTTGCAAGAAATTGATTATGACAATTGTTCTGCAGTAACACATGAACCAATACTAATAACACCAAGGTAAATTGTGAACATCAGGATTGTCTTGTTTTAACCACTATACTAGAGCTGTGTGCAATCAGGCTGCGAAGTAAGGTGCTGCAGTGATGTACAAGACTGTAATAGCTATAGAGTGCAAATAGAATGGCTGCAAAATGTAACGCATATAGTATGGTTCAAGGCTGATTCTAGGCCAGTATTGTTCACATAATGCTCTGTCATCCACAAACAGCAGGTAAGCAAGGTATATGGGTGAGGTAGTCCACTCCATTATCTGATATTGTTTGTTGACTTCACAGATATTTCAAACCAATAACAATAAATTGTGCACACCTGCAGTCTGTATAGTAATGTATAGATTGCCTAATGTCTATGTCATGCTAGTAGTCCATGCATGTGTATTCTACTGGCATTGCAGTCGAGTATAAAACTGTAGTACAAATAACAGGTCATATTTTGGTTCCAGGTGAGCTCAAGGCAAATATCAGTTAGTCAGTAATCAGCAGTGACTCAGAAACTCAGTTTGTTAAATGCTATGTATGTAGTACATTTTGCCACACACAGACCATGGGTTCAAATCCAGTGATATATAGCACTGAATATTACAGTATCAGTCACGTAATGATTTTCTTTCCACAGGAACTACAGGTAAATGGGTAAGGTAGCCTAACATACAGCATAACATAAAGGAAATAAATATAATGATAATAAAATAAAGTGACATAAGTAGAATGTATAATCATGATATGGCTGTATGCCTGGGGTATCTGTTAAAAAATTGCTGCAGTCAATTCACACACTCCATACAGATATGCTCTGCAGTCAGTGCTATTGAGTTCTATCCCCATGCCTGCCAAGCAAGGCATGATAGTCGTTTACTTTCTCTACTGTACACATACATGTCTCTCAAGTGTCACTTAGTGTAATTAGTGCATAACCCATCTGTCATAGGAATACTATCGACATGATTATCTAAATAGCAAAGTATCACTGCATCTGCACACAGTACACCTTTGTAGTTATATAGGCTCACCTGGTGAGCAAGTGTTATGTGTAGTTGTGTACCTGCAGTTGTTTCTGCTTCGCCCATACTGTCCCATGTGAATAACTTGAGAGGTATGTACATGCTACAGGAGCTATAGGGGACTTTTACATATAAAGAAATGACAGACCTGTAGAGTAGATAGTAGTATTTTTGTCAAGTAAATAGCCAATAATGCTACTAATGGACTGTTTTTCTCTCTCTCCCCACACCTTATCTTCATTTATTTATTATTGTAATTCATTGGTTATGGTTTAATATTAACATATGTTGTTACATTAAACTGTATTTGGGGCATGTGTTTTATTATTGTTATGTATCATAATGGTTGCATATTAACATATCTTGTTTAATTACCTATTTTGTTGGCCTTATGCCGTAACTCTTACTGGTATGCTGTTAATATACTAACTGTTCTGTTATTTATTGTTGTGTTGCACATAATATGCATTGATGTGTACTTGGGTTATTTCCACTGTTCTGGCATGCTGTTACTAACAATATGTTTTGTTCATAACTAACCTATATTTATTGCTTTACCTCCATCACCACAGCATGTCAGGGTAGGTTGGTTCCTGATGATCCACCTACCATGCCTCATCTGGCCATGGCACCAGGTCCTAGCACATCTGGGACCCATGCTGGTGGTGTCCCCTCTACGCCCCTGCACCACATGCAGTGTCAGGTGAAACCACCTCAGGGGACGGGGCCCAGCCTTCTCCTGGGAGTGGTGGCAGAGGGGCTGCTGTCACCCAAAGACAAGTGCCGGTCATGGTGCTCAGGATAGTTCAGCATACTTATGAATCATGCCTGGGCCAGGTTTAGGGCACGCTGGCCAACCTGGTGGGGCAGACTGGCCCTGGCACCCAGCCTCCAGCACAGCTGCATTCAGGGCAGTGAAGGAGCAGTGTTGACTGTCTCACGGGTGGGGACATGAGTCATGCTGCTGCTGTTTGGAGGCACATGTGTCTGCAAATGCATCCTCTCTTACCCATTGTACACATATGTCCCTTCCCCAACATTACATTCTCTCCTTATAAAAAAAAAAAAGAAATAAAAAAAATGGCTACCTGTCCCACAAAAAAAAAATATTACCACATACATAGCCCTCCATTTTGCACGTGTCCACTGGATACAACTAATATGGTCTAATTGGCTTGACAACACATTTATGTTTTTCTCACCCGTCTCTCTGGGGTTTGAGAGTCCAAATTCAGGTACCAATTTGTCCAAATGCACAGCTGTTGGTGTACAACAAATGGATATCTATGGATCTTTCCTACACCCTTCCTGCACATCCCTACCTGCTTTTCACAATGTTTCCCCCCTGCTTGCCCCCATTTCACCACTGTCGTATCACCTCCTTTTTCATTTGGTTATATTTTTTTAGCGCAGGTTTGCCCAGATTTGCACGCAACTTAAATGAGCTTTAATGAGCTTTTGTGTTTACTGCAGTGTTAGTCATATGTAGAAAATAAATACCTCTGCCAAGTCTTGAACCCAAGCCTTTCTTCACCAAAAACACATGGCATTAGTCCATGTTATACAAGTCTTAGGTTAAACAGGTGTTTCCAGCTAAACATACTGAGTGCTACTTACAGTCATAGCAGGTACAGTATATGTGTCCTTTTACCAGCAGCTTAAATATAAACAAAAAATATGAATACAAGTATAACTATATCTTAACAGATTGATATATTAATATATCATATGTTTAAATATAGATATAAATGTAAATGTAAATATAAAGTAATAATATATTAATATATTATGTATTTACATATGATTATTCATATGAATAGAAATATGAATACAAATATAAATATATATTAACCATGTAAAGCCATGCTCATACACATGGATGTAGAAGTGTCCCACAGCCTGTATATGTGCACATATGTCTTGCAAATACACATATACCTGCAGTGACCCAGTAGCTCAGTGTATTGAATGTCTTGTTTGCAGTACATTTTGCTGCATGCAGTCCTGTGTTCAAATACAGCTTTGTGTTGTAGTCCAATTACATTATTGTGCTGACAGTAAGTAATGAGCAAGTCATGCATTATTAATCCACACAGGTTACTGCTAATTAATGAACTGCTACCTCATTTTACAGGTCAAAGGCCTGCAGGTAGGGACACATTGCACATATCTGTATAGCATAACTTTATGTTGCCTGCTACTCTGGTATTGGCTCTGTTGCATAACAGATGTTAATTAATCACATGCCTCAGTTGGTCTGTAAAGGGTACCCTTACCCCCAGCTCTGTTGTAACAACAAGGCAGACACAGCTACCACACATAAATATACATCTTGCTTTCCTCCAAAGTGTTCACACACCCCTATTTGTTCTAGCCTGCAGCATACACAGCTGTACTTAATGGTAGCTGCTATAGTCCTAGCATACCCCCAACACCATAGAACAAGGAATCTGGACACAGCCATATATATTGTGGTGATAAAGGCCCAGAGTTTTGGACACAGCACTTCTCTGTGGTCCATGTAACCTGCACCCCTTCCTAAGTCATACACATGCTGTCAGCAGTTTGGCACAGCCTAGGCCCCCAGCACCCCTACACCACACCCTATTTATGTGATCATACCTGTGCCACATCCCTGTCATCCGTGCCATCAATGCAGGGAAATGCAACTATGTGTGTAATGCACAGGGTGATATTATTACTACACATGTACTTCTGTAGTGCTGTATTGTTTTCCCATGCCACATGTTGTGGCCCACACCAGGTACTTTATGCTGACATGTGGCAGGACTATGCATCAAACTTTATGTATCCTATGTTGCATGATGCACTGGCGGGAGTATTACAGAATGACAGGTGTGTCACAGACCTGTATATGGGGTCTATATGACGGCATCGAAAACTCATTTCTTTGAATGGCTTTTCAATCAAAACTGTAATTTATAGAAATTCCTTTTGTGAGATCGCAGCACAGTGAAGATGAGAGAATTTGCCCTTACCTCACTGTAGTGCAATCTGATAGTTGGTATATATATTTAGCAAGGGGTGTGGGGGGCATTGTGATATAGACCCTGTATATGTGTCTGTTGCAGTGTTCTGAGGACATACACCATGGACACATGGCATCAATACAGTGGCACGGAATGGCATGGCAGCACAGCAGGTATATGACAACAGCAAGGTACATCAGTGTATGTGCATGGCTCCCTAGGTGCAAATGTGTAGAACAGTTTATCACTGACAATGGTGGCAGTCAGCATACTCATACAGTCATACTTTGTGTTAAGAACTCCAAAAAAGAACAAAATGGTAAAATAACGAAAAAACAAGCAGGCTGTAAGTACACCAAACTACACTATTTATTGTGAGCGCTTTTGTCAGAGACAATGCCCCAACTTCATCAGATGAAAGAAAAGACAGCAATTAACCAATTTATATACTTACAAGTGGATGCAATTAAACCAATCACAAATTAACCATCAATAAATTGCATTTGATAATTCATGTAGAGTTATAAAAACATCTAACTCCATTGTGGCAACAGTAAACTATTCAACTAATACAAGATAGCTTCTCCAATTACATTATGTATACTTAAAACCATATACAAAACATATCAGAAACCAATACATAAATACATGCATATAATAAAATATATATATGTTAAAGCTTAAACATTAACAAGGTGTAATACCCTTTCAGCTAAAATACTAGGGGAGCTAAACACATAGTTGATACAAGTGTGGGTAGTTCTAAAGTAAAAATTAAAACTTGAATGATTTTTACTTAATTATTCTTACATTTAAAAATGCAACTTATGTACATGAATATATACATATATATGTGTGAATAAAAGACCAGAAAACATGGTCCAGTAGACAAGTATATATAAATGCAACCTTATGGTAAATATGACACTGACTGTAGGTAGGCAAACAAATGCCAGTGTGACACTTACTGTAGAAAGGCATACAAACTATACCTAAACACTTAGAAAAACTGAAGTGCTGGTGCACAAGCTATAGGCACTACCTAGCAAGTGCTTTAAGCTTTAAAAGGCATTTGATTGATACATATTCATTAAGGCCAGGAGGTATGTGGGCCAATGTGTAAACTTGCCACATAAGCTCACATTCCTCAAGTTTAAGTTCCCATGGACTTCCTCGTATATTATGTTCTAACTGTTGCATTACTGCAAACACAAACTTGTGAGTGGGGTAATCTAAAATGTGTTTTGCCAACACATTTGTAGTAATCTGTTTGTGTATGCTGTACTGGTCATATATCCTTTGTTTTATTTTTCTTTCGGTTTGGCCAATGTAATATGATGCGCACCCCTCACATAAGGCTACATAGACTACCCCTTTGGTGTCACAGTTAAATTTGCCTTCTATATTGAATGTTCAATCCCTAATACAAAGTTTATTGCCCATCTTAATAAATTTACACTGAGAGCAACTACCACATTTTGTCATACCAAAACTACTGTTACATATTTTTCTCTGTTTCTCTAACTTTGTGTTAAGGTCCACTACCCTTAGTATGTGTCACCTGGGTTTTCTGAACCTACAAATCAACAAGGTGGGGTGATACAGCTGACACAAGTACAGATATCCTTTGTCTGGGTCTGACAGGTGGCAGATGTCAGTTATGCATTACCGGTGGGGGGCAATTTAGGGCCAGTTGCTAGTCACAGGGCCAAACAAGGCATAACCATTGCATAGAGATTGGCCACATGTCCATAGTGCTGCAAGGGGACATATGTACACACACAGAGTTGGCTGATGTCAGAGTCAAACCCCTACCTATTTAATATTACACACTATCACTTGCAATAATTATCGGATGCACCACGGAGTCTATCTGATATTAGATTGTCAGCTGATGGTCTTAAGGTGGATGACATCAGCTGGCCATGTAAAGGAGACCAATTTTGAGGCCAGCAGCTAGTCACAGGGCCATAAAATGCATAACCATTGCACAGAGATAGGCCAGATGGGCATGTCTCTAGTGCTGCAAGGGGATATATTTACACACACAAATACACATACTCACAAGTTGGATGCAGTGAGAATAGAACTCTTGCCTATCTAGTAGTACACACTACAGCTTGCAGTACTTATCACATATGCCACGGAGTGTCAGCCAGCACTCTTAAGGTGGATGACATCAGCAGGCCATAGGCCAGATGGGCATGCCTGTAGTTCTGAATGGAGATATATGCTTGGCTGATGTGAGATTAGAACCCCTACCTATCTACTATTACTCACTATAGCTTGGAGCACTTTTTGCATGTGCCACAGGTTATGTCTGTTGTATATGTGGATGCAGGCACAGTACTTCTGGAATACGCAAAGTGGCCTTCTGTTAGTATGTGTGACCTACAGAGTGATATTGCTTTATAGCATTATTGTATCTAGCGTCCTAGGAGTGAGATACCTGTTAATATCCCTGCTATGTGTGTATAGTTACCAGTATGGCCATATGTGGCTGGTTGCAATTTGATAGATGGACATGTGGCCAGGGGCAATATGGCCTGTCCAAGGCATGCATTGCATCCAGTATACATTATCCTACCTGCTCACCTGTGTCTGCCTACAGGTGACATTCTGCAGGAACAGCAGTCCGTGGGTGAGTGGATTATGTACTGTTGTGGCCTTGGTCTGGTTCCATCTGACAACTGCTGTGATTTGTAAGTGCAGATAACCCCAGCATTCCGAGGCTATGTGGAGACATGCGTACATCTCCACATATATATAAATCTGTATAACAGAGTTGTCACCTTAACTGTTGCTGTGTGTGTACATTATGTAAATGTGTTACATAGATATATGTGGAATGTCTGTGTATCATTGTACTTTATATAGCTATCTCTCTCTCTCTCTCTCTATATATATATATATATATATATATATATATATAATATTCATTTCATAATTTCAAAATACTGAAATATCGAATTTCAGTATCTTGAGACCATGAAGTCAAAAATCCAAATAATTGAAACCACGAAACCCAAACTCCCAAAACCACAAAACCGTGGAAAGACACAGCACACACTACACAACACATACAAACACACAGACCTCCCAACACTGTACAAAAAGCAATACAGCACATGCACACACAACTAAACAAACACATACAAAAGATGTAGATGCTGCCAGAATTGAACTATCAACACCATCACTCATGCTAATGTCCCCAGCCTAATAAGCCAAGCCAGCCATCAGACAGAGAGGTTGCATTCCTCACACTATCAACAACATACAGAAATACACTGTCACCCCCGCATTATGTGGGAAGTACGTGTGGCCAGGTTCTATGTCACATCCCTGGAATTGTCTTTTCTGCTGCCATATCATTGCAGACTTACTGCCACAGCAGTTGTATGAGAACACAGATGTGTTGGGGGTGGGGGATGGACCACCCCATGCTCTGCTGCCATAGACCATCATATGACTGTCCTGTGACCCCACTATTTGGCATCTCCCTTGAATAATGTCGTGGAGTTACCATCCATGTGGCCTAGTGAATTTTATGGAGCACGAACTATTGGACAGCGTACCTGTTGTCCCAAGTGGCTGTTAGATCTCTACAAGTAGCCCAGTAGCCCACTATATTCCCTTGCATACATGTGGCAGGTCCATACATATGCTACCGTAGTCTAGTACTCCGTACAAGTGGTGTATAGGAGACTGACTTACCTTGCGATTGCAACAGTTGAAAGACCTTTATTTTGGAGCTGATTCTATTGGATGCATGCAGTACACAGCCAATACATGGTTAGGTACAGTTTGTATGAACTGGCTGGCATCATTTTTACCATATGTATGTGGGTCGGAGTGAGGCGTCAGTCCCTAGGGCTCTGTGTTGTCAGTGCATGTGCTATGCATGGTCTCTTGGCTAAGGCCAGGGCATACTGAGCAAGCCTACATCTGCCTATAGAGATGACCTCAGGGGTTTCATCCTCTGAGTCCCCCTGTGGGTGTAGCTGTGGGGCCCTAAGCACTGGTGGGGGGGCTGTGTATCCCTTACCTTTGCTAATCCTGCTGCAGCTGTTTCCGCAGGATCATATCGTGTAGTATGGAACATACTGTGAACATCTGTGCACATGTGGCTGTAGAGTACTGCAGGACTCCACCAGATATATTGAGGCACCTGAATTGTGACTTTAGCAGCCCAAACACATGCTCTGTGATGTTCCTAGGTAGTGCATGTGCCTCATTATGGCATTCTTCAGTAGGTGTGTGTGCATTTCTGAAGGGTGTCATCATCCATGGTTCCAGTGTATAGCGAGCATCCCCCAGTAAATGGCCATACGGGATGCCCTCCTTGCAAACATCTGGTACAGTTGTGATGCATGCCAGATATGGGAGTCATGATAACTGCCAGGGCTGCCAGCACACACATTCATGATAATGCATTGCACATGACCTGGCAGTTGGAGTGATACCCCTTGCGGTTGACGTAGGTTCTACCCTTCTCACTGGGTGGTGCTTTGATGTGTACATGAGTGCAGTCTATGGTACTCAGTACCTCAAGGTAGTGTGGTACATGGTGGAAGAGTTGCATACTGCTGGTCCTCTTCTCCAAGGTGTGGGGTAAATAAATGTACTCACTGGCATTTGGTAGCATGGCATCTAGGAACTGGAGTACCCTGGATTCTGATGTCTGTGAGACCACCGTCATGTCCTCAGTTGGTCTTTGGAAAGTACCTGTAGCTAATATCCTAAGGGATACACATACTTTTGTTTCCACTGGGATGGGTTCCCCGCTGTTGGCTCTGGGTGTGAGTTGAGGGTGCAGAGCTCAATGAGTTCTTGTAGTATGTACCTGTCCACCCTGTAGCGGTCTACAATCTCCAGCTCATGCAGCTCGTGGAAGGTTACTCTGGGTCTGAACACTCTTCTCCTTCTCAGTCTAGGCCTGTTGTCAGCAGCAGCATCAGCACTGACCTCAGCATCTAACACAATAGCACATACAGATTTAGCAGACCTGCAGCAGCCCCTAGCATTCTCTTAGTTAAAATTACCAAGTCTGTACTCCAATGCAGCAGAGTATGGGGGAAAAATCAGATTGTACAGTGTATGCATACTTTATAGTGCTCTGCTCTAGGTGCAGCCTGTGTGATTGACTACCTATGATGCATTCCACCTGCCAAGTATATCATTAAAGGGTTTAATGGCCCTAGTTTAAGTGAAACAGGGGTCATCAGTAATTTATATATCATTGGCTTTCCCAGACACCTTTTTTTCTTTTTTTTTGACAGTCTTCCTCGCTCAGCACTGCGGCGTGCCACACAGACCCATGCAGCAAAGATAAACAATGCTTAGCAGTCACTAGACACCCCCCCCATGGAAGGTCACACACAGCACAATGGTGCACCATGCAAACACAGTGAAACACATGCCTCAGAGTTAAACAAAGGTTAGCTGCCACTGTGCACACTCCCCTGCTCAGCAGAGCACTGTGCTGTGCATATAGGCACTGCTGAGTTTCAGTGAGCTTACAAGCCTTCAGACACACCCAGCTTTGATGTCAGTTACTTCTACTGTGGACACCAACAAGCTTCTGTGCCTACACGGATGAGATCTGTGGGCACAGATACCCATTTGTGCTATTCAGTAACCCCAGCTCATTTCCATAGCATTATGTGCACAGAACCTGGAAACTATATGGTTCCAGGCCCTGCCTTATTAGCAGCCATAGCAATCTACCATTGTACATACTCCACGGAGGGGCCTATAATGCATTACTGTGACATACTACTAAATTAGTTTGTTGCACTCTTTTTTTTTTCATAAAAGCATGTTTGTGCACTGCATAAACATACCTGGATTATTAAAAAAAATTAAATTAATTTACATTATTTTCCGTATGGTTTTGTACACATGGTAGATAGTTTTGCACATATTTGTGTCTACTATGCTGTTTCTGCCATGTGCGTGCACTTTTACAACCCCTGGTGTCAGTTTTACATCCTGTACATAGAATGTTTCTGTATACATTACAGACACCAACACGGGGTCTGCAGGACTGGCTTTCTGCTTGCTGGATCGCTCTACCACCCTCATTTGCATGCGGTTTACCTGCTTATGAGGGGATTTTCATGCGATGGACACTTCCATGTTCGCACGCTCCTGCAGTCCCCTCAGCACTGTTTACTGGATCACACATCTTTCTTCTGTGTAAGCACCATGCCACTATCCCTAAATAGATAAAAATTCCGTGTAGGTTTTATTGAATTCCCTCAATTGTTAATTATCCACTAAGGATTTTAGTATCTTGTGTAATAAAATTCATTATTTTGAGGTATTGTTTCTCTGTACTGCCTGTTGATATTATGCCAGTGAACACCCTTGATTTGATATTTATGAGAAATGCATAACAACAGTTGAATATTCTTAGGTACAGATATAAATGTCCACTTCTGTATAGTTTATTCAGCCTGAAATTACAGTAAAACAGTTGTTTTCACAAAGGTGGCATTAAGTACAAATCATACAGTTTATATATCCAACCCTCTGAAACAAATCATGCATTTTCACCCTTTCAATTTTGCAAAAAGACTACAGATGTGAGAGTGTTCAATCTCGCCATTTGTTCTTACACATGGGTTCGGAGCCGATCCTCGGCTCCGAGTCGGCCGCTTAGCAAAGCTCTGCATCGAGAAGAAGCTCGAGACCAACCTATCTCCCACAATTCCCTCTGCCCTTACCTCAGATCTAGTTTGCCGCTGCAACTGATCACATCGTTTGAAGAGCTCTGAGCCAACTTCAGATAAGATTTACCTTTTTTCTGCTAAAAAAATTGATCTAAAGTTGTTAGATTGTGACATTTATTAGAGTGTGTGTGTGTGTGTGTGTGTGTGTGTGTGTATGGGTCTTCGGTTCTGATTGACTAAATCTTTAGTGTTTTAAAACAGTTTTGTTTAGTTAGGATCCTAGGGCCTACCCCCACTTTAAATTTCGGACTTGACTATTAAACTTATTACTTCAGAACATTATTTCTTGGCCTTTGGCTAAGGTTAAGTGTATTGATTTTAATTTCACTAGTTATTGTGACTTTTTTGACTTTGACATGTCTGACAAGGTTAAGTCAGGTTTTAAGAGATGTCAGTGCGGACAGAAGATGTCTGTCACAGACAACCATAGTTCCTGTGTCTACTGTCTTGGCCTTCTCCATCTTCAGGAGGACTGCTCCATATGTCACTCCTTTAGTGGAAGGGTCATGACAGAGAGGCGCAGGAAGCTTATGGACAGGGGTCTTCTGAAGCCTGCTTTTCAAGAGGCTTTAGATAAGTCAGACCAGACTTCTAAATCTTCGAAGGAGTCGAAGACTTCGGAGCCTACATCATCGGCTCCAAGTTCTTCTTTTAAAGTTCGTTCACCGGTTCCACAGGCTTCGGGGCCGAGTATCGAACTAGTGTCTGTCACCAAGCCTCGAGTCTTGGAACCGGTGACAGAACTGCCACCTCCGGCTCTTTTGAGGTCGGCACTGTCTTCGATTTCTTCGACGCGGTCTTCCAGGCCCATCTCCGACACCGACATAGACCGTGTGGTGCAGAAGCTGATGGAGAACACGGCCCTGTACAAACTTACTGCAGTCTCCTCTCAGTTGGTGTCGAGACTCGAAGGCCTTCCCGTGTCTCCATCTGATCCTCCTCCGAGGCCTGTTCAGCCCTCGGAGCCAGGAGATGCTGATTTGTTGATTGTAGAGCCCTTGGTGCCAGAACCGTCCCTTTCTCGGTCGGCACCATTAACCTCGACTCCGTCGGAACCTCTCCCAGACTCGTGGAGCCGACGATCTATCCTTGATTCCGGGACCGAGAGCCGAACCGATGTTTCGGTGCCGACTCTCCCTCTCGGTGCCTCGTCACGGATCACCTCGGCTCCATCCTCAGAATCGGTGCCCTTGGCTTCTGCGTCGGAGATTCCTCCATGTTCTTCGGAACCGGGGGATTCTTCGGCTCGGGGTCCGGGGGCCTTCGATCTTATGAGGAAGGTATTGTCTTCCCAGACAACTACCTCAGCAGAAACAGCGTCTCCCTCCCATAAAGGCCCATTGTCCTCTTCTGCACCTACGGCTACTCAAAAGCGTCGAGCACCAGTGTCTCAGCTGCTCCCAGAGGGAGCCCCCTCTTCCTCGGAGGCTTCATCGGATGCCCCCCCCCCGAGGAAGTCCCAAGGAAAAGATTGTGTAAGAGGAGGCACTTGGATTCTTCACAAGAGTCCTTAACATCGGACACTGACTTGGATGAGTCAGAAGGGTCCCCAAAATCACCCTTGGAGGATGTCTCCTTTTCTGACATCCTGGAGATCCTAAAACAGAGAGGTGATTGGCAAGCCCTACCCCCTTCTGAGGATGAGTCAGTCTTGCTGAAGGCATTCAGTGCTCGCCCTTCTTCCTCCTGGGTCACTCCGCCCTTCGATGAGTTAATGGATTTGATTGCTCGAAGGGCATGGGAGACACCTGACACAGTGGAGCCAGTTCCCAGAAAGCCTAATAAGTATATTACGGCCCCTCAGGATAAGGCATACCTCACAAAGGGAGTTCCAGTGGACGCTATGGTGGTGGCAGCTGCCACTAAAAGGGAGATGTCTGAATCTTCCTCATCTGTCCATCCGCCTAACAGAGATTCTAGGACTATGGACAGGTATGGGAAGCGCATTTTTAGTTCAGTGATTTTTTCCATGCGATCGCTGAACTATTTGACACATTTCACACGTTTACAGAGGGATCTAGTTAAAGAGTTGGGAGATACCCTCCAGGGTACTACAGATGCTGCTGTCGCAGATAAGGTTACAGCACAGCTCAATACCCTTACATCAATTGTAAACTCATCCATGAGGCTCATCTCGTATGCAGCCGAAGGGTCGAGTAGGGCTGCGGCTTCAGCGATTGCTCTCCGTAGACAATCCTGGATGCGCTTATGCTCCTTTGCGGAAGCCTTCAAGTCTTCCTTTACTAACGCCCCTTTTGATGGTGCCACTCTCTTTGGCCCCAAAGTAAAGGAGACCCTTACCCGGTGTGAGCAAGAGGGAAAGACTCTGTCTGCTGTTGGAGTCCGTTTTTCCACCCCATCCAGACTGTACCCCAAAGGGCAACGAGGTGGAAAAATGTGGTTTTGTAAACCCCAGGGTTCTTTCCCAAGCACACAGGGTGATGCCCCCTCCAGAGGCAGAGGGGGGGGGCAGAAGTGGAAGACGTCGCCCTGGCAGCAGAGGGGGTCCGCAAAACCAAGGCAACAGGGATACGGTCCCTGGGAAGCCTTTCCAGCACTCCTGAAGGGAGGCCCGACTGTCCTGCTCTGGAGGCAGTCAGGGGTCACTTAGCTTTATACCCTCAGGCCTGGCAAAGTCTTACCTCAGACAGATGGGTAAAAAGCATTATTGCCAGAGGTTACAAAATTCCATTTCTATTTCCCCCGTTACCACAGAAAAAATTCCCAGATGTTACCGCCCCATCTGCAAGAACCTGCAGCTATAGAAATTTCAAAGCTGCTAGAAAAAAGAGTCATCCAACCAGTCCCGGCGGACCAAAGAGGATTCGGAACTTACTCAAGCTTCTTTTTAGTTCCAAAAAAGACAGGGGACTGGAGGCCAATTCTGGACCTAAGCAAGCTCAATACCTTTGTCAAGAAGGAAAAGTTCCGGATGGTCACACTTCAATTGATCCTTCCATTCTTACAGAAGGACGACTGGATGTGCTCAATAGATCTCAAGGACGCATACTACCACATCGAAATGGCCAGAGCATCCAGGGATCACTTGCGCTTCAGGCTGGGAGACAGTCACTATCAGTTTCGGGCCCTGCCCTTTGGTCTAACCTCAGCCCCCAGGGTTTTCACCAAATGCATGGCAGTGGTAGCGTCTCACTTGAGACACCTAGGATTCCGGGTGTTTCCGTATCTGGACGACTGGCTCCTTACTGCCACCACCGAGCGTCGACTGATACAGGCCAGGGATTACACACTCGACCTTTGTGTTCAACTCGGAATTTCCATAAATTTTGAAAAATCTGCCTTACAGCCGTCACAGCATATCTCATTCATAGGAGCAGATTTGGATACCCGTTGTTTGTTTCTAAGACTTCCCCCAGAAAGAATAGCCTCTCTACAAAATCACATATCTCTACTCCTGTTGTTCAGGAAATCCCCGGCCAAACTGGTTCTAAAAGTCTTGGGACTCATGTCAACTTCCCTCATTGCAATTCCCTTGGGAAGACTACACATGAGAGTTCTTCAATGGCTGCTGTTCGCACAATGGTCGTTCCAACAGTTACCGCTGACACACGAAATTCACATCACAAACACCTGCAAGACACACCTGTCTTGGTGGCTACAGAATTGCAATCTCATCGGCGGCCGTTTGTGCTACCCACTCCAACAGCTACAGTGACCATGGACGCTTCCCTGATAGGGTGGGGGGGCATCTTTCAGGGACAGACAGTCCAAGGCGAATGGACCAATCTAGAGTACAACCTGCACATCAATGTTCTGGAGATGAGGGCAGTGTTTCTAACGTTGCAACACTTTTCTCCCCTTCTACCTCTAGGGACCATTGCAGTTCAAACGGACAACATGTCCGTAGTCTGGTACATCAACAAGCAAGGGGGAACCAAATCTTACCAGTTATGCAGAGAGGCCATGAGAATTTGGCAATGGGCAGAGTCCACGGGTCACTTTCTGATAGCAACGCACATCCCAGGGTTATCCAACGTCATAGCGGACAGGTTGAGCAGAGCCATCCTGTTACCTCACGAGTGGTCCCTCAAACAGACAATAGCGGACAGGATATTCCGCAAATGGGGCCAGCCTTGCTGCGATCTGTTTGCATCTCCAATGAACACCAAATGCAGAAGCTACTTCGCCCTATTACCCCCACCAGGGGAAGTCCCCAGGGATGCTCTGATTAATGATTGGCCCCCGGGTCTCCTGTACGCCTTTCCCCCTATACCTCTGATACCGAGATTTCTCCAGAAAGCCAAGAATCTGGAAAGGACTGTAATTCTCATTGCCCCATTCTGGCCTCGTCAAATTTGGTTTCCCTTTCTTCAAGCACACCAAATACGGGAGCCCTGGGTCCTGGACCCGGAGCCAGCTCTACTGACCCGTTCGTCAGGGGCTCCCCACCCGTCGCCCCTGTCTCTCAGATTGGCAGCATGGCTGCTCCGCTTCCCTTCTTAGCCAGGTCTGATCTTCTTTCTCCTGCGGTTCAGAACATTTTAGTAGCCTCTCATAAAGCTTTCACTACAAAAATTTACACTTGTAAGTGGAAGCGTTTTGTATACTGGGCAACTGCACAACATTTAGATCCCTTAATAGCCCCACTAAACAAAGGTTTAGAGTTTCTATCAATGCTATTTCACCAAGGAGCTTCTTCTGCCACCTTGAGGGTTCAGTTGGCTGCTATTTCCAACTTTCATGTAGGAGAGAATGGAGCGCCTATTATGACTCATAGGCTTTGTAAGGCCTTTCTAAAAGGATCCTTTCATCTTAGACCACCAGTCAGGTTTCCTACAGCTCCGTGGAATCTAAACCTCCTCTTATCCCAACTAATGCTACCACCTTTTGAACCAGCCTCTTCCTGTTCCGTAAAGTTCTTGTCCTAGAAAACTCTCTTTCTAGTAGCTATCACTTCAGCCAGACAAGTGTCAGAACATCAAGCTCTTTCCATTAAGCACCCATATTTAATTTTTCACCCGGATAGGGTATCCTTACGCACCAACCCTTCCTTTCTTCCCAAGGTTTGTTCAGTCAACAACATTAATCAATCCATTGAACTCCCCACATTTTTCAAAAACCATTCCAATAAGCTGGAATATATGTTACACAAGTTGGATGTTCATAGACAACTCAGATTCTATCTAGATAGAACGAAGGATCACAGAAAAGCAGACCAACTCTTTATAGCCTTTGCGGACAACAAAAAGGGCATGGCAGTGACGAAGCGTACTCTCTCCAAATGGCTATCTGATTATATTACCTTTGTTTATACTGCTACTGATCAAAGTTTGCCCACCAAACCGAAAGGACATTCTATTAGATCAGTCTCTACATCTCTGGATCATGCGGCCCGCCTACCTTTGGATACTATTTGTGCTGCCGCCACTTGGTCTAAACCACATACGTTCATCACTCATTACAAAGTGGATAGGATTTCCAGGGACAGGGCAACCTTTGGTTCCACTGTGCTCAGGAACGTTCTTCCGTGAGTCTCTCAGGGTCACGGAGCTAGGGACGCTACCCATGTGTAAGAACAAATGGCGAGATTGAACACTCTCACATAAAGAAGTTATGTCCTTACCATAACGCTCCATGTGGAGTGTTCATCTCGCCTTTGTTCTTACATTCCCACCCTCCCACCCTTAGGTCAGGAAGAACGTCCGGTTTAGAGGTCTGGTTTGGTTCTCCCACTACTGATTTCTCTCTGTTGTGCTGCTAGTTTCAGTTACGCCCTGGTATGTATGTATGTATGTTTACATTCTTGTTGTTGGATCTGGTATTGTTTTGCAAACTAGATCTGAGGTAAGGACAGAGGGAATTGTGGGAGATAGGTTGGTCTCGAGCTTCTTCTCGATGCAGAGCTTTGCTAAGCGGCCGACTCGGAGCCGATGATTGGCTCCGAACCCATGTGTAAGAACAAAGGCGAGATGAACACTCCACATGGAGCATTATGGTAAGGACATAACTTCTTTTTCTATCTTTTTACACCAGTTAGTAAAAAGAGACCACTTAATGAAGAAAAGTTAAAGGATACATAATTTTTCACCTAACCAACTGAAGTTATAATATGAAGACTACAGTTATGATCAATTATAATGTGTCAGAGTTAACTTTCTACTACCAGAAAGAAAATGATGTGTGTGAAACTAAACTAGTAACAGAAAAAATAGCAAACACTACCTCTTTGACAGGAATAATGGGTAAAAGCCACATAAATTTAATATTTAAAATTAATATTAAAAATCTATGTTAAAAATCAACAATCAGTATATCTCAAAACTATCAGTACAGTATAGAATGTTTCTGTATACATTACAGACACCAACACGGGGTCTGCAGGACTGGCTTTCTGCTTGCTGGATCGCTCTACCACCCTCGTTTGCATGTGGTTTACCTGCTTATGAGGGGATTTGCATGCGATGGACACTTCCATGTTCGCACGCTCCTGCAGCCCCCCTCAGCACTGTTTACTGGATCACACATCTTTCTTCTGTGTAAGCACCATGCCACTATCCCTAAATAGACAAAAATTCCGTGTAGGTTTTATTGAATTCCCTCAATTGTTAATTATCCACTAAGGATTTTAGTATCTTGTGTAATAAAATTCATTATTTTGAGGTATTGTTTCTCTGTACTGCCTGTTGATATTATGCCAGTGAACACCCTTGATTTGATATTTATGAGAAATGCATAACAACAATTGAATATTCTTAGGTACAGATATAAATGTCCACTTCTGTATAGTTTATTCAGCCTGAAATTACAGTAAAACAGTTGTTTTCACAAAGGTGGCATTAAGTACAAATCATACAGTTTATATATCCAACCCTCTGAAACAAATCATGCATTTTCACCCTTTCAATTTTGCAAAAAACCTACAGTTCTATCTTTTTACACCAGTTAGTAAAAAGAGACCACTTAATGAAGAAAAGTTAAAGGATACATAATTTTTCACCTAACCAACTGAAGTTATAATATGAAGACTACAGTTATGGTCAATTATAATGTGTCAGAGTTAACTTTCTACTACCAGAAAGAAAACAATGTGTGTGAAACTAAACTAGTAACAGAAAAAAATAGCAAACACTACCTCTTTGACAGGAATAATGGGTAAAAGCCACATAAATTTAATATTTAAAATTAATATTAAAAATCTATGTTAAAAATCAACAATCAGTATATCTCAAAACTATCAGTACAGTTGATTTAAAACAGTCAGTTCAATCAGTTTCTTCTTATACTATTGTTAGTTATTCTTTGTAAGTATGGACTAGCATGCCTCCTTAATCCTCCAGTAAACATTTTTTGTCTATGCAAAGGAGGTAGGCGGGGATAATTATGTATATTAGCTCCACTTAAAAGCATAGCAACAAGTACAGTTAATACTTCCTAACATATTTTGATATGCTTATGCTTAAATACTATTCTGAAAACAAATTTGCATATATTTGCAGTCCATGGCTGATGAGGTATACTTATTCACCTGATGTTCCCCTAAAAATGCATAGCCTACTCTTTTGGTGACTTATTTTCAGTCTTGATTTAGATTATTAAACAGTGACTAGAACTGAAAATGTTTTAACCATCAAAGATAAAGAATAATGTCAGTAAATGAAAGTGAACAGTAAGTAGTGTCTTGACCAGTTATTAAAGAAATATAGAAAATTAAACCAGGACAACATGGGTTAAGAAAAAGAGCAGGATAAATCAAGTTACGTCAGCAGGTGGTTTCACAGTGTAGCTAAAACTGATAGAAAATCATCTGCTGTTAATGTGCAGTTTCTCATGTTAATTAGGTCAGGTTAAGGCTATTGACTTATCTGGCACACTGAGAGGGTAGGATGGCCGGAAAAAAAGGCAGATATTGGGAGCATAGACATGCAAGCACTACTGTGCCATTGATCATATGATTTTTTAGCAAAGATGATGTGGCATTGGTGTACATGAAGGAACAAACTAGCATCTCTATGCATTGGCATTAAACAATGATACCTGGAATGTGTTGACAGATTAAGGCCACATGTAGCTCACAGTGTCGGACTTTACCTTACCTGTTACCTTTTGGTGCTGATCATTGGCAAGTATAACCATACTCTCACCAACTGCCTTATATCTCCGAGGTGCATTCTTAAAGTCCCTTACAAATGTTAAGCTCATTGGGGAGTAATGTCTCATGTGTTTACAGCTCATACTCTATGACAAAATGCTTCCTCACATTGAAATTTCTTAGTGTGCTATTTGCTTTCACACATCTTATAATGTGAAAGTTTTCATTTCCTCAACCCCTCCAATCTCATAATGAGGTATAACAGAGTGAAACATTGCTGAATACCATTTCCCCAAGACACAGTAACTGAAAATGCATTTGTTGATGGAAGACTACCATAAATGTGTCACGTTTCTAATTGAGGGTTCTGTGTCTTCCTGCTTTTCATGACTTATATAACCATCTCCAAGGCTACAGGATTTCCTACAATGTGAATTATGTAATGCTGTGAAGGGTAGTTGCAGGGAGATGGTACTAAGGACAAATGCATTTTGTAGAACCATATCTCTGTGAATCAGAATACCCTCTACATAACATGTAAGATCTTTATTAAGTTCTGATAAGACAAACCATACTGAATTTGATGCCAGTCTTGTAAGTCTTATATACTATCTTCAGGACTCCTGCTACTTTGTTTAGATATGTGATGTCAGTTTCCTTCATTCCTCAACTGATGGGTTTCAGATCTGACTTGGCCACTTCTTCCAGATCCTTGGATCCAAACTCTCAAGCTCCTCACGTTACCCATAATGCACCACCAACCTAACATACCCCAGATCTCATTTGTCGCCATATTTCTACAGACGCAGATCCTCTCACTGTCAAGCTACTGGTGTTTTTTTCTGGGTTAAGACAGTGTGTTCTTCAAATGTCCTCCATCAGTAGGCTATCCACTGGCTTTCTGTTGCCTTCCTCCCTTATTCCAGCAACTTTCTTCTTTTAGTCGACGCCTTTTGTGACTTTTGCTGAGACCTTGGTATTTCTATTCAATACTTTGCTTTTTCTTCTCTCTGTCCTCTTCCTACCCTTTTTTAGGATATTCTTGACTACCATTGTTGGTAGTCTTTCTTACCTTAAAAAAAAAAAAAAGTATTTCATTTAGTCCTTTACATTTTTGCAGTTATTTATTTTGGGCCTTCCCTTTCTTTAGGTATGCTAGGATGTTTGATAAACCAACTGGCTTCAAGAAATGCATCTCATGTGGGCACAAAATACCTAATTCAGCGGGCACAAAATACCTAATTCAGATGCCCACAGGGACTGTATCTTGTTTTGGAGCTCCTCATTTAGATGTAGATCGTACAGTATGTGATAGCTTCAACTCTAGGACAGTCAGGGACATACATAGTAAACTTGTTTTGAAGGGTCTTCTTCCTTCCCATTCTTCTTCTTATATTTCAGTGGGGGCTCAAACTCCTTCAGAAAATCTGACAAAGGGAAGCTCAACTCTGCTCCCAAGGTCAGAGAATATCGTAAGAGATCTCCAGATCCTACAATGTCTTTGTCTCCTTTCTTAGAGCCACCTCCACAATGTCAAAAAAGTTGGATCCAATGACTTTGGGTCTTACTGCTCTGAAATCAGAATAGCCTCAGATCTGGTAACCTCTTAATTTACCAGATCCAATACCTTTTTGACTCCCTTCTCCCTTTTTGCTGATGTCTTCTCACAAACACTTGAAGCCACTATCCACTAGCTCCTCATTCAGGTCTTTTAGGAGTTTGTCCAAGGCTGAAGTGGATAGGATGATGAGGAAATTCCTGAGAGCTCTGATCCAAATGGGGGTAATTCCATCTCCATCTCCCTTTTGATCTGTGAACCTGCTGGTGACTAGGCCTCCTTTAGTTTCTCCTTCTCCAGTCCATCCTGCTGTTTCATAGGCCTCTGATACGAAATCCCTGAGGGTGTCCTCATTGGATCTGAAGACAGTTTGTTCATCAACTCCAGTCACTTCCTTGAGCCATGTGGCTCCAAGTCTATCAGAGCTGTATTGTATTTTTATTTTTTCCATTTCCTAATTGTGTGTTTCTGAACAGTGTCCTCTGTGTCTCTCTGCAGTTAGTTTCCCACCCTCCGTCCCTGTTCTTGTGTTGGTATTAGTGCTGCTGGTTCTGGAATTGCCTGCCCCTGCTGTAAGTCTGTATTAGAACACTCCTCCTGGGTCCATCTCATTTACTCAAGTACAGTAAGATCATATTCTGAGTCTAGTGTTCATTCTACTTAATACAGAGAGTAGATTTGAGAAGGCCAAAAAAAAAAATTTCATTTGATTTTACTGTTTTTGTCTTTCCTCCTACTTTATTTTGCTTTTCTTAAAAGTATTCAATTGTATTTAGTCTGCTGCATTTATTACTGCTTGGTAGTAGCCTGATTAAATTGTAATTGTTATTCTAAGTCTTTTGGTTTAAGCACTTGGGCTTCATACAGGCTGTTTTACATTAAGAAGGTTTGTGGTCTGCACTATTGTGGCAGGACAGGTAGCTTGCATCCTTCTAAGCTGGGAATTGCTGATTGAAGGCCCAATGTTTGCTATTCTAAAAGTGTATTAATTCTGGCTTAAGCACTTGGCCTTCAGGCCAGTTATTCTACATTAAGAAGGTTTGTGGTCTGCACTCTTGTGGAAGGAGAGGCTGGATTCTGCCCTTCTGAGCTGGAAATATCTGGTCTGCCTGCTTATTTGAACTGTTTCTTTCTGAAATTGGTGTGGCTTGTTGCTGTAGCATATACCAGATTCAGGCCTGCTGAATCTAGCTTTGTTTGTATAACTTGAGCACTGATCCAGGCCATCTTTTTTGGAGAAGGTTCCCCTGCATCTTAGTAAGCAGGGGTGTGCAGTTAGAACTTGTCTGATTGAAGACTGCTGGAACAAGGCTCAGTTTTGAGCTTTTTTTCTGGTTAATTGGGTAACTTGTTTAAATCAGTTTGTTCATTTTCTATTGTTTTTTATATATATATATATATATATATATATATATATATATATATATAATTGTACTGTATTCATCTGCTTTTACTGTATTTGTGTTTCTTCCTACTTTATTACTAGTGGCATAGACTACAACTCTGATCTGTGATATATAACAGTAAGTATCCTTTTCTGTGCATTTAAAGTGTTTTTTTGAGTGTATCTGCTTTATTTTCTAATATATATATATATATATATATATATATATATATATATATATATATACATATACTTGTTTCCTGCCTTTCTAAGCTAGTATAGTCCAGTTTTCAGGTTAGTGCTGAATTCAGGGCTATGTTACAATCTCTGTGTTTGCCCATACCTTACTTAGATAGAAGGAAGTTCTTTGTTCATCTGTGAGAGAGGGGAGCTTTGAGCAGCCTGTCTGCCCCTGGAGGAGTGGTTTCAGCCCAGAAATTAGTAGTTTATTGGCCATTTTGGGCTAATTTCTCTCTCTTTCATTTCCCTGCTATAAATACCGTATTTGCCTGGTTTTGCACGCCGGGCAGTGCCGGTTAGCTAGGGTAAAAGTATTCCCAGCTCCACAAAGTCTCCTCTTCAATTTTTCCCTTGGAACTAGACAAACTTTCAACTTAAACACTCAAGCCACTCATTTCTCAGCATGGCACTTATTCAAAACTTATATATAGCAAGCACTTACAAACCCTAGCACTAGACCCTCCTGTACTGTACAGAAGGGCAAGGCTCTCTATTCGACCTTACCAGCCATCCAGTAAAACAGTTCACTGTACCTATCCAGGCATGTCCAAAGGGCAGTTTCAGGTGTACTCTCCAGTCCAACTGGTGAATCTTGCCATTTTGAGGCAATGTTACAACTGCCTCATGTACAGACAATGCCCTCCTCCTACCACCAAACACTAGTACATGTGAGAAATGCAATTATACAGCCAAACTGGAGGCTAAGCTCTCTCAACCCAAGACTGGATCAGACAGACAAGAGGAGAAGGGAAATACTTGCATCACACCACCAGTCTTACATAAACCCATTAAAGCAGCACTGGAAAAAAACACACATAAATTCATGAAAACATACTCAGAGGCTCTAAATAAAAATCTGCAAAACCAACATAGACCTCTCCAAAGCAAACATCCAAGCAACCTCCACCCCCCAGCACAAATCATGAAACACATACTTCACAAAACCAGTGTGCCATGCAATCAGAGCCCTTAAGGCAAAATAACATACCCAACATACTAGTAATAGGCGACTCTATAGTCAGGCACACTGACATCCCACTCACTGAACTGAATAAGGAGAAGGTTACTGTTAGCTGCCTGTCGGCGCCAGGATCCGGCAGATAACACAAGCACTCAGGTCATTACAGAACAAGTATAAATATGACTCTGTCATTGTCCATGTTGGTGTGAATGACCTGAGCCGTACCTCCCTGGACTACATGAAAAGAGACATGGAAGAGCCTTCTGATCATGTAGCTCAGGCCAGTATGACCCTGACCCTGAGTGGCATCCTGCCCTCACCAAGAATGATACCACGGTATAAAAAAAAAATTCTCAATTTCAACAATTGGCTAAGTTTCTGGTGTCATTCAAAAGGGATCCAGTGTCTGTCTGCCTGGGATGACATGCCCAACAAGCCACGCTGCTTTGCTAGAGATGGCTTGCACCTATCACCCTTAGGCTTTCGAATACTGGCCAAGGCTCTTGCCACACCCATAGTGCCTTTTTTAGGCAAGGCTCAAAAGACAAACCTACCCGTAAATAGCACAAGTAACAAAAAAAGTGAGGGTAGTGCTACTCAATGCCAGAAGTCTGAACCTCAAAATGCATGCACTCGAGGCACTCCTCAGTATGGAGAAAATCGATATATGTGCAGTAACAGAAACCTGGTTTAAGGCTCCAGAGAACATCCCAGCACTACCAGGCTACAACCCATACCATACATTTTGGCCACAGAACCCAAACCAAAATACAAAAGGCGGGGGTGTATCCATATTCATCAAGGATACCCACACCTCCAGGTTAGTGGCACAGCACGATGCTTCAGAGATCATCCACGTGCAACTAACAATGGGCAAAACTGCAGTTCAAATTGTAGCTTGCTACAGATCACCCACCATGTCCCAGGACCCCCATTCCGCGTTCCTGGAAACACTGGGAAACATAAAGGTCCTACTAAACACCCTAATATTGGGCGATTTCAATTATCCAAACATTAACTGGGAGAACTACTCAAGTACTAACTCCCTTGCCCAACATTTCCTAGAATTTATAAACTTAAATGCCCTGGTTCAACTGGTCAACACTCCCACCAGAGGTGACAACATATTGGACCTGGTCATCACCAATATGGGCGACCAGTGTTCCACACCGGAGGTCAACCCCTCACTGGTTAGATCTGACCTTAAACAAATCACTTTGTATATCCACATTCTGCCCCCACCCCCGGATAAGAAAACCACTGTGAAAAACATTTCAAAAGCAAACTTCACGTTACTTAAGACAAGGGTGGAAAGTTTCAAAGCCCCCATGCTGAAGTATGATGCTGTCCAAGCTGCAAAATTCTTTACTAATGCATTCTACGGACAACTACAAGAATGCATGGATCATGCCATCCCAAGCAAAATCAAGACTCACTCCTCCAAGAAAAGGAAACCAGTCTGGTGGACTCCTGCCAAAAACAAGCTATACAGTAGAAGAAGGAAACTAGTATAGAAAACAGTAAAATCCCAAGAAGGGAAGACATCCCTGATTAGTATCAGCATGAAACTACAATCCCTCATAAAATCATCCAAGGCGAGCTTTGAAAGAAAAATTACCAAGGACTCCAAAGATAACCACAAGGCATTCTTTAGCTATGTCAAGAATCTAAGTGGCAATGCTCAGATCTGCTCAGAGTTAGTGCAGAATGGCACAAAATACACTGAACCAACTGATATCGCCAACATCCTGGCAGACAGGTTCAGCACAAACTTCACCCCCCTCTCACCCACAAGAGGGCCCATAACCATACCAGAAGAATGTAGAGTCCCTGAAATCACAGACACTCAGGTTAAAACAGACCTCTCCAAAGCCAAAAACACAGCATCAATGGGACTGGACGGTGTCCAAGGCTGCATCCTACATGAGCTCAAGGATGAACTAACCCCTCACATAAACACACTGTTCAGACTCAGCCTCTCCACAGGCTGTGTACCCATAGAGTGGCGCACAGCAGCGGTTATTCCACTCCACAAAAGTGAAGCCACAACAGACCCTGGGAACTATCGCCCTATAAGCCTGACTAGCTTGGTCTGCAAGGCTATGGAGTGCATCATCATAGAACTCATTAACAGAGACATTGGGAACCTCCAAACACTGGAACCCTACCCAGTTCGGCTTTGTTAAGGGCAGATCATGCCTCCTAAACCTGGTGGATTTCTTTGAGACAGTTACCAAAGGTATAGATGAGGGAAAGGTGGTACACACAGCCTACCTTGACCTCACAGAAGCCTTCGACACCATTCCCCATTCTGGTATTATAGAAAAGCTCACCAGCCTGAACATAAACCCGTATGTCAAAAGATGGGTTGCTAACTGGCTTATGGACAGAACCCACATGGTGAGAGTTGTGGGAGCTAGGACCAACTCTAAATCGGTTACAAGTGGAGTTCCCTGGGGCTCAGTCCTAGGACCCCTCCTGTTCTGCATATACTTCTCAGAGGTACACGCAAGCACAGGAGGACTATGGCTGACCAAGTTCGCAAACGACTGCAAACTAGGGGCTATAAGTGACTCTCCGGCTGACACAGACATCCTCCAAAAGGGTCTCACTGAGACGGATACATGGTGTCAAAATCACGGCCTCAAGCTAAATGCCAAAAAGTGCATAGTCATCCCCTTTGGAAAAAATGAAGTACCCACAAACTGCCACACAAGTGTTTTTCCCCTAAAAATGGAAGAAGTAATAAGGGATCTGGGGACCCAAGTAGATTAAATAGTCATCTCATCTTTGATAATCACATTGCCAAAGTGGTTAGAAAATCCTTCTACGTGGCCCACCTAATCACAAAAGGGTTTGCATCCAGATCAAAAGAGGTCATTGTGCCCCTCTACTCTTCACTCATCAGATCCATCATAGAGTACAACGCCCCATTTGGGATGTACCTTAGAAGACACCTGCAAGAGCTGGAAAGACCACAGAAGTACCTCATCAAGAGGATCACTGGCCTCAAACAGATGCCCTATGCAGCTCAACTGAAGAAATTAGAGCTGTACTTGGTTGCATACCACCTACTCAGAGGTGATCTCTGTCTGACATACAAGGCCATGTCCAACCCAGAATTGATGGACATGCTCCACCTAAAGAAAACCTTATCCCCATGAGCCACATGCTCTAGGGATCTAAACCTCACCACAACAATAAATAGGACGTGCTGGAGGGATAGATTCCTGTTACAGAGACTTCCCATGCTTTGGAACAAGATCCCAATCTACATTAGGTAGAGCTCCTCGCTAACACTCTTCAAAAGAAATCTTGACAAGTGGATGGGAAGCAGAAAGTTTACCTCGGGAATCACTTCAGTGGCTCTGCTGGACAGAGGCACAGGGAACTAGTCTAAGGGGGTGGCGAAAGCCAACACATTCTGGCTAGGCTTATAAATGCTTTCGGGCAGATAGTCTAGTACCTACCTATGAACCTATAAGACTATTGGAGCTGAAGCATCAGCACCAGATTGGGGGGCGGGGTCCAGAGTCAACCCTGAAGTTCTTGGACCCATTCCTGTCCCTTGGAGGTTTGGCTGTGGACAGCTCGAGTCCAGTGCCATCCTTGGGTAGAGTGCTTACAGGGTTTCAGGGGCTGGCAGTGCAGGAAATGTCAGCTCCACTACCTCCAGCTTCAATCTCCTCTTGGCACTCTGCCTTTGAGATTGTGTAGATGGCTTTCTCTTTACCTAGATAAAGGACATCTCTACCCCTTCAGATCAAGTCACTCTACCACCTTTGAGTCTTTGCTGTGAGGCTTGATTTTCCATTCCACTGGACAGTAAGCCCGCTCAAGTCTCTGGTCAGTCCCTCAGGACTCCTGTAACACTTCTGATACCTTACCAAACCATCCCAATGATGAGGTCCCTTAAAAGAGAATGTGTAAAATGAATATCCAAGAAAGAAGAGTCACAGTCGAGAACACCAAACTAAAAAAAACAAAGACTAGACAACGAAGGGCAATGTGAAGGGAATGTGTAAAAGGAGACACTTTGGTTCCCCTCCAGAAAATATCACAGACGACACCAGTTTCGATGAAGGGGAAGGGTTTCTCAGATCTCCACCTGAAGACCGCTCCTTTGGAGACATTCGTGAACAAAAACAAGAAGGTGGTTGGTCTTCTGACACCACTTCCTAACAGGAGTCTGTGTTCCTGGAGGCTTTCAGATCCATCTTGGGTGACCCCTCCCCCCAGCTGATAAACTTATAGACCTCCTTTCTCACCAGGCATTTAAGGAACTGGATACTGTGAAGCCCATCCTTAACTATCCAGATAAATTTCTAGCCCCCTGCAAGGACAGAACACACTGAAGCAAGGGGGTTCCAGTTGATGCCATGGTTGTGGCAGCAGCTATGAAGAGCAAACTTGCAGAGCTGTTCTGTCCATCTTACTAACGGAACCTAGGGCCTTGGCTCTCCAAATCTCTTACTGGGTCCATGTCTGCAGAGTACCAGAATAGAGTCTCTTCAGAAATGGCCACCCTTGAATCTATAACTAATGTGCCCATGAGGCTGATTTTCTATGTGGTGGAAGGTACTTCACATGCAGTGGGTTCAGGCATAGCCATTAGAAGACATGCCTGGATGTGCCTATGCAAACTTGTGAAGCCTTTCAGGTTTTCTTTTATCAGTGCTCTTTTTGATGGATCTTCCTTATTTGGCCCAAAAGTAAAAGACATGCTTTCCGGGTGTGAGCAAGAAGGAAAGACCTTGTCCTGCCATAGGATTGTTTTTCTACTGCTCAAAAGCCCTTTTCCAGGAATCAGCAAGGAGGTAGAACGATGAAGTTTTGCAAATCCCAGGGTCCCTTCAAAGACTCATGAGGAGATGGTTCTCCTAGAGGCAAATGTGGAAACTCAAATGGAAGATTCCTTCCATGTGGTAGAGGTGGCATGCAGAACCTGAAATTTTTTTCTCTGACAAACTCTACAAGCTCTCCTGAAGAGCAATCTGACTGTTAGCCTCTGGATAAAGTTGAGGGACATTTGTCTGTGCACCATAAAGCCTGGGAATACATAACAAAAGATTCCTGGTGCAGAAAATGATATCCATGATACCATTTTCCAAAATTTCCCCTGAAAGAATGAAAAGAATCCCCAATGTTCCACCCAGTCAGATGGGGATGTCAGCATTATAAATAGAGAAGCTGCTCAGAAAAATAATTCATCTAGGAGGTTCCCCAGACCAGGTAGGGTCTAAGACCTACTCAAGATTATTTTTATTGCCAAAAAAGACAGGGAAAATGAGACCCATCCTGGATCACAGCAAACTAAACCAGTTCATAAAATGTTAAAGGTTCTGGATGGTTATGGCTCAGTCCATTTTGACCTACTGCAAAAGGACAGTTGGAAGTGCTGAGTATATCTTCAAGACATGTACTGTCACATCAAAATGAACAGGTACTCCAGAAGATATCTGTGTTTCTGGCTATGAGCCAGTCATTACCATTTCAGAGCATTGCCCTTTGGTCTCACCATAGCGTCCAGGGTGTTCACCAAATCCATGGCAGTGGTAGCAGCTCACCTGAAACTGCTAGGATTCCGAATGTTTACGTACCTAGGTGACTGGCTCCTAACTGCCCCAACCAGGCATCTACTCCTTCAGGCAAGGGATTACGTGCTCCAGATGTGACTTCACTGAGGCATCATCATCAATTACAACAAATCAGCTCACACCTGCGAAGAGTCTGGAGTTCATAGGGGGGTCTATATTACAACATTGAACAAAAACAAGTTTGAATGTTGTAATATCGAACCCTAAAGTCCGAAAGTGGAATATAGTGAAGCCAGGGCACATCGACTTTTTTCCCCATGGAAAAAAATTGGTGGGCCATTTTCGGGGCTTTGCTATTTCCTCCACTGTGGTGCGATGTTGGAGTTGGTATATTTAAGTAGGGGGTGTGTGGGGGTGAAGCCCCCCACTTCAGTTTAAGTTTAAGGTTACTTTTTTTTTATGTTTTTATCATGGAACAGTGATTTTTTTCCCTGGGGGAAAAAATCGCTGTTTTGTGCTTTCGGGTGTGTTGGGTTTTATACAGTAGGGTTCGATATTACAACAATCTAACTTTTGTAAGTTTGACTTTGTGATATAGACCTGTTCATAGGTGCTTGTCTAGACATGGTCAGTCAGATAGCCTCTCTTCATGCAACATAAATCCAAACACTCAGATCCCAGGTTGAGAAAATAATCTTGCATTCTTCTCTTCCAGCATGACTAATCTTACAAGCCTTGGGGTCCATGGTAGTAAGTGTCACTCTAGTTACTTTAACCATGATTCACATTCAAATTCTGCAGTGGACCCTGTCAGTACAGGGGTCTGTTCTTCAGAAGGTTTTAGCCCCCCCCCCCCAGTCAAGATCACACAAGCTTTTAAAAGATATCTTTATTTGGTGGCTTCACTTGGATGAAGTTTCCCAAGGCCATCCATTTGTACTCCACCTGCTCACAGCCATAGTGACTACAGAATCCTCCCCAGTGGGGTGGGGGAGCACTACTTGGGAAGGACAGTCTAAGATATGTGTTCCCCAGAAAAGGGCAAGATGCATATTTATGTTCTGGAAATGAGAGCAGTCCTCCTAGCATTGCAAGCCTTTCACGATGCTTTCCCCTCTAGAATGGTTGCTGTTCAGACAGATAATACATCTGTAGTCTGGTACATCAACAAACAGGGAGTAACTAGATCTTACACACTATGTTGAGAAGCAATGAGAATGTGGCAGTGGATGAATTCTTCAGGATGTTTAGCAGAGTACATCTCTGGGAAAGCCAACATGATTGCAGACAAGTTAAGCAGGTCCATTCTGATGTCTCATGAGTGGTTTCATAATGTCAAAGTGCCAGAGAGAATTTTCCATTGATGGGGCCAACTATGCTACAAACTTTTCACTTCACCCTCAACAGCAAGTGCACCAGATTCTTTGCCCTTATCCCTCCAAAGGGGGGGGGGTCACTCAGAGATGCTGTATACCATGATTGGCTCTTCAGTCTTCTCTGTGCTTACCCACCCCCAATTACTTCTCACTTCCAAAGTTCTACAGAAAGCATACTGGTTAAAGAGCACTGTTAGCCTCCTCATTGCCCCCTTTTGGCCTTGTCAAATCTGGTTTCTCTCCTTCTGGCCTCATCTTCTACATTTGCCTTGATGGGTCTATATTAGATGATCGAAATTTCAAAAGTTCGATTGTCATGTGGTTTGAACGTTTTAATGGAGATCTCCATACAGTGCGGAACAGGAAGATTTCCCTTTTCTGCAATGTATTGCGATCTCGGAGTTGGTATATTTAAAGAGCAGGGGGTGTGGGAAACATTCAGGTAGGTTATATGTGTAGTTTATTTTTTTTATTAGATGTTCGAACTTTTAAAAGTGTCAACCATATGACAGTTGAACTTTTGAAAGTTTGATTATCTAATATAGACCCTGCCTGGATACTGGATCTCAATTCAGACCTCCTGTTTCACCTGACAGGAATGACTCATCCAGACTTAACAGGCCTCAAACTGACCGCATGGTTTTTCTAGTTCCACTGATTGCAAGACAGCCCCAGGCTGTCCTGCCGGTCCATCATATTTTGTTATCTTCTCAAAAACCTTCTACTAGAACGATTTACAAAAGTTAAAAGGATGAGATTTGTGTTCACTCCCTTAAGAGGAATCTAGACCCCTTTTCTTCCCCCATACCAGTGGTACTTGACTTTTTAGCTTCAATTTTCAATAAAGGGGCTAAGTTTTTTACTATTAAGGTCCAGTTGGCTACCATTTCAAAGTTCCATCTAGGTGAAAATAATTCTTCCGAATTATGTAAAGCCTTTCTCAAAGGAACGTTTTTTTACTTAGACCACCACTAAAGGATCCATCTTCTCCTTTTATTTAACTATTTTGCTTCACGCTCTGGTATAAGACCCATGTGAACCCTCAGCCAGGTCAGACCTCAAGGTTTTGTCTTGGAAAACCATTTTTCTAGTTGCTACTACTTTAGCAAGATGAGAATTCAATCTCCACGCTCTTCCAAATCTCTCTACCTGGTTTTCCAGAAAGACAGGGTTTCCTTACAGAAAAATCAAGTCAAGTTTTCTAATATGAATGATTTCTCCTGTGCATCTTGCCATCCTGCATGTGTCATTTACTTTCTTCTTATCCTGACTGTCTACCTTCAAGTCATCTGAAAATGATTACTTACAGGATATTTTATATTATTGTTTTTACCTCACATGCCATTATACACATTATCCTTGTATTTCTGTTTTTCAGATACATTAATTTGCAGTTCTACTTTAAACCTAAACTACCAGAAGATAAGGCAGTCACCTAAATTTCTTGAATCATATTTTTACCTATTGCATCCTATTCAGTTTTGTATTCAAGTTTTTTTTGTAGAACTCTAGATCATCTGAGTTGATGATCTCTTTTCCTGACCTTAGACATTAAGGATGTCCCTGTGCAGAATCCTTCAGTATCCCAACACTAATCCCTTTCCTTCAAAATGTTCTTCATTAATAATGCCTGTGTGTTTCTCAGCTGGTTTGTTGTGCAGGGCACCCTACCATAACACCTACAGCCTTACACATTTTTGTTAACCTTTTGTGTGGTGTGGTGTCAAGTTCATTTCTGAAATCTAAATAGGCTGCATTTATATCTCATACTGGTTTAGTGCTTCTGTCACCAACTCAGAAGTCGCTTCACCTTGCTACCAATCTATGTGGTCTGTTATCCAGATGATCAGCAAACATACTGCTTTACTGGCATATAGTTAGTAGTGCCCTGGTACCCTCCCTCTGACAGGCTGTCAAAGCTCACAACTCCTCCCACTGCCTGTCTGTGAGGGTGAAGAACTGTGCACCTGGTGGGACTGGAACAGCCCTTGACACTCACAGAGGGGATCCTTCCAATTTTATTGTGCTACACGTGAAGATCTCTGACTGATTTTGCTTCTCTCAAAATGGGTGACATCAACTGCAGAACTCCGATAAGAAATTCCTTTTGGGTTTTATTTCCTTCCTCTGCCTTTTCTGTCGGTGCTTCAAAGGTGTATTCTGCTGCTTTGACTTTTTTTTCTGATTTTAGTTTAGGCAAGTTTGCTGCATCATTGCCTACAGAACAAAAGGTATGTGTTAAAGATATCGCTTCCAGTGTTTCTCAGATGTCAAAACATGCTCTAAAAAAGTGCCTTGGAGGGGTCTGATACTACTACTACTACTACTACTACTACTATAAATACAGCATTGTCAGTGAGGATTAGGAGATATACTTGGTTGAACTTCCAGAATTTATCTGGTGAGTTAAAAAAAATGAGATTATGAATGCTCTTTTTGAGTCTCATTGTGTGTTTGGTACAGCGACTAGTCAGATCCTTAAACACTGGGATGATAGATGTGAATTGATGCAAGGAATACTGAAAATGTTTCATATTCTCAAGTTCTCCTCCTTTAAGTACTCTAATTTGTGGTGGAATTAAAAGCAGAAGTCCCAGCTGAACATTATCCAAGACAATAAAAGGAAATGCAGGACAATTCTACCAAGCTAACAAGAAGGGCTCCTTTCCTTGAAAGGATACTCTCCTTCCAATTTATAACTATGGCAAGGTGTGATACTGATCTTTATCAAGTCCACCATCTGGTGCCTTGTCTCTCAGGTTAGTTGTCTACAAGGTGGCCTGGCCATGAATGGCTTCCAACAGATGGATGCTAAACAATGTTGGCCGAGGCTTCAGATGGAAGCGGAAAGTTCTTTCGCTTCCATTCGGGGGGGGGGTCACCGTTTTTCTAGACAAGACTTTATTCCTTCCTATTGTTCTGAAACTGCTGGACTCGGGGATGATAGAACTGATCCCTTCTTCAGAAAAAATGAGAAGATTCTTGTCTAGTATTTTATTGTTTCTCCACAAGCAGTAGTCATACATAATGGTGTGGGACTTATTTTGTTTTTTTTATACGTTTATCAAGGTCCCCATGTTAAAGATGCTTACCCTCCAGACAGTGCATCCCCTGTTTCTGGACCACTGCTTCCTGGTGTCTCTGGTCTTAATGAATACCTTTCTTCATATCCCCAGGGCTCATTGCTTCAAGAGACATCTGGGATTTGTTGTATCCGGTTCACGCTATCAGTTTTCTGTATTGTCCTTTGGTTATCAATGCCATCACAAGTGTTTTCCAAATGCCTTGGATGGAGTCTGGGCAATCACTTTTTTCATACTTGGATGACTTGCTAAACTGTGCAGAATCTCTGTCCAGGTGTGTGGAATTGCTAGAGAAGGTCTCATCCTGGCTCTGCCATCTAGGGTTCAAGTTGAACCTCCTGCAGTCATGCTTGACACTCACACAAAGACTTGTCCTTTGGGGTGCCTAACTGACTTCAACAAGAGTCCGTCTTTTCTGTCTGAAGAGAAGGTCCTGTCATACCAGATGGTGTTTACCAAATTCTTTCAGGGGAATGTCATCTTAGCTGGAGAATTCATAGAAATATTTGGACTGTTGGCTTCCATGATTCTCATTTAACCACTGGCCCAGCTTAACATGATAAAAATTCAATGGTATGTCTGAAATTGTTGTATGCAGTACCTTCTTTCCCTGGAATTTCAATTGCTGGAGCTGTCCCTTTATCAGAAGAGAATTACAATGGTGTATGGATCAGTTAAGTATCATTCCAGTGCTTCCTTTCTTCTCATTGATACCAGCATGATCAGTCCAGGCAGATTCATCCAAGATTGCTTGGGGAGCTGTGTCATTGGGAATGCAAGTGCTAGCCACTTGGGGACCCAAAGATGCATGAAAAGCACATCAATATCTATGAGATGTTGGCTGTGTTTCACTCCCTGAAAGTCCCTCACCACCTTTTGACTCCAGGTCTCTTACTGGTGGTTATAGACATAATGACAGTGATGTGGTATCTCAACAAACCAGGAGATATGAGGTCTTACTTTCTGTGCTGATTGGCAATCATAACATGGAAGTGGGCTTCACAGTATTCTGTCTCTCTTCAGTCATCAGACATCCCTTCAGAGCAGAACATTGTGGTGAGTAGATCTTGAAATTTCAGAGAGAAATGCCAGAGATCATTGTAGTGACCCCCTATTGACCCAGACAATCTTGGTTCTTCCTATTTTTGTTACTGGCCAAGGGAAATTGCCATAGACCTCCTCACATACTGGACCTGCTCACACAGTGCCATAGGCAACTGGTGCACCCAGATTTGGAGATACTTTCAATGACACCTTGGATTATTCTAATTTGTCTTAGTTTAGGCACTTATTTCTTGAGGATGTGGAGCAGGTATTAAAGGAGGCCAGATAACCTGATATTAGAAAGTCTGATGTTTACAAATAGATGAGTTTTTCTAAGTGGTGCCTGAGTGGAAACAGAGGAGCCATTGTGGTCAATATCCCTCAGGTCCTGAAATATTGGTGTGAGCTACTTTAGGATGGCTTTATGTATACATCTGTTAAGGTGCATTTAGTAGCCATCTCTGCTTGTCTGCCAATGTAGCTCCCTCTTTTCCATTTTGGGGATAAAATAGTTCATGAAAGGGTTATTATATATGAGACCCCCTCACAAGTAGAATTCTACTTATTAGTATCTCAACTATATTCTTGAAAAATTGGCATTACCATCTTTTGAACTGACAGCTCACACTGATTGTAAGTTCTTAACATGGAAAACTGTTTAACCTATTGATCTGATATCTGCAAGGTGAGTTTCTGAGCTGCAGCCTCTCATGATGGGATAACCTTACCAATTTTCTACAAGGATAGTGTTGTGTTGTATTGTACACACAACTTTTTCAGCCTGAAAGTGGTTTCAGTCTTCACTTTCCACCAGTCTTTTAAGCTCCCTGTGTTCTTTTCAGAACCAAAGTATGAGAGATAGATGTAACTTTATAACTTAGATGTGCATTGGCAGCTCAGTACTACCTTGACAGAACAAAGCCCTTTAGGAAGGCCAAAAGGCTTATTTACTAACATTACTGTGGCAAAGAAAGGTCAACCTGTTTCTACACAATTCTTTGCATGTGGATTGCTCTCTGGTATAATTTTTTTGTTGCACATACCATGACAAGACAAATCCAGGCAAGGTGAAGACACACTTCACTAGGGACTTTTCCTCATCAGTGACATTTTATGAAGTATTTTACAGGCAGCAACTTGGTCCTCTGTGAAAGAATAATAGTAATCTGTTTTATTTAGTATATTCACTGTCTTTTCAAAACTGTTGCTAGCATGATTATCAGCTTGAATAAAAAGCTGCAAGAATGATATGAAATATAAAGAGTTAATTGAGAATAGTATAAAATGTTGAAAATTAGGAAGTAGTAAGGGTGCTGGCAAACATATATAGCTTAATTAGATATTGGCATCCATGTAAAGGAGTATGTTATTGAGAAACAAAGTCTGCAAAAATAACTGTGCAAATGGCAGCTGGAAAGACATCAGCGAAGTAAAGATATGTAACATCAAGCAAAATAAAGTTAAAACATCAAGTTTCAGATAGTGCTGGAACACCATATTTCAGATAATGCAAGACTGAGTTTCCCTGGACCACTAAACTTGAAAAAGAATCAAGGATAAATCAGAAATTAGAAGAACAAAGAAAAGTGTTATACAAAGGAAGACTGTAATACATCAGACTGAGGAAAAAATATCAGACTTTGGTAAAAATATGAGTGTGTATAAACAAGCTTTGGGAATTTGCCATAGAAAGCTGACAGTATCTGTATAGCATGCTTGTAGACCCAAAAGAAAAATGTAATAGTAAAATCGTACTACCTGAAGCAGTTTGTCTTAGTGTATTCATTGTACTTAGTACAATACAGTATTAAAGTAGTTGGTCATACTAAAAGTTAAATACTGTGCTATGCATATGTACTAATGCAAGTAACAGCAACCAACAGAAGATGCGTATATAATTTTTCAATGGCAAGCCACAGTTGACGGACCAAATGGTTCTTTTTTATTTTATTCAGTTAGTACATCCAGTTGCAGTGCTGCCTTCTTGTTTATCCTGTGCAAAAGGATCCTGTTGCAGAACAGCTGATCTCTGCAAGTTCCACAGGTCCTGTACATTCATGCAGCTGAATCTGCCAGCTGTGTTTGACCACCTTTTGGGAGAATCACCAAGGGACTTTTCACGCTTTCTCGATGGAAGACTTGATCACCTTCCACACAGAAACTGGTAATTTTATTTTTGTTTCTCATTCTACAGCATGGATGCCATAAAACACAAACGTGTAAAGTGTAAGACTACCTTTCAGGTAGACAGTAATAATAGACCAGCACATGTATGGTCAGGATTTAAAGATTGGTATAAACATAACTGTAGCACATGTAGTACTTTGCTAGGTAAAGTTGATGTCAATGCTTTTTGTAAATGCATTACGTTTAACTAGTATCTTAAACAACAACATCATTGGTATGACAGTAAATGTTTATTGTGCAAGTCATATAAAACTGCTTTATGTGTGCAATGCATAAAAGTAATGGTAAACAACCAGATGCATTATGTCCTGTCACCACATGTAAAATGTTAATTTCAGAGTTACAATATCAGTCAAGTCAGTTATTTGCAGAATCTTCTGTACATCTTGCCAGACAAAAGTGGCATAAAACCACTGCACATTACAAAATAGATAAAAACAGAGATGAGGTTCATGGTGAACTGACAAAAAGATTTAATAAACTTCTAAGACACAGAGTGAGTTCAAAAAGTTCAGACAACATATGCAAACACTTTTTCATAAGTGTATAAGAGCTTTAAAGTCAGCAAAACAAAATACTGACAAATATAGTAGTAAAGAGTTAAAGCAACAGCAGTTAACTACGCTGATAGGAAATAATTTACGATGTACTATTTTACGTTTAGAAGATGGTTAAGCATACACAGCAGAAACTTTCATTCGGTTAAAGCAAGGCACTTAAATGGTGATTTTAAAACCATTTCAAATAACAAAACAGTTCTAGGGTATAGAAATCAAATAAGAGTAGTTAAACGCAATAAAGATACAATGTCACAAGACTGACATGCATGTATTTTCTTTTCGCCTAAAGTCCAGGAAAAAGCAAATGACAGCAAATGTCAATCAAGTAAATATAGCTGTTTAAGCATGTGTTAGTTAAGCCAATATCTCTTTTGTTTCTTACAATATTTTGTAATTGTATAATAGCATCAAATATAGCAGAGACTCCAGCAAAAACATTATTCAAAAGCAATATTATGCGTACTTAGGCAAATTACAAGTGTTTATATCAAGTTGCAAATATATTAATGAATGACTGAAGGTATGAGTAAGTGCTAAAGGAGTTATGGGTTAAGCGTCAGAAATGTGCAAAAAGAAAAAAAAAGTGTGTGAGCTCAAATCTTTCCAGGCTGGAATGGGTAGTTACAAGGAATGTTATATAACATAAAATGTTACTGGTACTGAAATTTATAAGGTCAAGGAAACAAGACTGGTCACCAGGTCAAATGGCTTACGTTTTACTAAAACATTATTGTTAAGTATTCATGTGCAGCATTAAGCAAAAAGAACAAAAGTCTACAAAAATCATTTTTGGTAATTGTAATATGACGTCACAGTTGTGCATACATGTCATTAATAATCCATTTGCAAGTAAATACTACACCGACTACATTCAGTACATGGGCTATAGTATGCAGTTAAAATAAATTATGCAGGTACCCTAACAAAAAAGGGTGGGTACAAATACGTACTAGTAGCAGTAAATGTCTTTTCAAAATGGGTAAAAGCGATTCCTGCTACAACCTTGACAGTATAGGCAACAGCAAAAGCTTTACAAAAATATTTTCTGTTTTTAAAAATGGCCAAAAAAAATGAGCAAAGGTGTAAAACCAAAGTGTCACAGTCTAGGTAACAGCCAAAGGACAAACATACATTCAGTTCTCACAGCATAAAGCAAATAAACAATACTGCAGTAAAATAATGCATACAACAGGGGGTAGGGCATACTTTCAATTTTATACTAACTGTGTAAACAGTACTGCAAAAGGGACTAAAATAAAGGTACAACATGTTAATACGAAAAATACATTTTAATGTTGCAAGTAATGTAATTAGCAGGCTTCAGTTTAATGCTAAGTTTGTAAACTGGACTGAGTGTACATTACAGCCATGTATGTACACATGCAAAAACAATCTGTACAAGCAAGTGTATTCTGTACAGTATATAGTAAATGGTTTATCTATGTAAATAGAGTAACAAGTCAAAGCTTGACATTTGTGACATGTTTTTTTTTTCCAAAAAACAACACTGCAATGCCTTTGCAATACAATCCTCAAGCATTGACAGTAAATTACTGTATAGGACATCACTGTATAAAGTCATATTAAGCAACTGCAAAATACAGCTCATAACTGGTGATGCTTGTTATCATTGTGTTGACAATATAAAACTGTGTTAACTTGCTGTATCAAAAGAAAACTAAAGGTTTTGTTTCCCAATGTGTTTCTAGTTAATAGCAATATAACTTGACTAAAGAGTACATACTAATATAGACAGTTTTGTATTTAAAATAGAAGAGAGGGAATTTGTACAATGATAAATATGTTTAAAAATGTATAAACGCATGTGCACATCTATTTGCTAGTTAGATGCATATACACATCTACTGCTATAATATATGTAGAAATAATATAGTTAAATACATATATTTCTGTTTGCTAGCATACATGTATTCTGGTGCAGCTTTAGACAAGCTGAAGGTTCAGTGTCTGGAACATGCTTCAAGGACTATAGATAAAAATGCACCTGCGAGACAAGGCACGCAGCATTCAACACAGACATCTGAATTTCATTTGCATCATTCTGAACATCAAAACAGGGAATTACAATATTTCATGAATAAAACATAGTTAGGAAAATGCTACACAAAATAGAACACAAGACAATTTCAGTTGTAGAATGCATACAGCATGGACCTTTGGAAGGATAACATTTAACACAAATATAACAGCATGGTTAGCTGAACAAGGTCAGGCATACATAAAAGTAGAGGAAAAATCAGAGTGACATAAACATTTCAATAAACAGCTCTATCTCTATTAGATGCTGTACACTACCTCCTGAAAATGTAACAGTTCTGACAAGGAAAGACATTATGCAAAAAAAGTTAGTGTGTAGACAATAACACAAAAATAAGAATAAACTCAACAGGGGGGAAATGGTTATGATTTCTCTGTTTATTTGTATAAACAACACAGTAATACAAGGAAGAGGACCATGGGTTAAAATACTTACCATTTTGGGTAACAGGACAGTACTTCATACAGATCAAATGGTAAAAATGCCATCCACTTGTACTATGATATGACAACAATACCAAAAACAATATTGCACTTCAATATTACATTTCCAAGTTTTAAAGATACCAAATGCAGATTTAAAAGAGCTTGGTATGAAAACTAGTAGGACAAAATATCTCACAGATTGTACATTTACAAGCACAATGGAATCCTACTATTTAGTAAGTCATTACAAGTATCTTTGATAGACAGATTACAATTTAGTACTAATGTTTCTAAATTTGTAAATTAAATAAAATGTGTAAATGGACAATATTGCCTTTAAATTTCAAAATATTTGTTAAAGTGGCAACACAGTTTGTATGTGTGGTTTCAAATAACCCAGTGTTAATAGTAAAAGACAAAAACACCATAATTGGTGGGACATATTCACAAGATGGTCATCATCTGGGACCAAATTGCTAAATTGGTTAATACATCCTGTGTTGATAGTTTTAGGGGTCATAATAATAATGACAGCTTGAAATTGTTTTATATGCTGCAGGTTGTGAAGAGTTGCAATAACGCAGCAAATCATGATTGTAAACACGAACAAAGTAGTAAATGCTGTAAATAGCAACGCTGATGAAACAAATGCAGTCTTTTCTTTAACTGAAGTTTAGTCCATTCCTCAAAAAAATACAATAAGGGGAGCTGAAAGAATAATAGTATTCTGTTTTAATATATTCACTGTCTTTTCAAAACTGTTGCTAGCATGATTATTAGCTTGAATAAAAAGCTGCAAGAATGATATGAAATATAAAGAGTTAATTTAGAATAGTATAAAATGCAGAAAATTAGGAATTAGTAAGTGTGCTGGCAGACATATATAGCTTAATTAGATATTGGCATCCATGTAAAGGAGTGTGTTATTGAGAAACAAAGTCTGCAAAAATAGCTGTGCAGATGGCAGCTGGAAAGACATCAACGAAGTAAAGATATGTAACATAAAGCAAGATAAAGTTAGAATATCAAGTTTCAGATAGTGCTGGAACACCACGTTTCAGATAATGCAAGACTGAGTTTCCCTGGACCACTGAACTTGAAAATGAATCCAGGACAAATCATAAATTAGAAGAAGAAAGAAAAGTGTTATACAAAGGAAGACTGTAATACATCAGACTGAGGAAAAAATATCAGACTTTGGTATAAATATGAGTGTGTATAAACAAGCTTTGGGAATTTGCCATAGAGAGCTGACAGTATTTGTATATCATGCTTGTAGACCCAAAAGAAAAATGTTATAGTAAAATCGTACGACCTGAAGCCATTTGTCTCAATGTATTCATTGTACTTAGTCCAATACAGTATTAAAGTAGTTGGTCATACTAAGAGTTAAATACTGTGGTATGCATATGTACTAATGCAAGTAACAGCAATAAACCAACAGAAGACATGTGTATATAATTTTTCACACTGTCCTTACCTTCACAAAGCACTACAAACTGGATGCTTTTTTAGATCCATTACAGGCTTCATGAGGACCATTCTTGAGGTGCTCCTAGACCCTTATAATATTTTGCCCTTCCAGGTTGAGTAAGCTTTGGGAATATATCCATATGCCAGCAATGCGGTGTGTTTGTTGAACATAGTAAAGTTAAATAAGTTTCACTTACCTGTAACAATAGTTGCTTGCAGAACACCCTGCCTTCCTGACAGTACCCATCCACCATCTCTCTGTTTGTTAGGTGTATATACTTGTTTGTAAAAGGTGTTGTTGAGTTTGGTTCATCAACCTTTTTGGAGGTGCATGTGTGTGTGTGTGTGTGTGTGGCTTTTGGTATGGAACAATAGCTGTTCAGAATGCCTGTGTTCATCTGCTCTTCCCTTTGGACCCCAGAAAACTGAATAGGTCCTGTCTGAGAGTATGAAGGGCTGACTTGGACCTGCCAAGTGATTGTTTTTTCACCCCCACAGATGGGCAGTGTGAGGAGTTCTGAGCTTTGACAGACTGCCATATGGTGGGTAGCAAGGCAGTGCTAGTAAGAAAATTTGTTCTATGAACATCTACTGTTATGGGTAAGTGAAACTTGCATAACTGTGCTCTCTCTATTGCTTTAAGGCCTATAGTTCTCATTTTGTGGTTTTGGCCTGAAAAGAAGTCAAAGGTTACTTTTGTGGATATCAGCGATATTTACCCCTCATATCTGTTTCTCTGTGGAGCTGCCAGATCTGAAATGGTTTAGTGGGGTCAAAATATTTATAGAGTAATAAGTAAATTTGAAACAGAATCAACTTTTTATGTCTCTAAATATGCATGTTAGTTATTGTGGAATGCTAGCGCCTCATGTTTTGCTGAACTAGATTGAACTGGACTGCTCCATTGGATCAGTAATCCAGAGGCTGATCCTTTGGGTCCTTAGAGGAAAATTGTTTTTCTGCTCTTTACAGACTTAATTCTTCTGGGGAAACAAAAGATATTTTGAGTGATTTTAAGTCAGTTAAGGAGCCATATAAAAAAAGGCAGTTGTGCATAGTGGGAACTATCCACTCAGTAATGGCTAAATAAGATTCAGCATGTTATAACATGGTCTGCAGCAGAAAAAAAATAGACTATGTCAAGATGTAAACTGTGGTAGCAGTAGTTACTGACCATTGTAGCCAGTGCTACTAACATTCAAAATATTTTACTTTTAATCATTATTGTTATAAAATCAAACTTGAAGACCATAGCAAATAATTGTCTGCTGTCTGAATTTGCTCATTAATACCCCAAAGCAAAATTTATAACTATTCTAAATAACAGGCAGATGTTAATCTAAAAATGTAACAATGCTAATATATATATATATATATATATATGTGTGTGTGTGTGTATATATTATATATATATATATATATATATATATATATATATATATATATATATATATATATAAATCAGTGCTAATGAATCAGATAATTTTCCTGTTAGAGCATACTAAATAATGAAAATCTGCCAGGAATCAAATTTCCTAAACAAATACAAAATCATTACAGCCTCATTCTAAAAGACAGATGATAGCTTAGAGCTCACAGTAATGCTGGAAGATATACAGGATAAAACAGTAAATATCCAGAAGGCTAATATTTAACATTTTTATTTCTCCATGCAGATTATTTGTGTTCAGTCAGCACTTGATTGTTCACCATAGAAAAATAAAAGATTTTAATTACTGATAGTGGTTTATCTTCCACAAATGCAAAGATTATCTTTTGAGCAAGATATGCATACAAGTAGAAATAATAATTGTAATATAGTAAGTTATCTAAAAAGTTAGAATTCTCAAAACTTTAGTGTCAGACTATGTTAAAATTGAGTGTGAACTGTGATAATGTTAATAGCATCTATTTTAGGTATGTGAACTGCCATAGCAAGCTTGAAATATAGCGGTCTTCAAGCTTTATTGCCATTACCCCATATAGATATCATGTAGGTTCCAAATATTTGGATACATGCTGATCTAGTGGCAGCATTTTCATCAAGTGCTGAACAACCTGAAAAGGAGCAAAACCAGTTTTGCAGAGTTTCAGAGGTAATTTTTTTCTTTTGGGGGGACCTCGTGGGAGAACACCCTGCACAACCATGAACTTAAGTAGACCTACTTCAAGTTTGCACAGCATGTGAGAAAAATGAAAATTCCACTTTCAGCAAAACTTGCTTTACTATTTTCCATTGATTGTACAACACTCAGTGAAAGTGCTATTTTTCAAACTGCAGAAACCCAAATATTTGTCAGTATTGTTGAAGCCAGTAATTGAGATACTTTATTTTATTATAATGGTGAGTTCATTCAGTATGTTCCTTATTTTACTGTTGTTAGTCTTGATCTTGGAAATAAGACTGCCTATCCTTGAATATTCTCTTTCAATAATACAGTCATGTCACAGGTTTTCAAATAGAATTGGGTTAGTTGTTTTTTATAGACAAAATAGATGTCAAACATTAATAATCTAAATAGCACATATCCACGCAATATTGTGGGGGGGGGGTTGTCATTTTTGGTTTCCTTTCCTGTTATTGTATAGCTCCTTAGCAGAGTACCCCACATCCATTACCAGGACTGTTAGCTTTCATCAATACCCTCAGACTTTATACCACAAGAACTGGGGCCAGCATTGAACCTAACAGTGTCCTGGGAGGTCTGGCTGTCTTACAGTCTGCTGGGAGATTTTTTTAATTATGCTCAACCCTATCCTCCCCATTGTGGTCTTATGACAGCATCCAGATTGTGGGCACATTGGGGATGTGCTGATGTATTGCCCCACCTGCATGGCATCTCAGTTAAGGTCCCTGCCATCCTCCTTCACATATCCCTAATCTTCACCAAGGATTGAGTGTTGAAAGCCCTTGAGATATCCTCCCCCTTGGGATGGTAATGCCCATCAATCCACTGCTACTACCTTAGTCAGTCGAAATGCTAATTGAACTTGGGTTGGCTGGACTATAAAAATGACTTGGGCTTGAAATTTATACCTACTGTCTTGCCCAGACTGCATGAATTAAAGGGAGATCTGTTTAAATTGGTAAGAAAAATGCATATCACTGATTTATTTTTTAATATTAATAGTTCTTCTAGTTAATGATGAAACTGTTTCCTCTAGTGAGGAGAGTTACTATTCTTGTAACTCAAGATACTGAAGTTAACGCTTACAGTAAGTTAGATACATCAAAAATAAAGAGAAATTTATTCCTGTGTTTTTCAGTTTTATGACATTTTATATCTGTTATTCAAATAAAAGAACTTGGAGGTACTATTCCTGGTCGTTTGTGGTACTATATAGTCAGGGCTTTATCACTTTATACCACCAAAGTGGTGGTACAGACAATATTGTTAATCTTTCAGAATAGTTCATATTTCTAACCCTTGATTTTTTTTTATAGATCTTTGTATGTTCTTGAATTGAACCCAATATTTGTTATAATACTCACAGAATGCTGTGTTGTGTTCAGTTATAGGGAAGATTAATTGTACTAGAGACAGATGAACTGTTACTTAACTGTAACAGCTAGACTTACCTTTAAATATATCATGTAGGCAATCCCATGTGCCGCCCTAAATTCAGCAGTGACACAGTGATTGAAATTTATCTTATCATTCTCTTTATGTCAGGGGATATGTAAATTTCAAGATCTTGCATGTAAAAGAATATGCAAGGTTAATCACTCTGCTGTTACTAGTTTGACCTCTGTAAGTTTAGTTTAATTATTTTCAGATGTATATCATACAGAATTTAGATAGATCCAAAAAAACATTATGGGTACAGAATATGTTGTACTCAATGAGGTGCCAGGATGGAGCAGAGTTATTTTTAAATGTGATGCATTTTTCCTTTCTTCTGGCACATTTGCAGGTTGTATATAAACTCTGTTTAATTTGCAAACTGTGTGCTTCCTGTGGTCTAATATTGTTACCTTTTCCCTCTGAGTCTAAAAGCAAATGAAAGGAGAGCTCGATAAATTTGAAATTTCAAATGCAACAACTTGCTTTTCACATGTTAGGACAGACCTAATTGCTTGTATACAATTAAGTCATACGAGGTTTTGGAATCAGGAGAAAAAGGGCCACAAAATGCAATTGCAATGTACTTCAGTGAGGCAGGTGGTGTGCTCTTAGCAGTCATTAGAATGCAAATGGATTACTTTGTGAAGATAAGAAGTCCTGTTAGTCTTTTTTTCTGTTGTTCTTTGTGGGACAGGAATTACTGTAATATGATGTAATGTAATTATGTAATTACACCCATTTTCCTGTGAGAGTGGGATTGATAGAATCTGATGATCCTTGGTTTCTATAATGCTAAGCTAAAATGTACATATGTGTAACTGCAACAAATGTAAAGTGAGCCCTAGTATGTGCTCAGGAGATGTTTGACACATTTATGAAGGTATGTTTTTGAATTTTATCTCGTATTAGTTCTTTTCTAACTTAGAATAATTGACACATTCTTTATAGTTTAAGTAAAGTTTTATTTATTCATTTTTAAGTGTTTGTAGCTTTTATTTATTTATTATGTGAGCAGAGTGTTATTATTTAGTACTGTAGGTTGCAAAAGCTGTAGTTTGTTTCCATTTAGCTAGACCATGATATACTACCAGTAAAATATTTTTTTTATAATTTATATTTGGCTAAATCAAGAGTGGTCAAGTAATTGGTGTGTGTGTGTGTGTGTGTGTGTGTGTGTGTGTGTGTGTGTGTATATATATGTACATATCTGGTGGTGGTAGCACTGCTGTGTCAGAAGGAAAGCTGTGGGGAATTGAAGAATTCAGCCAGCCTCTGCTGGGGAAATGTGTATGTGTGTGTGTGTGTGTGTGTAAATACAATTGTATTTGCAAAGTAGTTATTGTGGGTAGGGGGCACTAGAAGACAGTGTGATTCACCAAGAGAGTGGTAAAAAAACAAGACTGTGGTGCTGAGCTAGAAATTCAACTTTATAAGAGATTAGTGTGCAGTCCTAGTCTGGGTATGAATGTTGGAAACCCATGCTCAGAACTGCAGGAAATATTCCCTTTATGTTGTTTGTGCAAGGTTGCATTTGGTGAATTGATTGCTTTTATCAGATTCATGTGCACTTTTTTTTTTTTTAATTTAACCTGTTGTGTACCTATGGAGTGACTGAATGACCATTCCTCTAATGGTCAGCAAACTTATTTTGGGACAGTGGAGTGGATCCAAGAGCCATAGCCATTGACTTCCACATACCCAGGTTGCATACTATTTGGCAGTAGTGGGATCTAAAACTCCATCATTGCTATTCATCCCCTCTCAATTTGGTGTCAATTGTGGCATTCATGACAAGTCAATGGTGGGATTAACACCCCATTCATTGTCAGTCACCCATCAAATTTTTGTTACAGTGGTGCCGTCCATGACACTCAGTACCTATACTCCCTGTGGGAAGGGTGCAATCCTTCAGAGCCAAAGCTAATTGGTGATCTAGAATTCAACCACCAGGCTTACTGGCATTGAATTCCCAATTTAAGGCAAAAGGTTCTTAGCCATTGCTTAAAAGCCATTGTGTTGTGCTGCCGTACAGGGTGATGGTGACATTTAACTTTGTGTTTTTTTTTCCTTCATACTTAGGGGATATGCAGTAGAACATAACCTCATAAGTTACAGCACCTTAAACTGACTACCCCAGCACGGGCAATTGCCATGTCATATGTACTCTGGTACTGCTGTAGTTCTTTTAATTTGTTAGAAGTAGCCCTTATTTTAATCTTTAATGGACAAGTTGCAATGACTTATTCTTTGTACAGCATAGTAAGTGGTATGTCTGCTTTCCTTATTGTGGATTACTTGTATTAACTATGCATTCATGTTTTCTATGATGTATGGTATGCCTAGGAGTTTGAATTTCAGACATTAATTTCTAGTAATTTGTAACAATATTGGTCCAAGAACTCTCTTCCAGGTGTCCTTCTGTGGTGACTTTTGGAAGCATAATTACTTAGTCAGGAAAAAGCTTCTTGCCTGCATTATGTGTAGATGTGCTTTGGATGTGGGATGTTTAAATGTTTTATGGTGTCGTCGTTAGAGCTTCCACAAAATTGTGTGAGAGTATATGTGTGCTTATGAAGAACCTTATGGAGGAATTATTTTCCAGAAAGTTTTGACTTTATTACATATTTGGAGTGCATCAGCTAATACACTCATTTTTATCAACATGCTGCTGTTCCTAGAGTGTCTCAACTATCCCTCATTAATGTAGTTGAGAAAAATTAAGTCATGTAACCTTGTTTGCTTCTTAAAGTCAAGTCCATACTCTGAGGAGATTTGATTGGGCAAATATCAGGGCGTGGTATAATAACATCAAGACATGTTGGCCATGGAATATATAGTTTCTACATTGTCCTAAACAGATATAAGCCATATATAGGATTTAGGAGGTAGTTTATTTGTTACACTTAATGTAACGTGTTATGTCCATAAGTAATTGTAGTCAGCCATGTACACTCAGTACATTTTGGTGTCTGGAAATATCTAGATACTATTGCTAATAAGTTGAAGGTAACATATACATTTCTTGGTCAAATGCAGCTATTCTGTATTAAATTTTAGATCTTCAGCTAGTTGAAAGCGGTATGCAGTAGCCTTCCTGTAGGAAAATTAACAGTTGTGAGCTCTAAAAATACTATACTTTAAGTATTGAATTACTTTGTAAGACTTAATTACATTTTCATTTGTAGATACACAGAAGCCAATTTTTATTGCTTGCTTCCTTACATGCAGTAAGACTTTTTGTCAGGTGACTGCAGACAGTTTTATACATACATTAAATTGAAGTTTACTTTAGTTTGCATGCTCATTAAAGGACTATACAAAATTATTTAATGCCCTTATATGAAGCTAATGCACCATTTAAGTAAAGATTTACATTGCTTTTCGTTGTTATATGGTATTTTTAAAACCTGATTGCTTGCATTACCAGTTATAATATGTTGCAGTTTCTTCTTTAGTTTGTATTTTTTGTTGCAACTGTACATCTCTTGAAACAATGCAACACAGTTTGGAACTCTGTAGACTATTCTATGAGACTGCCTAGAAGGTAGATGAAGGACAGCTAAAGAGTTTAAAATGTTATCGGGCTTATTAGATTATCTGCAATACTATACATGTTTTTCATATTCAGGTGAGTAAGTTTTATGAATAATATTACTCCAAAAGTATGTTACGAGGTGCAGTTTGTAAATTTGATTGGTATGTAATAATGAGTAATGATCTGTAACAACAACAAATATAAAAATGATTGTTACTACTAATTTTTAATCTGTCTGCAGTTCTTTAGTTAGCATTGCAAAAACATCTACAACAAAAATGTATATAACACTATACCGACAATATTTCTAGCTGTTTAGTAGTAATTATGAACATAAGCCATTTCCATATGTGATTAATACTTCAAAAACCAAGTGACTTACAAACTGTTGCATGGCATCGGCTGAAACATTAGATGATGTTGAAAAAATGTAAGTTGCACATCTTGAGAGAAAGTCAGTGTTGTTTATATTGCTATTTGTGCAATTAAGAATATGTTTCATATTTCTGTAAATATCTCAAAAAATAGGCACTGTTAGAGGAATTTCTTGTTACCATGTGAAAGCTTATATCAGGTTAGCAAAAATAATGTCCTTCAATTCTTATGTTGCAGTATTCTTAACATGAGGGTATTCACTGCCAGAGGTGGTCCTGCCATTCAACCAGTATACAAAGGACTTTGACAACTGCTAGGTAAGTGGGATGTCATAAATAGGCAAGCAGCTGGCGTAGGCCATAAAAGTCCCTCCACCTTTCACAGGGCTGATGTACCTCGTAAAAAGAAACAGAAAACCAAATATGTGTCTGCTCCTCATGACCCACCTGCTGATTGGCTAGCTTTCATACAAGGATTGTTCAATGCCTTTATGGATCTTAAATTAAACCTCTGTCAGGGATTTCACTTCCTAGCCCTCCTTTAACTTCTTCACCATAGAAAAGGATTAAAGTTCAGGATCCTTCTGAAGAAGAGGATTTCTCAGTGGATGAATCTTTGGCCTATTCTGCTCAGATTACCTCCCCTTTGGAGTTTGCCTCTCCTGAGGAAGATTCCAATGGTAAAGAGTCTCTTTGTGAAGATATCACTTTTGGGGAGACTGTTGCCAGGATGAGGGATTGCCAGGATGAAGGAGTATTTTAAGTGGGACTGCTCTCAGGTTTCTGAGGTGCTGAAAAGGTACTATGACTTGTTTCGAATGGATTCTCCCTCTCTTTCAACTGTGCCTCCAGTTTTACCAGCTTTTCTTGATGCCATCTGTTCTGTTTCAAAGACTCCAGACTCTCAACCCCCTGTCCCTAAAAGGTCAGACAGAATCTATAAAGTCCCAGTTGACTGTAAATTTCTTTACAAATGTCCATCAGCAGATCCAGTGACTGTTTCTGTTGCTGATGATAAACTTTCTAGACTATTGCCATCCACTTTTCTTCTCCCTTCAGATAAAGAGAGTAAGATCATGAAAAGGTTGGGAGAAAAGGTGTATACCTTGGCCACTCTAGCTTTCCATGCTATCAGTTATCAAACTCATGTGACCAGGTATGCTTTGGCTCTGATTTCACAGGCTACTTAGCTTCTCTCAGACCTTCCAGAGTTGGAGGTTTTCTGTGGTCTTCATCCCAGGTGGCACGCCACTCTATTAAATGCAGCTATATTGCAAATTAAGCATCTCCTAGATTGGCTGCATCTGATTCTGTTTTGGGGAGATACTCCTGGCCGAGGCTTCAACCACTTGCAGATGACTTTTAGGCTAAATTACTGGATGCTTCCTTAGATAAGAAGGCTTTGGATCTGCAGCAGCAGACTTGTTCAGGTCCATGCAGGAGAAAGGTAAAGAATGAATGGACCTAAAACACATCTTTTTGTCTCTGGTTCCTAAATTCTAAAGGAATTACCGAGCTAAAACTCCTTTTGTTAGGAAGCAATCTCATACTTCTCCTTCCAGAAGTAAGAGTGGTATTAAGAAACCTACTGCTTGCAAACCTTCTCATCCTATTCATGGCCAAAACCAGCCTTTTCCAGACAAACCAGGTAGTCTGTGACTACCAATCTTTTTTCATCCACTATCCTCTCACTCTGCATCTTTCTCTGTCTCGCTCTGTCTGGGAGCATATCACTCAAGATTCATGGGTCCTCTCCATTATCCACAAAGGATATTTCATTGTGTGGGAAACTCTTCCATCTTTCATGGGTATTCCTCACCCACCTCAAGAGTAACTACATTTTATTTCCAGAGGTGCTCCAGGTATTGAAATTCCAGAGAGCTATTCAAGAAGTTCCACTTCACCAAAGAGGAAGAGGTTTCTACTCCAGGATGTGTCTGGTTCCCAGAAAAGATGGCCCCTGGAGACCCATTCTGTATCTTTCACACCTCAGCACTTTCCAAAAGGTCCCAGCCTTCTGCATGCTTTCTCTGCCTACCCTGTTTCCCCTTATCCTTCCACAGGCTTTTATGGTCTCACTGGACATCAAGGATGCAAACCTTCATATTCCTATTAATCCCCTTTTTCAGGAAATATTTGCAGGCACCAAGGGTATTTACAAAATGCTGGTCCCTGTGATTGCTTATTGCAGACTCCTGGGTGTTCTGATCTTTCCATATCTGGAAGATCTCCTACTCCAGACAGTCCTTCCCGAGACCTTATAACAGAATCTCCATTTCACTATTTCCCTTCTACAAAGGCTGAGGTTCACTGTAAACTTCCAAAATCTTTCCTCACCCCATCTCAGGACCACGTCTTCCTGGGGTGCAGAATCCAGACAGATTGACTGATGGCCTCCCTGCCCCCCAGAAAATTCTGTCTTTAACCAAATTCTTCCAAGACCTGCTTCCCCTGCAGTCTCTTATAGCCAGGGAGTTTCTTTGCCTTCTAGGATTCATGATTGGTTGGCTTCTTTTGTTCCTTTGCTGGACAGGTAAGTTCCCTTTGGAGTAAAAAAAATCCATTTTATTTATGTTGCTGTTTTATTTTCCTCTTCAGGAGAGTTATTTTAAAACTAGCAGTGTTGTGTTTTTGCAGACTATCACAAGACTTTGATCTACTTTTAAACAGTGTTTACTTTTCCTGTCAGTTTAAAAGTGGTGCAAAGTAGCTGAAAACATTTTTTCTGTAGATAAATCATGATTATTTTACTTTTGTAGAGCTGGCATAGTGTTTTAAAGTGCTTTTAGTGTGTTTTTGTGTCAGAATAGTAACTGTGTAGATTGGTAGTGTTTACCAGCATTTGCTGCTTGGCTACCCCAGGAAAGAGATATCACTTTTGTCTTGAACATGGAACAGACCACCATTCCTATGGTTGACTGTTTTTTCTTCTAACCACAAAAAGAAAAAAATAAGCAAGTAACATTTTCCACCACAGCAGGCTAACAGTTTACCTTATCCACAGGTGAGTGTCTCTGCTGAAGCCATTTGTTGTACCTCAGACCACTCATCTTTTACCCTGAATCCATCTGATGTGGCACCTACAACCTACTATGGACCAGGAGTTAGCCATGTCCTCTGCAGTTGTCAGGGTCCCCTCAGTTGGCAAGGGTGAGAGCCACTCTTGTTAGTCCTAGGAGAGGGACTGGGAGAGGGAACAGGGAAGATGTTCCTCTTGTGTCAGAATTCTGTACCCATCCATAGGAAAGCTGCTGTCACCATTAGTAACATGGCTGGTCCTATTTTTCTTGGCAAAGAGAAACAGAAAACTAAGCATGTATTTACTCCTCCTCAAATTTCTTTGGATAGGAGTAGTTTACTGTAGCTGGCTCAGGGTTTAATTCATGCAGTAGATCATTCTTGTAAATTAGTTTCTGGTAAACAAAGAGGGATACCTTTTTTTCCTGAAGAGACTCAAGATTCTGAATCTGAACAGGAAGGTGCAGAGATGAATGTATCTTTTTTCCTCAAATTTCCGATTCAAACTCTGGGGAGAGCTCAGCTTCTGATTCGCCATATGAGGGTTTATTTTTTTTGAGATTACTGCTAGAATGTCCCAGTGTTTTCAGTGGAAGAACACTGAGGTTTGCCAGCCACTCAGAGAATACTATGAGTTGTTACAGAAAGATTTCTAGATCCTCTATCCATTCCTTCTGTTCTGTCTGCTTTAGAGGATGTGTTTATTATTACCAGCAATTTTCCTGATAGTCAGCTGGTTGTCCCTAAAAAGGCATATAGAATATATAAATGTCCTCGTTCTTTGAAATTTAAGCATTCTATTCCCAAACTCTCCCCAGCAGGTGTAGCCTAGCTGATCCCACTGCTGCTAAGGACCTAGTCAATTCCAATCCTACTCTTCCTGATAAGGATAGGAAAATTATTGATGAGTATGGGGAAAAACTGTATACCTCTGCAACTTTGATTTTCAGAATTTTGAATTGTCAGGCTCATATGGTAGTTTGTTATAACTAATTGTGAAAGTATGAGGAATGTTTTACCTAGTTTCCTTTTGTGAAGAAGGGTTCACTTTAAATAACTTAGTTTCTTCTACTGCAGATGTCACTACTCATTTTTTACAGTGTGAC